>NC_138841.1:5676491-6085540 GCF_965183815.1 Platalea leucorodia
GAATATTCAGACCTAGGAGCATCACCAGGATGCGGCGCTGGGTTTGCGACACCTCAGCCGTGTCCTGGCGGGGTGCCAGCCGTGTCCCAGTTGGGTCCCAGCCAGGTCCCAGTTCACCTTGGAGCCAGAACATTAAACAGCGAGCGGGGAAACGCCCGTGCGGGAGGACGAGAGGGGCGCTTGGCACCGCGCCGCGGGGGAAAGCGGCTCGCGGGAAGCGAACGGCCCCCGACGCCCCTCATCACCAGGTTGTGTTGACTTTTCCCCCCGTCCCCGCAGGAGGACGTGAGCTTTTGCTTTGCTCTTTGTGCCTTTTCCCCTGCGTGGAAGTTTCCACCCCTAGGGGGGGAAAAAAAAAAGGAGATTTGCTAGGTTTTGCTCCTCTAAATGCAGTTTGAAAGCAGCTTAAAAGTGTTTTTTCTGCTAAACTGCAGGTAAAAGCATACAGGGACACGGCCGCGGCGAGAGGGGAGCAAGGGCAGGGACCCGCTCAGGCTGCTCTGGGCTGCTCCCGACTTTTTCAATTTATAATTTTAACCCAAGAAGGAGAGCCTGCTCTTGCAACGGGGGTGTCCCTCGATTTATGCCAGAATCAAGTGATTTCCCACTGTCACCTCCTGCAGTTTCAAGCCACCGGGAGGTCGGTGATTCCCACGGGGCAGCACTGCCCCGGGGGCTGGGGAGTCCCCCCGAAACGGGAATTGAGGGCGGTAGGAAGCTGTTTGGTTGGGTTCTTTCTTTTTGTTGTTGTCTGTTCTGCTGGCAGAAAATCATTCGCAATATTTTCCACTGGGGGATGTTTAAAAATTAACCGAACAAAAAGAAAATTCCAGTGTTTTCTGCTCATTTCCAAGCTTGTGGGAAGGCCAGAAGCAGCTAATAAAGTAAGGCAGCTTAAGAAAAGAAACCCAAACCACAAAACTATAGATTTTTTATGAAAGGTATGAAACATTGTGCTTTTTTCCCTGACTTTTTGCCCCCTCTGTATTGCTATGGGACCCATTTGGCAACCCCTGGTGTCCCCCGAGCCTTCTGCCATGGTCCCCGGTGCCACCAAGCCGTGGGTATCACAAACTCACCTGCCTGCACAGATGCAGCATCCCCACTGCAGGGCTCTTCTTTTGTAAATAAAAAGCACCACTTCTGAGGTGTTAAAATAAATAAATAAATAAATAAAATCAACCTGGTCATTGCAATGTTTTATTTTCACCAAATTTACAACAATTTTTCTTTGGGAGAAACAAGTGCAGGGAAGTTTTCACCCAGCATCAAACGCCAAATCTGAATTATTTACTCTCCATGATGACATAGCGTCTGCCACAGCCGTGCCTCTGCTGTCCTTGGGGTCTTTAGAAATAGAAACAGTTGCTGCTATAGCACCAAAACCCCCCAAAACCCCCAAACCCCACAAAACCCCCCAAAACCCAAAAGGGGGAGGGCCCGGAGCATAAGGAGGTGCCGCTGCTCCCGGCACCGAACCCCAGGGGCTTTCCAGGAGCACGTCGTTCAAACCCCAAAAATAAGCTTTGCCTTTAAGCCCTGCTTCTGCTTGAAAGGAAACCAAGTTTGGGCTGTTTTTTTTTTCTGTAAATGCTGATTATTCTTTTTTTTATTTCTTTATTTCTTTTTCTTTACTAATGCTGGGGGTTGCTGTAGGAAGCAGGAGGGAAGCCCAAGTGATACACAGTGTTTCCACAACGTGTTTTTAAGAGGGGAACTGCAAGCACGTGCCTGAAAGAACTTTTAGCATGTTTAATTAACTTTAATATCCCATTCTCCTCTCAAATTCGACTGAGATAAAGAGAGGCTTCCAAACCTCATTCGGTGCCTGAACCTAAGGCAGATGCTGAGGCTGGAAACCATTTTTCTCCGTCCCGAAGACCCACATCTGGCACGGCACGGCTTCAGCCTCTGCCAAGCACATTGCGTTGCTTGAACTTTGGGGAAACCCATTCCTTAATTCCCCACAGCTATTTGATATCGATTTCTTTTAATTGCAGGCTAAATTAGATCATCCATCACCAGCTTGAAGAAAAAATACGCCGGTAAAATACGACTGGGCAATATCCTGATGGGAATTGCCATTACAGAAACGGTTTATCCAGTAGGAATTGCAGGGAAACTGCTCAAACTCCCTGCAAAAGGAAGTTTCTGCCCCTCTGATTTTTGTCTTTCCTAGGGCACGACTGAAAAGTGTAAAAATACTTAAAGTCAGGTCTCCACCGCCGCCTTCGCCGCTGGGCTCGGCCCTGCGGACGCTGTGGCAGACGAAACGATGCTGCTCAGCTTCATGTCCCAAATTTTATCATGCGCCGGGATAAAAACCACGGGAGGAAGCTCTTGGCTGCTGGGTGCTCGGCATCTACTTTCACTCTTCCCAAATTGCATCACCCTTGATTTTTACTGTATAAAATAAAGGAGGGAGGTGAAAGCTAGCTGACGGCATCCATTACATGCAGACAACATCTTGCAAAAGGGATTTTTGAGGCCACCGGCGTTTGCCACACACGCTGTCCTTCGATCCACGCCTCGGCAGAGGATGCTGGACCTGGGTCCTGCTCCGGGCTGGGGCAGAGCTTTGCTAAGCCAGATGTTGGAGCAGCTTGGCCTGACCGTGCCTCAGTTTCCCCATATAACATATAGCTTATAACAACACTGTCTACCTTGGAAAAGCACTTTCAAGGTTGCCTGGTGCTATGTGGGCACCCGGCAGCCATGGGAGAGGGCAAGAAATGGGTGCTGGGTGCTCACGGATGGAGAGCCAGGAGCATCACCCTAAAAATCAATGTTCTTGAAGTTGATGGAGCAGCGGTAGCGGCCGTCGAGGAACCTGGAGCATATGAAGTTGGGCAAACATGGGCAGGTGTGGTGCTGGCGCTTCCCAAAGAAAGGGACCTGCGGAGAGACACGGGAGAGATGCAGGAGAGATGAAGACATCAGGGCTCTGCCACAACTAAAAAATTATCAAATGGGATCAAAGGCCTGAGAAAATCTCTGGCTCTTCTCAGAGGTTTAATGGGGATATGCCTGAAATTAATTTTTGATCTCTCTGAAGCCCTTTGCTCCTTCCTTGTGCAAAGCAGAAGGCGCAGCATCATTAAATCATGCTCCCAGCGTGCAAAATCAATACGGGAGCACGGAGCGGGCCGTTCCCCCCGGGGCCGGGACGCCGCCACTAAATCCTCACGGAGGAGGGATGGCAGCAGCACCGCGCTTTGGGCTAAGCCCAGTGCCCTGGGGTTTCTTATCGGCCAGAAATCACGGCGCTGGGGCGGCTCTGCGGCATTAACTTGGCTTGTCCCTGCTTGGCAGAGCATTTACAACTCAATTTGGAGCAGCATGGCGGGCGCTTTGCTTTAAATGAATGAGGGGGGCGGCTCAGTCCCGGCTGTAAGTCGAGGTCCACAGCACCCATGGGACATCCCGAGGATTTAGGGTGGCGCGGACAGGCAGGGGGTTGCTCAAAATACTTTAGAGGCTGAAACCAGCTGCACCGCTCCAGCTCGGGGACCACCACGATGCTGCCGGTGGGATGGGGGAGAGAACTGGAAGGGTCAAAGTCAGAAAACTTCTGGGTTGCGATAAGAACAGTTTAATAATTGAAGTAAAATAAAATAGAATAGTAGTAATAGTAATAGTAGTAGCAATAGTAGCAATAGTAGCAATAGTAATGGTAGTAATAGCAATAGCAATAGCAATAGCAATAGCAATAGTATACAGTAATAATATACAGTAATAATATACAGTAATAATATACAATAATAATGTACAATAATAATGTATAATAATAATATACAAAGGCAATGCTGCCTGCAGCCTCCCCAAATCCACCCCAGCCCCCCGACACCAACCCCCTTCTCCATCCCAGAGCTTTAATGGAGCTTTTCTCCCACGCGAGGAGCTCGGTGCCCCTTGCCCGGCCCTCGTCCCCCCTCGCAGCCCCACGGGGCATCCCCACGCCGGTACCTTGTGACTGAAGGGGTGGCACTCGTCCCCCTCCTGCCCCAGGGGGGTGCACATCCGCAGCCCCCGCAGCCAGAGGCTGACGGCGCAGCAGGTCCCGCTGCCGCACTGCGGGTCCCGCTCGCAGGCCTGGGGAGAGGGACGGCGGTGGGTTAGTGGGGACCGGGGAAGCATCGCTGTCCCTCCTCTGGGGGGGCCCAGTGGTGAAATCAGCCCACGCCAAGCTGCTGGGTGTAACCCTAAGGGGGGATTTAAGGGAGAGGGGTTTGTTGTTCCTAGCTCTCCTGCTTTGGGTTAAGCTGGGGAGGTTTTGGGGCAGGGTTGGATTGGGGGCGATGGCGTTTGCAGGATGAAGGGGGAAAGCCCTTGTGCACGCAATGGTGGGAGGGATGCAGGGAAAGTTTGCAGCTGCCCAACTGAAAAGCAGCAGAGCAGCGGCGTTAAGGGATAAACTCACTGTCTGGGTCCTCCGTCGCGTACACCCATCGCCCGTCGGAGCCTGTAAAACCTGCTAAATAACGCAAATGCCCAGGGCTTTTTTTTTTATTATTATTTCTGTTAGTAGGGAGCAGAATAATGCCAACAACTCAGCCTCTCCCACCCAAGGCAGATGGAAAATGGAAAACGGTCACCTCTTCCCCCAGGAAGGGGAAACTGAGGCACGGTGCAAATGCTGCACCAGCTCACCACCACACCTGGGAGCCCATGAGGGTGTTGAGAAGAGCTGGACGGGAGCACCTCAAGCACCGAGCAGGTCCCATCTTGCCCCCCCCCCCGGCTGTGTTGGCCATCGCTAGAGCAGCTCATTGCACCCCGACCCCTTCTCGGACCCATCTTCCTGACGTCGCACAAGAAGAACCGATGGGGCTCACCCAAACCCCCCGGGGCACCCCCTCCTCGGGGCACCTCTCTCCCAGGAGCTCCCAGCCACAAGCCCTTCGCTCGTACAGATGACGAGGTGTGGAAATGGCAACTGGGGAAAAAAAAAAAACCATGAGGGCAATGGATAGAGCACAATTTTGGGGTGCAGCTCTCTCGCAGGGGGGCAGCAAGGGGATTTTGCAGAGTCTTCCCTTTCCTGAAGAGAACCTAATTCTCCTCCAGCATCCAAAGCGCCTTTTAATACCCAAATACCATTAAAAATCAGATCTCAGCAACAACGGACCCTCGCCTGCAAACTCTGGGGCCTGCAGGCAGCCAGGGAGCTGCACATCCAACCTCTTTTCTCTGGTTATTCAAAACGACTCATTTAAGCCCTGGGAATAATTTCAGGAGCTGCTGGGTCTATTTGGCTCTGGACGGAGGTGGCTTCCCCCTGACCTGGCTCCGCAGCCAGGGGTTGGGGAGATCCAGCTGAAAAAAATCACAGGCTTGAAAGAAATAGGTCCGACTATAAGGGGAGTCTGGGAAAAGAAGAGCCAAGAGCCAACTGAAGTCAGCCACAAAATTCCCATCGGTTGGGAAAAGCCGAGAGGCAGCCGGGATGCAAAGGCTTCGTCTTGGTTTTAAACAGAAAATTTTTCGCTGCCAGGGGAAGAAGGAGGGGGTTCAGGCAAGCCTGGCTTTGCTGAAACCAGCCTCTGGACTCCTGAAGCACCACAAAAGCCTGGATTCTGTGCCCAAAACCCGCTGCTCCTCTTGCTTTTAGCATCACCCTTGGTCCAGCTCTTGCTCAGCAGCACCGAGCTCTCGGGCACGCCGAGCCCCAAAAGCCCATTAACACAGCAGGGTAAGCATCAGACCTCTCCTTCGCATCCCGACATTTAATAATTTCTCTTAATTTGGGAGGGAGAAAGACACTCTGGGGTGCTCGAGCCCTTGTCCCAACCGGGAACATGCTCTGGGGGATGCCCATAAAGATATATTATTTTTTCCCTGCTGGAAAACTTCCTAAAATCCCCCGGTTCCCTGCGTGCCGGGTCTGAGACGGTGCTGAGAAAAGAAGCAGAAAGAGCAGCTCCCCGGCGTGACTTTACACTCACGTGGACCGGGGCTGGCTGCGGGAACAGCATCCAGCGTCGGAAAAATGAGTAATAAATTGGGGAAAAAAAAAAAAAACAAACACCAAAGCAAAGAGCAAAAGGCACCGATTCCTGCCTTATTTCCCAACGTAATAAAAAACTGAACTAAACCTGCCGGGTTGGGGATGGAAGCGGCACTTACCCCGGTGATGACGGCGCAGGGGCAGGAGGTGACGAGCAGCAGCAAGCAGAGGGTTTGCAGGATCGGGCCCATGGTGCTGGGGCAGGAGCCGGCTCCCTGCGCTGCCACGCTCTGCAGCAGCCCCGCGCCTCCCGCCCTATATAACCCCGCCGGCTCCGCCACCGGGGGCTTTTTTTTCTTCCCCCTGATGATCTCAGAATAAGCAGATGAGACCTGAATCGCTAACGGTATAAAAGAAATATTAATAAACCACCGAGGAAGAAAAAAAACCACCTCTCCCACGTCCCAGGGTTATTTTTCAGCTAAGCCAACACAGCTGGATTTTCCAAGTACACCTCTACATCCATATTTATCCCTGACGGGTGTACTTCAGAATTGCATCAAGAATTTGTGATTATTTAGCTAAAAGAAACCACAAGAATAAAGTTAGCCTGCTACTTCTCGGCTCGTAAGAGCACAATGCGTAATAATGTGGCTCTGTGATAAATATCCTGTAGAAAGAGAGACTCGGCTGCATTTATTTGTGAGAATAAAAGACGGCAGAGAGGGAATAATATCTTTTTCAGTAATGAAGGTGTGTTTGAATCGGAATATAATGTGTAAATATGTTGATTTGTGGTTTGAAGTATATCCCCCCTACCTCAAATTGCATTTGGTGCATCTCCTGGGAGCACAAGGGAGTAAGACCAGGGATTGCTAAAGTGGCTAAAAAGGCAGGAAAAGCTGGAATTATCGGCTTCTTTTTTAACTTGTACATCCCGGGAGGATGCAAGGGACAACATCCCCACGTGTTCAGGGATGGGGGGCCTCGACAAAAGCACCCGCCGGCCCCCACAGCTGCATCCATCAGGGGAAAGAGGAGCAAGAAATCTCTGCAGCCTCTGCGATGCGATGCCCCCGCGGAGCTGGGGCCGTTCGCCACCCGCCGCCTCATCCCATGCAGCCCCTTTGGGAGCGCAGCAATAAAAAAAAAACATTAAAAATTTACATACCCTCCCATGGCCAACGCGTGGTCCTGGGCTCCCACGGTCCAGCCTGGATTCGGCTGAGGACCCCCAAGCCCAAGCTCCCAGCGCCCGCAGCCGTGCTGGCCGGGGCCACGCAAGCAGAGACCGTGGCTAAAGACCCTTTGCACGACGAGGGCAGGAAATAAAACTCCATTTTTTTCCCTCAAAATAAAGCTGAGTTTGGGATTCTGACCCAGCAAGGTAGATTTTTCCAGCCCTGGATTGCTAGGTGCCATCCCCGGAGTACCAGCATTAGGAATTTAGTCCCTTCTGGCTTTTCCCACTGAGGAATAAACATCCCTGAGCCTGATTTTTGGGGCTGCTCCCCGCCAGATCTGGTCCACGGGAGCAAATTAGGGACTGGGAGCAGCCGAGGGGCTCGGCCCCAGGGGGAAACATGGCCCGAGGTGATGGGCTGGGATTTGAAATATGTGTTTGGTTGGAGCCGCGTGGTTTAATCGGGCTTTTCTGTTGAATTCTTTTGCAGAGTATCAATCCGGTGCTAAATCGTCTATTTAATTAGTTAAAAATAGCCCCGGCATTTCTTTGCCCAGAGACCAGCGCTTCTTTTGATGTGGCAGCTGTTCTGCTGCTTCGCTAAAGTCTCCTCCACCTGGGCTTGAATTAATTAATCCCAACTCTCCCCAAAAATCCTCCCCTCCAGAACTCCTGCAGCCAGGAACGGCTCAGGAGCGGTTGTTTCCTTGAGAAGGTGCTGACGGGACGGGGAGGATGCAGCCCCCAGCCTCCACAGGGCATATTTGTATTTTTTTGGTCCTGCGTTGCTTCCTAGGGGTGGGGGAAAAAAAAAACCCAAACTCAAAAAAAGGCAATGTAAGTCAAAGCCACCCCGGCGGGGTGGGATGCAGCAGGGAGCCTCTCGGCAGTTGGGATGGGGGCTCCCGGTGCTGCATGGGAGAGCTCCCAGCTCGACCAAGGGGAAAGAAAAATAAAATAAAAAAACCCCACTGCACTTCACGTCCCCCATCAATAACATTTTAATTTTCTGACCTGACAAGCCAAGATCTATCGCCAAGCGCAGCCGGGAACGGCTTCAGCTGACACCTTATTAGCGTTGCCGAGCTTCACGATGCGCCCACCATAAATTACCTCCTACTCCCCGCTGGCGGCGGGGCTCGGTTTTGGGGGGGCTCCTTGCCGCAAAGCCGGGCTGAGCAGCGCTTTTAACACCCCTCTGCACCCCGGGAATTGGGTGGGGGTCCTGCACCCCCCGGCACCGTATGCACCGGCCCAGCGTGGCCCTTCTTGCTGCAGATATCGGGCTCCAGCCGGCGTCCCCGTGTCCCCGTGTCCCCATGGCCCTGCATCCCCGCCGCGGTCCAGCTGCGAGGGGATGCTCTGGCCAGGGAGGGTGGGCAGGGGCACCGCCATGAAAACACCACTTCAATGGCATTTTGCCGTGCAAATCCCGAGCGCTGCCGCGCGGAGGGAGGGAAATGCAAAGAAACCACGCTCAGGGGTACAAAGGTGGAGACAAGGGAGGGAAAAAACCCCAAAGCCACAAGCGTGCCACCCGCTCTGCGGGAAAACGCAGCCCAGGGAGGGCTGCTTTGGGGTGCGGGGCCTGGATTTGCAGCTACCCCCCCCCCCCAGTTTAGGGCACGGCGCAGGTGGGAGCCTGCGGCGGCCCCGGGAGGCTCCCGGGGCTGGAGGCCGCGGGCAGAGGGATGGGAGTTTGGGGGGTGCCCTGGGGCACCCCCAGTGAAGCGCGGCGGGCGCCTTCGCGCAGCGAGGCCTCTTGGCCCTGCGGAGCCGCCGTCCCCGCGCGTCACGTGGGTGACGCCGCTGCCAGGAGCGGCCGGGTAGGGCGGAAGTGGGGGGGGCGCGGGGCCCGGCGGCATGGAGGGGACGCTGGAGCAGCACCTGGAGGACACGTACGGGCCGGGGGGGACACGGGGGACAGGGGCAGGGCTGGCCGGGCCGGGGGGGGGCCGGGGCGAGGGGGGAGCTGGGCCTAGGCCGGCCCGAGGCCCGGCGCGGGGGTGCGGGGCCGCCCCGCCGCTGACCGCCGCTGTCTCCCCCCCGCAGCATGAAGAGCCCGGCCGTGGTGGGCGTCCTCTGCACCGACTCGCAGGGGCTCAACCTGGGCTGTAAGTAACCGAGCGCCGCCGGGGCCTGCCCGGGCCCTGTAAGGGCTCCGGGGGTCGGGGGGGGCAGCGGGCCCGGCCCCACGGGAGCCCTCCCCGTTTGAGGGCACTGGTGTGCAGGGGCCTCCCACACGCTCTGGGGGCACCAGGCCCTGCCCACCGCAGTCCTCCCCCCCCCCCCCCAATCTCCCTTTTCGGGTGCCCCCAGGGTCCCTGGGACAGCAGGGACCAGCACCAGCCACCCCACGGGACTCAGCTTCCCACAGGCGCTGGAGGAAACCAGAGCCCGCTCTTCCTGCCCCTTAAATTCAGGCTTTTTGGTGGTTTGAGGGCAACAACGAGGGGAGAAGCTGCACCAGCCCCCGGGGGAGGCAAAGGGGCCCGAGCAGGAGCAGCCCCGCTCGGCCCCGGGGGGAGGCTGCCTCACGCCAAGCGCTGTCCCGGCCCGGGGGCCTTCAGTCTCATCTCCCACCCTCGCAGGCCGAGGAACCCTCTCGGATGAGCACGCCGGCGTCATCTCCGTCCTCGCCCAGCAGGCAGCCAAGCTCACCTCCGACCCGACCGACACGCCCGTGGTGTGCCTGGAGTCGGACAGCGGGTGAGTTTTCAGCCCGGGGGTGCCACTATTTGCCCCCCCATTCGCCTTTACCCCCCCCGTTCGCCTTCCCCCCCAGCCCTGGGGCCCTCCCCAGAGTCAGGTCCCCGGAGCAGCTCTCCTCATCTTGCGCTGAACTCGCAGATGTGGAGGACGCCCCGTCTCTGAAGCCACGGGGGGAAGGCAGTCGCTGCCATAGGCACGCGAATTCATTAGATTAAAGGAAACCCAAGGAGCAGGAACTGTAAAAGCAGTAGGAAACCTTTCAGGGGGTGGTGGCTGCTATACTTCTTCCACCCTTGGGATCCCCACAGATAATTGAGCCCCCGCTGTAGCCAGTCGGCGTGGTAGGCAAAGTCTTCTCCAGGGAGCGGGCAGAAGAGACACAGCAACCACCAGGCCTAGCGCAGAGCTGGGGGCTGCTGCAGCCACTGAACGATCCCCCTCTCCCGTTTCCCACCCACATCAGCTCCTCCTCCTCACAGCTGGCTTCTAAACCACCTCAGCGCTTTTCTTTTTCTAGGAATATCATGATCCAGAAGCACGACAGCATCACTGTAGCAGTGCACAAGCTAGCATCCTGACCCTCGGGAACCTGCGCGGCGCTCCGCTCCCACCCGCGGCCCAGCTCCTCCTCACTGGACAACCACTCTCCTCTGCTGCTCCAGCGCAGAACGTGCTTGCAGTACCAAACCTGGGCTGAAGGCTCTCCCTCTCCACTTAACAGCTCCTGTGCAGCTAGCGGGGTCTCCAACTCACACTTTAGCACTTGTGCTGCTGAGGGTGAATTGTGGGTCGCTCACCAAGCTCGTGTAATGATCAGATACTACGAGGTGTATGTGTGTGTGGCCTTATTGGTTGGAGAAATCAATAAATGACCTGCAAAAACACGCCTTTGCTTCTGCTGTGAAAACTGTTGCCTATTGCTTTGCCTTGTTTCCAAAGCCAAGTAACTTCTCCCGATCCCTTCTTCATTAGCGCTTCGCTAGAGAAAGGGAGCAGTGCACAAAGACCTGCATTAACGGAGGCTCCCCAAGTGCAAAAGGTACAAACACTTTCCGAGGAATTTCTCCTAGGAAATGTTTAGCCTCCTCTAGTTAAACGTTCCGGGCGAGAGTTACTTGCTTACTATGCCTTGGATTGAAGTTCAAACCTAAATGTGTTGGCCCTGCCTGCGCTGCCTGCCCTGGCTGCCTGCACGGTAAATGGATGTTGACAACATCCTCACAAATCCAGGCCTCCCTTCTTCTTACAGATTCGAGCATTTGAAACGGTGCAAGGAAAGGCTTGCCCCTTGAAAATCTGCTATGCTTAAATCCTTCCTATGTGTAAGGGAGGAAAAAGGAGCTGGCCGGCAGCTGGCCGCACGTAAAGCGGAAGGGAAGCTTCGCAGCAGAGCAGGAGCTAACAAATGGGGCTGGGTCGGAGACAAAACGACATGCTCGCTGCTTTGACTTTACTACTAGGAGCAGCTCCGCTTGCCAGCGACGTTCGCGGTCTCGCAGTCGTTGCTGCGTACGAAACGGGGAGCAGGGACGAGCCTGCCCTGCGCGGCGGGGCTCCGCGCGCCTCTCGAGGCCAGCGTTAATTCTGCGTAACGACCCGGCCTCGGCAGCAGGAGCTGGCGTGCCCAGGCCCCGCGGCGGTGGGGAAGGGTCCCCGACTCCCCTCTCCCTGACAGCCCACGCGGCTGGGAGCAGCTCGAGCCGGAGCGTTTCCTCCCGGACACCCGGCAGCACAGATGCCGCGCCAGATGCTGCCGCCGCCGCCAGCACCCCCGGCCCCCCGCCTGGCGAGCCCCCCACCCTTCAAGCCCTACTCACTGCAAAAACCGTGCCACTTAAATAAAAGCTTCACGCGCATATTACCAGCCCTGCTATAGGGAAAGCTCCTCCGTAGGCTCTGCTGTACCTCTGTCCCGGGCTCCTACAGCCAGACCGAGCGTTGCCTTTTCTGCCAAGGGAGGGGAGCAAAGCGCGGTATCACGATCCTGCAATGTTATCTGACCTCAGGACCGCCGATTGGGGTGACAGGTCAACCGAAACGGGGGGGGGAAGCGTGAGGGCTGTATTTACCCGGGAGTTTGTGCATATTTACAATAGAGGCGTGGAGCCAACTCAAATCCCACTCAACTACCGGCTCCACTCAAGGGCTGCAGCGGCACGGCTGCTCCGCTCCAGCTGCCGAGCATCTTAGCTGGAAAAGCTTTCCAGACTATCCCCTCCTAAGTGACGCAGTTTCCCGGGCCAAGGGCCACGCAGCAGAGGCAGAGCGGGCAGGGCGGGCAGGACAGGCAGGACAGGCAGGGATGGGGCTCTGCTCCCCTGCAGCCGGCGGCAGCCCCAGGCTTGGCTTCAGTCCGCTGTTGCCACCTTCCGCTCCGCTCAACGTCTGGCAAGACCCAGGGCTTTGCCTGGAGCTATAACCCTTCCAGGCTTCCCCTCCTCTTTCCTCCCAACAGGATTTCTGCTCCGAAAGCCCCGGGTTTCCTGCTCCCGGCTGGGGAAGGGGAGGGACTCCTGGCCTTGGGGCCCTGCAAGCCAGGCGCTGCCTCCAGGGAGGAGGAGGAGGACGGGCGCCGTCCACACAGCCCCAGCCCTTGCCGGGCTCCATGTCCCACTTCGGGGCTCGTCGGGAAGGACGGACACCATCGTCCCCACCGGAGGCCAATGAAGGACCAGACTTCGGGGTGCCAAGTCAGGAAGGGGGGATTTAGTCTCTGGAGCAAAGGAAGAGACGATTCCTCTTTGCAATCGACCGTTTCAGGGAGGATTTTCCAGCATGCAGCAGCAAGGCGGTAAGGAAAAGTTTCAGGTTCATCAGCCCCGACTGCTCTAGGGTCCGGCTGCGCCCTCGGGCAGGATCCTGCCGCTGCCAGAGGCGCGGGATGGGCGAGAGGATGGAAGGGAGACGAGCAGGGAAGGATGGGGAAGGGAGAGCTTCCCACGGGAGCTCAGATGGACACAGATAGACGGGCACCCCCCGACTTCGGGCACAAACCAACCAAACTATCCGCTCTAAAGCAGCGGTAAGGTGCTTGTCAAATAAAATCCCTTAAAGCTTAAGCGGTTACAGTAATTTGGTGGGAAAGAGAAAGGATATCAAACCGTTTGCAGGCAGTGATAATGTGCAATTTAACATCTGTTGGCAAAAAGGTTGATAAAAGCTTCGCCTGCCCTCAAAAGCTTTTGCAAGTTGCATGCGAAATACTGGTGCCTACCTCATTAAGAGCCAAGGAGCAAAAGGGTTCAAAGGCAGCCGGTGCTTTCACGGGAGCAGTTTTTGATTTGAAACGGTGACAGAGCAAGGTGTTAATGCATCCTGAAATTCTCATTTCCAGGGGAAAGGAAGGAGGAAGAGCCGGAGGCTCCGGCAGCCGGGAAGAGCCCAGGCACCGAAGCTGCGGACGGAGGGTGGGCATGGGGAGTGGTGTTTCACTTCTTCCTGGTAAGCAGCCAACAAATTCAACAAAACCCTCCTGAATCTGCGGCAGATAGAAAGCCTCGAGTCTCACTCACACGGAGCAGGGGACAGGACAGGCTGATCCCACCGAGCTAAGGGCAAAAATCAGCGGTGCTTTGCTACACCGAGTGCCATCACCCGCTTCCCCGCAGGCTGAGCAAAGCCGAACGCCTTCCCCTACAAAATGCCACCTGAAAACACCTCAGCTGATGTAAATGAAGGTGCCCACCCTGCAGCCCAGGGCCAAAAGGCAGCTTGCAATGATAAGATGACTTTTTCCTACTCATACACAGCACCACTGGGGTGTCAAACCCCAAAGGGGCGTCTTGTACCTTCGGTAAAGGTGAGCTCCCATCATCGGAGCGGAGATGGGTCCCCAGGGATCGACTGCAGGAGCGGCACGGGGCGCGGGCAGCGCACACACGCTCCGTTACGCGCTCCCAGGAGGACTGGGCATCTCGACACCACTTAAAGGCACTCATTCTCCACGCTACAGGCTTTAATACCACACGCCATCTTCCCGTCAGTGACGAAGGCAACGCCATCCCCCAGCTAGGAAAGCTGGGAAGCGCAGGGAAGCGTTCCCCACTTCCACTCCATCCAAAGTAACTCGCTGCCAATCATTAACCGGGGAGGAGGGAGGGAGTTAACACCGAGGACACAAACCATCCTTTGCCCCCGTGCCAGCGCTGGCCTGGGAAACCGCAGCGGCTAACGTCCATCCCCGCGCCGCTCGACACCTCGTCAACTCCTAGTGACCTTTCAGAGCGCTCAGACCCATTTCGAGTCTTTTTTACTATTAAAAAATAACTTAAAGAGAAAAAAAAACCCCTACAAGAGTCAGGCTCTAGTGTTATTTTGTTCCTTTTCTTTGGAAAAGCCCATTTGCACAGAAGGTTTTTTGAGGGTCTGTTAACGAACCGCAGCGTGGCCACCGCCAGCCCGCCCTGCTGACATTCCCCAACACAGGCTACACCAGTCAACGCGTCCCAGTTTGCTCCTCTCCAAACACAACAAATTATCCACACAAGAAAAGCAGAAGGAAAAACTTTCCCTCCCGCCTGACCCCTGTGGCATCTCACCTCCGTCTGCTTCCAATCCAGGTCAACGTACTCGTGATGGGGATGCTCAAGACCTTTGGGATTTTCTTTGTGGCTTTCCAAGAAGAGGTGGGGGGCTCCTCCGAGCAAGTCAGCTGGATCGGCTCCATCATGTCCTCCCTGCGCTTCTTAGGAGGTGAGCTGGCATCCGTAAGGCGGGGGGCAGCGCTTCAACCTCAGGCCCATTCGCTTCGATATAAGGGGCACCGAGGATGCTCCGCAGGTCCCATGTCCATCCCAGACGGCTGCGAGCCGGCCGCGGCCGGTACCCACGCCTGTCTTAGCAGGGGCATGGCCCAAGGACGGGGAGCGTGTGTGTCACAACGCCTCGCCGCAGCAGGTTTATTATATACATTCGGAGCAAAGCCTCACCCCCAACACCAATATTATTGCCTCTGAGCAAGCCAGCTGCTGAGTAATTCATGGCTGCTGAGCTTGGCGTGCATTAGGAAGCAGGTTGAGGATACCTGAAAATTTGGGCTGTGATTCCTTCCCCTGCCCCGTCCCCCAGAGTCCCCGGGTACGAGGCAAGGCCTGAATATTAACCCATCCCGAATTTCTTGCGTCACCCCCTCCCTCCGAGGGCCACTCGCCAGGGCACCGGATGCAATGACCCCCATACAAGTCCCCAAGCCCCGCAAAGCGTCATTTGTCATCTCCAGCCCGAGATTTCTCCCTCCTTTCCCTTCCAGCCCCGCTGGTGGCCGTGGTCTGCAGGAGGCTGGGCGAGCGGCCGACCTCCATCATCGGGGCCGGCTTGATCGGAGGGGGCTGCCTGCTGAGCACGCAGGCCACCAGCGTCCCCTTCCTCTGCGTCTCCATGGGACTTCTCCTGGGTGAGCAGCCTGCGACTCACAGTCGGGCAGAGATTTTCCTGTGCATGATGAGCAAAAGCAGCTCCTTTAATAGCAAAGCATCCCCAGCTCCTTTCTGTCAGATGTTGTGTGAAACCCCAAAGCTTCATGCTCATAAAATACCAGTTTCAACATGCTAGACCCAACTAAGCTTGCTTTTTTTCTAGACCCAACGTGAATCCTGGCCTTTTAAAATCCCTTACTAAAAGCGCACAGCCCCAAAAACCCCAGACGCTAAATACCACGCATGAATCTTGTTCTCCACTGACTGCAACAGCAAAAGTCCCTCCGCTTTCAGCCCGTGAACCCTGCAGAGCAGCTCTACTACGGGGACAACAAGCTTGGGATGGCATGACTTTGAATCCCTAAAGCCCACGACACGAAGCAGACGCTTTTTGGGCACGGACATCTTATTCCTTCCCCCTTCCCGCAGGTATGGGGTTCGCCTGCCTTTACCAGGCGGCCGCGGTGATGACGGCCAAGCGCTGCAGGACACGACTGGCTTTCTCCAACGCCATCGCCCGCTCCGGGATGGGGCTGACATTTCTAATAGCGCCGTTCACTCAACTGCTGATCGATTTTTATGGCTGGCAAGGTGAGCACGTCTCCCGTTTATCCAAATTCATCAGCACTAAGAGGGCATTTGAGGATATCCGGGCAGGATAAGAGGAGCTTTTTAAAAGTCAAAGTTGGATGCACTGAGGAACAACTCTGCCTCTTCTAGGATAGTTTGGGGACATGTGGTTAATGATTAAACACTTAATCAGTTGTTAAAGTTAAGTCAGAGTCAAAGCAGAGACCTCAGAAACCAAAACCAAAACTGAAAATCCCTACTTTTACTACACTTTTTCAGGCCATCTTGAAGGTTCGTCACATGTAGTGGACTTCTAATGAGGGCAAACAAAACAAACTCCCAAATTCCAGAGGTAGCTCTGGATTTGTTGCATGCATCCCAGCGAAAGGGACTTCCAGCTAGAAAAAGAGGAATAAAAGCTCCTGTAAGATACCTCCTCCTTAGGACAGAGCTTTCTCCATGTTCAATACAAACTACACCTTGGTCTAGAAAGATCGTTTCCTACTGCTCCTCCTTTCCCATGCCGAGAAAAAAAAAGGATCTTCTGTCTTCCCTCAGGTACTCTCCTCATTTTTGGAGGCATCATGTTAAACCTCGTGCCTTCCAGCATGCTGCTGCGACCCGGCAGCGCCCAGCCGCAACGCTCCTCTGCTAAACATCAAGACCGTGGCTCTTTAATGGCAAGGAAGGATTCAGAAGTGCTTGATGGATGCTTAGATGAAACCACTCACGGGGAAATACAGCTTCGCAGTGCACAGGGCCTTCCCACCACGGAGGGAGTCGCGATGCCCCATGGCAGAGACGTCTCTGGTCCGGTAAATACGTCGGCTTTGGAAGGGCTTGAGAAACCCCCCATGGACAGCTGTTCGCCAGAAATAGCCACCGAGGCCAAGAGAAGCTACAAATCCCTTCCACCGACCGAAAAAGAAAACACACAGCCTCTCCTCGACTTCTCCCCACTGAAGGACCCCGTCTTCTGCATTTTCACGTGGTCTTTTTTGTTCAGCCACTTGGCCTACTTCGTGCCCATCTTCCACCTGGTAGCAAGAGCCAGGACGCTGGGCGTAAGCAGCATGGACGCCTCTTACCTCATTTCAGTAGCTGGTAGGCAAAAGAATCTTTTAAACCCATTTATAATTACAATGACACCAAAACAGGAAAGAAAAGCAACACAGATCTTGCCAAGAAATAGTCCCAAATATGTCCTAGAATAAATCTTCGTGGAAGAGGTTTAGCTCACAGCCTTTACCCGGCTTCTGTATATATAGCGTCGCCTTCTGTAGAGGTACAAAGTCGCTCTCACATGGTGGGTGGTTCTCTCAGCCTAAGCTAGATGATCCCCCATCCTCGCTGCACCGAACAACCACAAGTTTCCAATTACATAGGTGCTATCTGTCCTCCTAAAGCCTCCCCACCACGGCCCCTGCTTTGCTTGAATCCACAAGCCACAGAAATCCAGAGTCACTCGGCATTCAAAGACCTCCAGTTTGACCCAGGAATGTGTTGCAGAGAGAAAAATTCAATATTGGGGAAAAAAAAACCCACATTAGCTTGGATCTAGCCATTTGGATTTGGCACATTCACCTCCAAGGGAAAAAACAAAAACAACCCCCAGCCCTAAAAAATAACAACATGCCTGATTATAAGCAGGGATTAACTCTAAAGTCGCATGGGGTTAAGAAAGCAGCTCCAACCTCAGTCATCGTAAAATATTTTATTGTACAAAAATAAATTTTACTTCCACATTGCTGTATAATATTTAGAAATGACATACGCTGTCACAGAATCTAGAAGGAGAGCACAGGAATGAATCTGACATTTTGAATTAAGAGTAGGAGGGACAGAGTGGTCAGCAAGATATTAGCTGACAGCCAGCACTCCCTCTGATCTTTAGTTCATAAAAACATATTGAGAAATGTAAAATCTAAGTATCAAAAGTTTGCTGAGCCTTTAAAAAATGCTGGTCTTCTGTCCTTCTTTGCTTCTTTCTAAAAATTAAAATGTCATAAGCATAT
This sequence comes from Platalea leucorodia, assembly GCF_965183815.1. NCBI lineage: Eukaryota > Metazoa > Chordata > Aves > Pelecaniformes > Threskiornithidae > Platalea > Platalea leucorodia. The sequence goes on from NC_138841.1 coordinate 5,694,333, forward strand.
TTCTTCTCAATATCCTGCTTTTTCTCTATCTTGAAAAAGAGATGCAGCAGCAAGCTTATCTTTCCAATTTTTACTGAAGGGCATTTCAGAGTTTTCTGCTGAGTGCACAGCCCTTAATTGAATTTTTACTGACCACTTTAGTGCACCCACAGGCACTTGGCAATGGCAGGCACCAAGGTAAAGTCTAAAAAAGCATGAATTTTACAACAGCCTAAAAACGCCTTCTGTAACTTCCCGGCATTTCAGCCCTTTGCGGTCACGTTCTTACAGCGAGCGACAGGTGGAATCGGGATGCGTTTCAGAGCAATGCAGAGCCAAGTAGCAAAAAAATATAAAATAATATAAAAATAAAGTCTTCTTTGAGGCTCTGGTGAACTCCTCTTCCCCCCAGGCATCACGGAGACGGTCAGCCAGCTGCTCTCGGGCTGGGTCGCCGACCAGAACTGGACCAAGAAATATCACTACCACGTGGCTTACCTTGTCCTCGTCGGCATCACTAACCTGCTCTGTCCTCTGGCCACCACCTTCCCCTTACTCATGGCCTACGCGGTGGCCTTCGCTCTTTTCTGCGGTGGGTTCATGGCTCTGGTCCTCCCTGTGCTGGTGAGTAGGGATATCTCATTAAAAAATAGTATGTGGCAATTCCAACAGTATTCCAAAATTATCCAAAAAACCCTTTCATAAAGCTGAACTACCCCGGGCTGTTGCAGACCTGCATGAGAGGGCTCTCCCCTCCAGCCTTCCCAGTTTGAGCCCCTGGAGAGCCCCAAATCTCCTCTCCAACCCACTTACTGGTATCCACAGCCGAGGTGCAACAGAAGCACTGGGAGTTTATTGCAGATTTTTAATGCCCTGGCTCTGCTAATGGCCTTCCACGTCCTCCTTTCTAACGGAGACTGCTCCAGCTCATAGGAGATGCATGGATTCATCCTGGTCCCCATCTCGCTAATGCCAAGGCAGAGGGTTATCTGCTCCCGATCCCAGAAGGATTACAACACGAACAGACCAGTTACGGCAGGATCCGGGTAGGGAGGCATCATTACAATTTGGCATTTCTTTCTGGGAAGGACTTCAGAGTTTAAAACACTTTCCTCAAAGTCTTAGCAGCGTTACTAGTTTTGGGAGATGCCCAAGCAGCTGGAAGGCAGAAAAGCATCTCGCATCCTAGTAATTTCCATGCCGGCCTTAAGGAGGCGAGCGGATTCCAGGCTGGCTCAGAACTACAGGTGCAAAGTCCTTTAAAAACTGCAGCTGAAGAGGAAATTCCCAGAAAGAAAAACCAACCCAAAAGCAATCTCTTGTGCTTGCGCATTCACAGGAACTCAATCAATAATTATCCATTTTGTTTTACAACAGGTGGATCTCGTGGGCGTGCAAAAACTCCACAGCTACTTGGGGTTTGCTGCCTTCTTTGCTGGGATAGCAGCCATCGGCGGACCTCCTCTAGCAGGTAACTCTAACGCTGCATATAATAAATACTCACCGCAGACATCCAGTGATAAAACATGCTCCTGGTTCACTCTCCTACCCACTGGCATCCAAGGATGGTTCTTCTGTCCAAGTGGAGGGGGGAAAAAAAAACAACCAAACCATATTTCAGAAATTTATCTTTATACCCAGGCAATATTTTGCTCGTGAATTTGCAAAACCCAACTAGCAGTTTGGGAAAAAGCTGTATGGGAAAAAGGCGGCTAAACCCCACGCACACGTTTTAACCTTGACCACAGCAGGAGCGTAACGCCCACGTTACCACGGATTTTACCCCCAAGAGGGCTTTATAACACTGAACTTGGCACAGAGGGACCGGAGGGGAGACAAGGAGAGGAAGGTAAAGCAAGGACGGGCTCAGCAGCAGTCCCACCAAGCAGAGGCACTGAACCGTAAGGAGAAGTCTCAGTAATCTCTTGTTTTGAAGAAGATTACGCAGGTCAGCCACAACAGCTCCTGGGCCCAAAGATAAGGAGGATGAAAAGCCTCCTCTTCTCCCTCTGCCAGAAAACCAAGGCAGTTTTGAGTATCTGGCAGATGTCAGGCGCTCAGAAGTGAGTCTCTAGGCTCTGCTTATGAGCGAGGGACTCCTCCTCCTCCAAACATCTTGCCCAGGACAAAGCTTTTCCTTCCCCTGATGACCCTTTAGCCATACCTCATAGCTGGAAACAGGAGCCGAGCTCTTCCTAGGTCCTCATGATGCAAACAAACTAGAAAAAGCTGCAAGGTCAAACATCAGCGTGAACGATGTCCCGTCACCCGCCTAGCAAACGTATCCTGAATAAAACCGGCAGCTTGTTCTTCAGTTATTGCTCCCTGCCCTCCGCTATCGGCTGCCCCGTGCCTGCAGAGGCGCTTTGCTCGAAGCTGCCGGGGATCCTGTAAATACCAGCTCTGTGCAAAGTTTTAGCAACGCTGCTGTACTGCCAGCATGTGAAAAAATTGATTTCCCTCATCAATATTTCTAGGTTGGCAAAACTCTGTATATGGATGCAATTTCGAGCAACTAAAGCGTTTCATTGACAGCGTGCTTTACACTGTCACGGTGATACATAGCCTATATCGGGTAAGATCTCTTCTGCTGATACAAGATGTATGTCCACCAGAAAGCAATCCCTGTACAACCACTGCAGTAAATTCCCTGACACAGTAACACGCAGTATGAAAAGAGCTAAATAACTTGGCTCTCTCTTACCCATGCATCACACACGCGAAGATAGCGGTTATACTTTCATCCGCTTCCAATATATTTTTGCTAATGGGAAGTCTTTTGCTTTCCCAAAGTGCTAACCACTCACCGTGTGAACACTTCTGGATTTTGTAAAGCAAGCAGGTTTCCTGCAAAAAAGCCTTCCACGGAAATCAGTCTTAATACCGGGGCGATAACTAAAGGCCAAGTAAAGCCAAGAAGCAAAACTCTCACTGGTCTGTGTCACCGTAGGCAGAGCGAGAGGCAAACAATTCAGAGTTCAGGATCCAGGTTTGTGATCCGAGATAAATTCTGCAATTTTCTCTTCCAATATTAAGCACGAAAACTGAATACCACCAGAAGCTCCCGATTAAGTGTCCAAAAGCACCTGCTCCTTGCAGAATACAGAACAGGATTTAAATGCTACGTGAGACCCTGGAGTTCGGTGCCTCTGACTGCTGCTGACCTCCCTAAACCTTCACTTTAGAATTACAATTTTATAAAACTCAAGTATTTTTAATGCAGTGAAACCCAAGGCATAATGAGAACCGCAAAGGTTAAAAATGCTTATTTTGCATACTAGAACAAAGCCTAATCGCAGCGCAACGAAAAGGTGACTTACCTGCAAATCTGTTTAACTAAAAGCCCTTAAATCCGGAGGCAGCCGGCCCGACCAAAAGCCCAGGGTGAAAAGTTTGAAGGCTCCTTCACAGCTCCTCATCCGCCAGCACTGCTGGATGCTGCTGCCACGCTGAAAAAAACCAAAACCAAAACAGAACAAACATTATTTTGGCAAGCCGCAAGCAAGCAAAGGAGAGAAGAGTACATTTTATTTCCATAAGCAGTACAAATCAGTACCTCAAACTGCAAAAGAAACAAAACAAACCGTGTAATCCAAGATCACCAGACGGATTCCAGCAAGCAGCACACAAACACCAGCCCCAGCAAATTCGGGTGGTGAAAGGGGAGAGGACGGAGTCATCTGAAAGCTGTGCTGGCATTTAGATGCTCTCATCTCAATTTTACCTGCGTCTTCGCACAAGGTATCGCTACTTCGGGCATCAGGAATGAATACAACTTCTGGTTACAGACTGGCAGCACAATTTAAACAGCCTGACCACAGCCCGCAGCATGCAAATGTGCCGGGGATGTTTAGTTTGGACAACTTAGGTGCCAGGGATTTACCAGCATTGCTTACAAAACTGCTGCTTTTCTGAAGTTTGCACACCAGGAGCTTCTAATTCAGCTTTCTGCAGCAGGAATGGGGTTTTTTTGGATGGGGAGTGGGGGCACAGACACCCTGGGTGCTTTAAAAGGCTGGGGTGTCATGCGGTAGAAGGTGGTCGCTGTGCTGCCGGCGAGGAGGCAATGCTGGTCTTTCAGTGCCAAGTAGAGCTTATTAAAAAAACAAAAATTAAAAAATATCCTGGGGGATATTTAAAAAAATAATATAAATAAATCAGAGCTCCACAACCGGAGCACTCTGTCCTGTACATCTAACAAACAACTACGTTAGCATCCCTTCTCCTGTCCAAATCCCACAGATTCTCAGACAGCAAAAACAGATCCCACCTTTGAGAATAAACCACTCTGCAAAAACATCAGGGTCACGGGAGAGCCACCCACGTCACCCAGTCCGGCGCACGGGATCCTCCTTTCCGACAGCAAGCTCTGTCTCCGCCTGCATCGGGGCTCACGCAACATCCCTGAGAAAAAAGGGAGCTGAAATTCCCCGAGAACGGCACGAGCCAACAGCCACCGAACCCGGGGTAGAGCAAAGCAGCCCGCAGCCTTTCCTCTGTTTTATCAAACCTTCCTGCAGCCGTGTAAATCTACAGCAAGGAAGATGGTAGCACCTCTGGTATGTCACAGCTCCCACATTGTACCGGCACCGTCTCCTTCCCTACTCCGGCCACGGCACTCACAGATAACAGCAGCGGCCACGCTCCTGCGCGGCCGAGATCGGGATCTCCGGGGACTGTATTATCTCCCTTCCTAACCAGAGCTGGTTTTAAGAATCCCAAATTCGGGCCAGATCTGCCGTTCGTGTAAATCACGCAAGCCCATGGATGACACTGGAGAAATTGCATTTTACGCCAGCAGAAGATCTGGCTCAGCTGCTAACCCACCTCGGACATCCAACCATCCCATGCCAGATTTAGGAGTATATTGAGGTTTTTATTACGTGCAGCAGCAACTCCCATCGCTTTGTATATTCTAGATTCTAACGGAGGAATTATCCACCTTTAAAATGATTGTCTAGACATGAGATGATATGCTGTAACTAAACAAAACACTTTGAGGTCATTTTAAAAGGTGACCTGCCCCCTCGCAGATTCCTGAGTCTTTATGGAATTTAGGTTTTCCTTTTAAGTGCTCACAAAGCTACTTTTAAGCAAGTTCACTTCAAGCTCCTGGCCTGGGATCTCTCATATTAGACAGGTTGCATTAAATTGGGTCTGCTCACAAGAAGGCAAGGCTGGAGAATCTGGAGTTTGCGGCCCAGATGTTGCAAACACCAACACATGCAAGTCATCTCATTAGTCCAATGGGATCTTCCATCTGCTGCAGCAGCTCCTTTTGGCCCATTTATTTAAACAGGAAAAAATGTCAGGGATTAAATTCAATCAAATTAAAATCCACGTCCACTAGAAGGATCAGAAGAAGTTAGCTCTGGGAAGAATGACCTGCGAGTTTGCCTGTTGTACCAAGGGCAATAGTCCCAACTGTCCATGTAAATGCTGCACAGCAGCAGGCACGCAAAGAGTTAAAATAACTTAAAGAAAATATCTGAGGAATTCTTAAATGAGAACACACATCCTTTGCTTGCCGCCCACCTCCCAAAACGATTTTTTCAGTGAGAAAAATCCAACAGCTTTAATAACAATCTTTTCTCCTGCAGGGTGGCTGTATGACTACACCCAGACATATGTCTGCTCTTTCCTCTTTGCCGGAGCCTGTGCTCTCATCTCACCTATTTCTTTCTTCTTTGAGCCTTCGGCCCAGAAATGGAAGCTAAAAAAAGCCAACCTGAACAACGGCCCCAGGCTTGGCTGAAGCGAGTCTGCGGTGGAAATTTTGAAGGATGGTCTTTGCTTTCCCATCGCGGATGCAATCAATCGCCAGCGCAAACCTTCTGTACCGGGCAATATAAACAGCAGCAAAAATGAAAATAGGAATTTTTAGATGACAGATTCAGTTTGTAGATATTTCTCCTGCATATGTGATTAAAGCCATCTGAGAAATATGTAGCGTAAAGTGTTATTTGATGGGGAAAAATAAGGCCCACGGCCCGGATGGACATTGGCTTCGCTCTGAGTTTGCTCCCGAGCCGTGCCTTTCTGTATCTCAGATTGAACCCCGCTGCGTTCAGCCTGAGAGCTCGGTGGCAGAGCCGCCCCTCAGCTTTCCCAGCCACCGCGAGAGAGCAGAGCTGACTCACCTCTAGGGATAAGGCAGCCAAGGACCTCCAAAGTGCCAAAGCACGGCAGGAGATTTTAGCTTATTCTATTTAGATACCGATAATTAGCCCCGGGGAGGGATGCAAGGACAGAGATGGTACAGAGAGATAAGGATTAAACTTCCATGAGGATACGGAGAACAGCCGGTCCACAAAAACCTCTTTTTCATCGAGAAGGATGCTGCACCGCGGCTGCTCGATCTCCCAGGCACGGTGTTATCTGCCACAGCGCAGAGGCCCTGGAAGCAAAACCAATTCTAATTAAAGCCAGTACCACGATAGAGCTAACAAAGATCATACCCACCTCTCGGACTCCTCTCCCCTTCTCCCCACCCTCCCAATCACCCAGCGACCCTCTGGGACGCAATGAACACGTGAAAGCAGCTTCCAGAGCCAGGCAGCAAGGCTGAGCCTCTATCCAACCCGCATCCTAGAGATTTAATTCAGATGGGCAAGATGTAACAGCTGCTTTGACTTTCTTTCCGGTAGTGAGGTTGCAATTTTTTGCATTATCACCAGATATTTGAAATTGTTACATGGATCTGGGATATCATAAGGGTTTTACACGCAACCATCCCAGACACTGGCATTATCCTCCCCCCCTCCTTTTTTTTAATATTAAACCAACAAGAAAGTTGTTTCCCCTATAGAAACACTCCTTTAAACTGTCAAATGGGTTATTTCAAGCATGAAATTAAGCGGTTTATATTTAATAAAAAGCTACAGAACATTACAGCGGTATTAAGGAGCTAAAACATAGCCGCAGGCAAGAAAGTTCCCTCATGGATAACGGGCCAAATTCCACAGTTACACAATTTCACAACGCCAAAGAAACTAGGCGTGCTTAAACGAGGGAAAAATTTGGCCTTGAATTTGCAGTAGATGGAGAATAGCCATGCTACAAAGTGGTTAATTTTTCATATGCTGATTCACAGCTGCTCCTCACTCCCGCAGGAATCCGCAGGCAGCAAGCGCTTCAGAAATTGTCCTTTTACACCTTAACCACTGCATCAAACGCAGCACACGATTCAGTTGTACCAGTTAATATCTGTATCCGCGAGAGGATCTCTAGCGGGTCATTTTCTGAGCAACCGGGGTTTAAGGATAAGACGACTATTTAAGAAGCGTTTAAGGCACTGGGAGTTTAAGAGGGGTGAGCGGGTATCGTGTAATTTGGCTCAAGCCAGTCCTGCGCTAAGCCTTCAGCTGAGACCTTCTGTAGCAGGGATGAAGCTTTCATTTGCAAATTTGAGTTTTCACCTCTTGAAACATCATAGTCCATCACTCTCCTACTGAACAAATTAAAGACTCCCAGCAGCACTGGTTTGCTGCTGTAATAGCAACTATCAGGAACACTTGGCTTCAGGTTTTCCAATCCAAAAGCTTAAAACCCCCTCTTATTCTGCATCTCTCTAACTCTTATTTGAGCTTAGTAGCGCTTTTCGCTATTAACAGTGCGAGACCCAACGACCAAAGCAATGCGGGGACGAAGAAAAGCCAACATCCTTGCCCCGCTGCTCTCGCTCTACACCATCTAGAGCACCTATCCCCATGCTCTAATCTCCTCCCCATAAATAAATCCACTCTGCCCTGCTACATTTTCACCTCTTTTGCCACCAAGAAATGACTTGCAGTGGGATGCGGTGTCCACACCTCCCATCCCATCTGCTCCAACAAATGGGCTCCCTTTAAAAGCTCCAGGTTTTTAAGGAGGAGAGTCCTCCCCTGTCGTCTCCAGAGTAACACATGCCACCAATTCCCTACCCTCATTTAGAAAAATGGGTCTCCCGACTGCTCGTACCCTCTGTTTCCTTCTGCAAAGGAGCAAACAGCTCCGGAGCTCCCACTTCCCACAGCATCTTACCCCACGGATGGGCACTGCCAGCCTTTATTTGCCCCGAAAATAATTCCGCAGGGGCCAAGTACCTCTCTCTAGCCCCGATCACCTCTTATCTATCAAAAGAGGTTGAGGAAAAGAGTCCCCATAATAAGAAATTCCTCCCAGCTGCCCTGCACAGTCCTACCATCAGGCTGGGAGGTGGGAGAAGTCTTCAAGCCTCTGTCTTTGCAACCCAGCAGGCTCAGGATAACCTCCGGTAGCCAGATACGCTCCTCTCCTCTCACACCTTTTGCTGAGAAGGCAAGCACAGAACAGATGTTTTAGTTCTCCTCGCAGCCCTGAAAACTGAAGACATTTATTTACTTGCAAAATAAACACATGCATTAAAGAAACAAACAGCAACAACGATGGGAACATCTGCCCGGAGGAGGATTTTTCCATCCCATTGAAGTCATCTTGCAAATAACTTCATAAAACCAGTTTTGCATAGTAAAGAGCATCACGTGCTGTTTGGATAAATGCAAAAGCAGAGTTTGCTGGGACACAAACAAGTTTAAAAGCTGTAATCTCTTTGGTTGACTAGCAAATCCCCTCCGTGCCTGCTCCCTTACCCAACCGCACACTACACGTTAGAGAAAATGAGTAGCAATGGCTTAAAATGATCTTTTGCAAGGAAAGTGCTTTGCTTAAACGCGGTGCCCTCCCCAGTCCTCCCTCCTGGTCCCGGGGAAGCAGCAGCCCAGCAGCAGAGGACTGCATTCCCTCGTGCTTTCCAGCCCGCCGGGGCCTCTCGAGCATCATCTCTGCACTGGCTCTGTATTGGAAAGAAATTGCTAACAACCTCCTCGAGATCTTTCCGAGAAAATAACGTAACTTGCAATAAATAAAAAAAACCTTGTAAAACTAACGACAACCTCAGCACTCTGTCCCGAGTCACTCGATGCAACATTTTCCTGCCCCAAGCTCATCTTTTGCGCGGGCGATGCCTGGGGTACCGTGCTACGGCAGGATGCGCTGCACTTGTGCCTTCATGAGAAATCTGATCTGGAAGCGTTTTACCAAAGATTCCTCGGTTTGAGAACCTTCCTCAAATTCATGCCGGGAAGATGGCGCAGAGAAACCGAACGCTAAAGATCTCTCCGAAAGATACGGTGCCAGGCAGGCGACCAGAGCTCACTGGCAAAGCAGCCGAGCGACAAAAGGCTTTTACAAGAAGCCCAAGGAACCAGCCTCCAATTTTCACTGTACCCCAAAAGAAACCTGGTGCAGCACCCCCAAATGCCTTCGAAACAAAGCCCTACTTCCTTTAGATAAAGTGTTCTGAGTACCGATGGACTGTGAGCCTGATTCCCGATTTATTTTAGCACCGCAAGACTAAGAAAGGGAGAAGAAAACATGAACTTGGCTTCTCCTCCAAGACGTTGCAGCCCACGCTGCTGCAGTTAAGGATTAGTTACTCCTGGGTTTGTTTCATCCAGACAACTTGGCTGCAAGGCTTCCGTCCTTCCTGGGAGTTACAGGGGGGAAAAATGCTTTTCTGTCATCGTTCAATGATTTATTCCCAGGTATAATCCTGCAAGGCAGCTCCGGGAGCTAGGGCTCTGGCCAAAAAGGGAACGAGCAGTAACACAAGAGCACGGGGACTTTGCTGCCATCGCACCCATGCCCAGAAGAGCCTGGTCACCCTCCGCAGCCCGTTGGGACCCGCTTCCAGCGCCCGTGCCAGGTATTTCGGCAGGACTGATTTACGGGGTAGGCACCTGCTGGATCTTAATCCCCACTTCCACTGGTTTTTACATACGCCAGGATAAAAAGCTGCTAAGACTCAGCTCAGGTCTATCAAAGCTACGGAAGTCGGTGCAATCGGAGATCACGTCGAGAAGCGCGCTGCGCGAGTCCTTAACTCACACTGGGATTATTCGATATTATTATTTGATACAGCGATCGTACGCCTCTGAGGGCCCCGGCTATCCGGTGCAGGTTCTCCTTCCTCATTCTGTATTTGTGGAAACCTGCTCTGAGCCATCGAAAGTCAGGGTGGACGTTTTAAAACACGGATTTAGCCATTCCTCAGTACACAAAATAAACCTCTCTCCCTGCCTCACGCTCTCCATGGTCAGCCTCTCTCCTCGGTAAAAAAAAAATAATCTAATAACCAAGGCTGGAACTTTCCCACTGCTCCTCTCAGATGCCGACGACAGATAAACCCAGGCACTAAATACAGAGAAAGTTGACCCTGACGTTTATCGCATAATAAGCGACGATCTTTATCTCGCAATAAAATCCCCTCCAAGGGCTGGGCTGGACTCGTTTCAGCCGTTTCCCCGACGTGCACGAGCTCTGGGTGAGCGCGGAGCTGACCTGGAACCACGCAGCCGCTCGGAGGTCTGAGACCAGGGTGAGGGGCAAGAAGCTTTGGGTTTAACCCATCACCTGGGATCCCACCTTGACCCCTTCTTGGCACCTCGGTTGCTTTGCACACAAAACCGTTGCAAGACTCTCGCCCACGGCAATAGTGCGAGAAACACCAGCTTTGTGGGACACTCATTAACCACGGGGGGGAAGAAAAAAAATCTACATAATTCAGATTTTAAAGGAGAACAAGCGTTTTCACGGCTGTGGCAGGCACAGGTCTGTTTTTTGGGTAGCGGTACACAAGACACCCCAGAGATGCTCCACCTACCAACGCTCCTGAGGTTTCTGCTTTTTACCTTAAGCCGCAGGAAGAAAGCAAAAAGCAATTTAAAATAAAATAGCTGGGTAAGCATACGACAGCACGGCCTTCCAGCAACAGGAAACAAGGCTGTTCTTCCCTCGCCCGCCTGTTTGGCAGATATCGCGTGCGGTTTCGGCTGTTTACTTGCCCTTACACACGCTGATAACAGGAACCCTCGGCTTTTTTATTTTTTATTTTTTTTTGGTGCTTGTTTCCTTCCCTGCCTGGAACACGTCCCGCAGCCGCGTTTGCGATGCAGAGCGTTACTAGGCTGAAAATTCAGCAAAGCCTGAATTAAAAAGTCTCACTTCCAGCGAGATGAAAGCCTCCACAGGAGGTGAGGAGGGTTTGTTTTTTTTTCTTTTTTTTTTTAATCCTTAAAGGTAGCATAACGATTTTCATTGAAGTCGATGGGAATTTATCAGCTACTCTAATGAAAAAAAAATTAAAACAGATGTTTGAAAAAACAGAAGTTTTAGCTTTAGCTAAGAGATCCTCACAGAAAAGCTTTCAAGCCTGCGGGAACCACAAAGGAGATGGGAGCTCTCGCTCATGGCCAAGGGCAATTTCAGAAGCAATTCATGGGTCAAAGTCTCCATTTCCAAAGCGATACAGACTTTGCCTCCTAAGTCACCACTGAGCTTTGCAAAACTTTCCCCTACAGATACTTCTCACGTGGGCAAGATAGGGCAAGGATTGCACCCTGGCTCGGGGAGGCAAAGGGTGTCTTTACAACACCCCAGTGACTAATATAACGCCAATAAATTGATTTCCAGCCCTTCAAGCCTTCGGTCAAGCAGGGAAAGGGAGCTACAGCCAAGCTGGCCGAGATAAGGGCGGTTGCAGGGATGGGTTGTCTAGGACAGGGCTCTCCCAGCCTCAACCTCCTGCTGGGATGCAAGTCTGCGTGCAACGAGGAAGAGCAAAGGCACTCGTTAAAAGGTATCTGCCAGCCAGGAACGCGCCCATGCCGATATGCCTTAGCGCAAGAGAAGAAAGCTGGGCTGGCAGATGTGAAACATGAAGTCTTGTATTCATCCACCCAAGAGGAGCCGCACGCGAAGGAACGACGTCCCCTTCCTCGCCGTGCCCTCCCCGCAAGCCTCAACGACAGCAGTTCGGGTGGTCCAAGAGCTCATCCTGCCCTGAACCTCTGCCCAGGCCAGCGATGGCGCTGGGTTCAGAGCTGAAGCACCCGAAGTGGCCAGCTGATGCTGCGGGCAACGACCAAAAGCAATCCCTTGGCCAAGTGGGCTGCAAACGCCACCACGGACCACAGGACGACTCCCCTCAAATGGGAACAAGAGCTTAACAACAACCCTCGTGAGACCTCGGTGGCTTCCCTTAACTCAAAATCCTTCCGCACCCTACGCGTGTCCTGAGGCATACCTAAAATGTCTAATTTTATGGGCTTGAAACGCAGCACTTGCATATGAAAGGAGATACAGACTGACGGATCTAAGCGCTGACTCGCTACAAATGGCAGAAATTACAGGGAAAACTGCCAGTTCGGGGCAGGACACTGGACCGAGTCGTCCACGTTGCTAAAAGTCAGCCTGACCTATCACTGGATCTGGGGACAGGAAATATTGAAGATAGCTAAAAATCTACAGACCGATCTTCAGATCCGATTGCAGAACTAGGTATGAAGGTCAAGGCAGGGAGATAAGGAGATGAAATATCCGTTACCCACAATTAACGTACGGCTCATCTGTGGAAGCCGACCACGTGCACACACAACCCATCCCAATCCCGGGACAACGCACACGAGCTCAAACCCCAAAGCATGGGCACAGGAGCTGGGCTGGGAGGTGGCAACTCATTAATTCACAGCAACACCATCATGATTGACAGCATCCATACCTCCGTTCTTCAACCACATTTAATTAATACATCCCTGGAGCGGGATGCAAAGGATTGACAAAATAGCAGAGCTTTGTGCCACCACGTACACATTCTCTGCTCCCGCTCGAAGCACCCCAACTCCATCAGCACATGAACAAATAGGATGAACACCAGCAGGGTCTTGTTAATCGGCTCCGAGTAACCCATCACACCGAGCCCGGCTGACCGAGTCCTTCAGCAGCTTACCCTGCCTTAAGAGTTCACTTCACCCAGTTCTCAAGCCAGCTATAATTAAACTCAGGCGCACAGCTACTAGACAATAACCGAAGGAGACACAATAGCAATCACAAAGCCACCAGCCCGAGATACTTCCCACTTCTCTCCCCGGCCTTTCTGCAGACGCCTTGCCTGATCGACTCGCACCAAAAACCAGGACACATGGTGAGAGCATATCCTCAAAGAGCATTTGCCATTTCATAGTAAACGAGCAGCACGAGGCGAACATAAGCTTGTTATTAGCGAGGAGCAGAATCTGGGCCATCTGATGTTTTAAACTTACTTATTAATTCAGCTGCGGCTGGTAAAAGCACAATTCTAAAAAAACGTGTGAATTCAAATAACCGGTTCCCCATCTAATCCACTTGCATCGCTTTCTACTGCAGTGCAGTTAATTAAATGGTTCTCTTTACAAATCCACTTTCCCCAGAAGTCTCATTAGCCAAATTAATATGATGCATATAGAGCACTTAACCCTTCAGAGAGACTAGTTTTAACAAAAGCCCGGCTTTACCTGGCAGCTGAAGCATCCCTCTAACCAACTGAGAAGGCAGAGGGGCAGACCCAGCACACAAAAAAACAACTCGCTAGTACAGAGCAACCATAGGAGAATCATCCCACACCACTTCCCACGATACCTCCAAGTCTCCGGAATAAATACGTAATGTAAAGGAGAGAGGGAACAATCTCCCGGTTAAATACACAGTGAAATCCGAGTCAGAGAGGCAGACCTCTTCTGGAACAGCCACCGACGGCCCCGTTTGCCGCAATGCAACGCGTCAAAGCACACCCAAGAAGCGGGAGAGTGCCCAACCCCTGAAACACATGCCCGGTTACCCGAGCGGCTAGCCAGCTCGCCAAAAACACCTCCTTTCTTTGGGTTACGCTACCAGATCACTCATCTCCTCTTGGCATCAACCACCCGGCCGAGTTAAAGAGGTTGAAACATGCCTCCCGGTATAACTACCGGCCCCAAACCTTCTGTACAACGCTTCAAATTAAACCAGATTCAGAGGTCACATCTCAACAGAACATGAAATACATTGCAAAAATACGAATTTTCACTACAAACACCGACTTCTGGAAGAAAAGGCATCTCAAGAGTCTCCCCTCCCCGCTTCCCTCCCCTCGTTACCAGCAAAATCTGCAATCGCTCCCATTTCCAATAAACAGCTTAATTTAAACGCTTACACCAGCATCCCATAAACACATCGATAGCTTTGCCTAATCATTGGCTTGGCTTTCTGTATCAACATTTACAAATTATAAATAGTATTCTGGGTTAAAGCAGTGTTAATTCAAGCAGTTCATAAAGTCAAAATAACAGCTCTATCTCGCCAAGCTGAAAACCTTTAGGTTTATCCACACGGCATCTTGCCCCAGGTCGGCAGAGAAACCTCACGTTCGTTAACCCCCAAAGCAAACACAGAAGCTACATCGAAGAGCTCCTTCCTTCGCTCCCATCCCCAGAGCGGATGGAGCAGCGCGTTGACCGAAGCGAACACGTTAGTAAAAGTTAGTAGGCTGGAGAACCAAGGAAAGAAAAAAAAAAAAAAGGCGAACAACAAAATCATCTTCTTTTACATTACAATTCAGTTCAACCTCGGAAACCCCCTTACCTGTTTTAGGGATTTACACAGCTCTTTGCCCCAGGAACAGGCACCTTGCAGAGCACAACCGTGGCATCCTTTTGTTGAAAGGCACCTGCAGCCTAGCAATGATCCTGCCTGGCCGCAGGACAGCACTAGGTTCGTTATCCACGGGAGGTTAAAGTATGTCAAGGCAATCAGGGCAAGCTTGCATTTCAAGGTGTCTTCATCTGCATGTCACATTAATTCTAACAGACCGGCAAGCATAACACGAGAGGTTTCTGAAGCCAACGATGCAGCAGTGTTAGCTTCCTCTTGATGTCTGCGGTTGTCAAATGCGCCCCGAAGTCTCCTGCAGCAAACATGGAGTTGTACTCCTGCACTGGAACGGCCTTCCACAGCTCAGGAGCCCCCAATACAGGAGAACGCAGCAACTACAGCACACAACATTTTCAGGCCGCCTCCATTTTTTCCTCTCACCATCTGTACTACACAGTGAGGCGACTGCAAGGGAACATGCAGTCGTACCTGGGACGCGATCAGGGTGCATGCACATCCGAGGCGTGTGGAACCATTTGCTTCAAAACCGGTCAAAATAAGGCACTGAGACACCAACGCAAAGGTTTTAAATTACCGACTCTAGCTCTCAGGAACTCTTCATCCATTCAGCACTAAACCCATCACTGCATAACTGCTGAAAAGCCCCTGGAGATGGAGGAGCGCCTCGCGTGTGTCGGGAAAGGCTTTATTAACATCATTTAAACACTTTTAAGGACTCATTTCTCTTTTTCTTTTGGCAATTTGGTGCAAAGGTTTACGTGCAAGATTCAAAGCAATTTCAAACTTTTTCTTCAAAATTAAAAAAAAAAAAAAAATCAAAACTAAAGCCAAACATGTTGGGTGAACGAAACAAATCAGAAACTTAAAATTCAGGAACTCCAGCTCTTCAAACCAGCGAAGCCCCAGACTTGTACACCGTTCTGAGACGCAGGGTGGTGCTTCCCTGCTTCTTGCATGCCAGCATCAGCACCGTTTCCTCGTCAAGGTGAGGAGTAAAGCAGCCAGTGACCCCCTTTTTCACTGCAACCAAAGGGGGTGCCACAGCAAGACAATCAACTAGATTTTCTTCCGATTCGGTACAACAGGCTGGTCAACGCGAAAAGTGTCGGTCTCCCTGCTTCTTGCTCAAGACCCACAACTATCAGATCAAACATTGAGCAGCAGCAGCAAGTAACCCCTCCGCTGCAAACAAAGGGGTCAAACGTTTGTCGTCAATTCACTTCCAGGCAGAAAAACCATTTTCCTCAAAAGAAACAATTTATTTAGAATGAAACAAAATCAGCTCAACTGTGAGCGCATGTTTGAGTGACAGCTACTTTTAAGCTGTGTGAGCCATAAAAAGGGTATTCCTTTACTTTTCCAGCAATCTTGTGTACACAGCACAAAGCAAAGAGGTCAATTTTTTTTTTTTTCCACTTAAAACACGGGCATTGGCATCACAATAGCAGATACACAACTTTTTTTTTTTTTTTTAAAGCTGCCATTTTAGTAAAATGCACAAATACTAAACAGATAAGCTTTCTTCCATCAAGAGGCCCATGTAAATTCCACACAAGCCACAGCTTCTCTTCCCAAAGGTCCATTAGAGCTTGGTATCCCATGCGGTTGTCTTCTGCAGTCCACCAGCTTTGCTTGCAGGAGGAAAGAAAATGTTATTTCAATACAAATGTATACAACAGATTTTTTTTTTTTTTTTTTTCCCCCTCCCTACATTATACAGATGAACATAAAGAGCTACAAGGCCTTTCTGAATATTCTACTTGGACTTCAAAAAGCACCAATACCACCCACGGGCACAAAACCTTGAAATGAAGTCACCTTCTATGTATAGATGCATAACAAGTAGTGCAGGGCTTCTTTTTGGACCAAGGTTAAACTAGGCTTACAGTACTGATGATTATTCAACTTTCAGCAACAGTTAACGGGACGCATCCAAATAATTAACCATGAGAAAAACCAACCGAATTCTTGGAAATTCGGTTGACTTTCCTCAAAGAATATTTCCTGAAGGCAACTCATCAACAAAAATATGAAATGTAGTGTTACAAGTTTCTCTTTTGTTCTCATTTTGCTGCGTAATTCTAACAGCAGACAACTCCAATATTAAAGAAAAGGTCAAATCAAAGACACACCTCATATAATTTAAAATTGTTACTATTCAAGTAATATTTCTCATCCATCATTTTCACACAATCAAAACTGCATGAAGTTGAATATTCAATTAACCATTCTCTGAACCATACGGTCTGCTTTAAGCCTAATACAAAAATCATCTCATCATTCAGTTTATAAATCATTGGAATATCTGTCCTTCGGTGCTATCTGCAGAAAGTAATAAAGGGGGAGACAAAGGGGAAAGAACCCCAAAAGCTCTATAGTCGCACGGCAATAATTTCTTCCGCTCTCGTTTCTGTTCAACAGGCATACAGCAGACTCCCCAGGAGCACTGCCCTCAACACTGTTTTTCTTAAAGCCAGGAACCACGATTTTCCAAGCCATTTTTCCCTGAGTCCTCAGAGTTTTTGAACCTGTCTTCACAATTTTGATTCACTCCTCCTCCCCATTAATACTTAAGGCCTCTCACCTCAGTTACCATCAACCAGATGGTTCCCCAACCAATGCAAGCAATCTAGAAGTCTCCTCTCCGCCCTCCACAGGGGGCTGAGCAAGTTGTCACCAAACCATTTCAATCCTCTAACATCCTTGTGAATAAAAAATAAAAGAGAGAGGGTAAGATTTGTCTGCCTGGCACGTAACGCCCTCCTCTCTCTACGATGCTTACAAGGATGCGTCGGTATTTGTAATCCTCTGGAGTTGAGGGTAAGCTCAGCGTTCGCGCCGCGGTCCCAGTGAACGGCAGACGGGTCACTAGACGGGAGCAAACAAAGCCACTGGCCAGCAGCCAAGGAAGTTGCATAAAGTTTCCAATTAAAAAAAAAAAAAAAAAAACAACAGCCAAAAAAACCAACAAAACAAACAACTAAGATCTTAAACAAAAGTATGAGTCATTTGAGGTTCTTTCCCCAAAGGATAAAGCACAACTATGAAATGATTCGGGAAAAGGACATCCTTTTTCCACGCTAATTCAACCAACTAATGAAATATAGGAACATCAGCTGTACACAACGTCCGAAGAAATACTGAGCTCTCGCTAGAGCGACATAATGCCAAACACAACGAGAGAGCTAAAGCCTGCTACATCTGTTTTGCTCTATACAGAAGTGGTATTCCACACGGATTTCTACTCGCGTTCAGCCCTGGCCAAGACGACTTTTAGTGGACAGTTACTCCAATGGTGCACGCTTCGGAGCCTAAGAGAAAAGCACAGCCGACCGAGCTGTACCAGCCTGGATGGCAGCACGGGAACTTAAGTGCCGGCAAAAAAAAAAAAAAAAAAAAAAAAATGTTGCCAGTCAACTATGTTTTGACATTAAGAACCCTCAAAGGGTGTTAAAATCCTTGCTTACAAAACAGAGCAGCAACCACAAATAAACCAGATTTAAAGAAGCAGGTACTCCATTAAATAAGGAACCAGAAAACCTGGAGTCAAACGCAGCCTCGCCTGTTCCTTATTACCCTCCAGCGCAGCACAATTTTGACTCATAAAAGCCCGTGGCCGGTAGAACCACCGCTATTTTACAACGAAAAATGGAAGTGCACCTAGGATGCTCTTTCCAAAAGGGTTCCCACACTGAGTTTGCTTTGACAAGCTATATTGACCCCAAGTTTTACGGGTTTTAAAAACAGGTGCCTACTGCGTATCAGCATAACAAACACTGTTCTCAGCAAGTTTAAGTGTTGAACACAAACGTTAGTGCTTTTTCTTTTTTTTTTTTTTTTTTGGTTTAGGGCAGATTTGAATTCCCAGCGGTTCAAGTTTCTTTCCTTTAAAACTCTGCGCTTGCACGTGACTCATGTCAGATGCAACGAGAAAACTCACTCGAAACGCAAGCAGCGCTGCGGGCGAGTTAGCAGCCGCGCCGATTACCTGCTGACACACAACAGACACCTGCGAGAATTAAAACAGACATTCTTTGCAATAAGTGGTAAATAGGCTGTATCTTCTAAAACATATAGTTATTTGCGTTATCGGTGTCATTTCGAAAAATTCTCATTGTTAATAGTAAGATGAACAGCTGAATTCTGCCATCTATTACATTCACGCGGAAGGCCAACAACCCAGAAATCCTGGGTTTTACCCTCAAACATTTAAGAGCATTAAATGAGGCTTCTAAGTTTCCATTTAGAAAGAAAAGTAGCTATAAAACCAAAACCTGTTTTCAAGGTATGCTGCCACATTCAAGTTCTCAGTTCACCGCGATGCTTGGGTTACTACGTCTACTCATTCCGGTCAGATGAAGGAAATCAAAGCCCAATTCACCAAAGCACTCTCTGACGAGTGGTTCAGTAAAGCGGTATTACAGAAATTCATATTTTTGTGACAGTGAATCTTAAGCAAGTACAGTCACACTTCAGAACTGCCGTGCCCATAAAATACATTCAAGACATTTCCTCCTTCATCTGCTATTCCGCATTTTGAACTCGGATTTTTGCATCGTGCAAGTTGAAACAAAAATCAACTTGTCCCTGTATCGACCGCCCAAGGCATACAGCGGAGGATCGACAGAGTGAAGCAGCATCGCTCTTACATTGCCCAAGTCTCTGAAAACGCGGCTAAGTGCAAGGCTACATTCTGGGTTTAAGTGCAAGATTACATTTTGGGGGGCTGTAAATAGATACAGTCGGATTCACACTTCAGTTTAGAAGCTAGCTGCAACATCCTTTCGGTTGTTAAACAAAACAACAGGGATTTAGATCCCTTCTTCCCTCCTAAATGCCTGTATTAGCAAGGTGGCCGAGGCAGCTGGAGAAAAGTGCCCGATGAGCGGCGAAAAAACATAAGAGAACGTGAACTAAGTTCTTTGAGAAAAAGCAATCTGTTTCCTCCTAGAATCACAGGAACAAGAGCTCAAACCTCAGCATCTCGGCATACTTCTACTGCTTCTCCGAGATGCTAAAAACACTTTACTCCAGATGCCTATAAAATGATAAACCTCATGTAATGCCCACTGTACTGTACCTGAAAAGTCCCTAGCAGACAGCAGTTTCTTGCTATTAACAAAGAGGTAAAATGTTAATGAGAACTTTTATGTAATTAAATTATCACAGAATTAAAACCATCTCTGGAGAGAAGCACACTTGCTCAGAGTTTGCACTGTGGAACCAGACCCCACTGTACCTGCAACTCCTTGAAAAAAGGCAGTAAAAACAAAAAACCACAATATAACTAAAGTTATTCTTAAAGCACCTCCTTGTTTCTTGCATACCAGAGTAAGCACAAGACATTCATGGTTTGTAACAAAGTCCTCAGCTATTTACCGAACATTGTCACTGCTACAAACCCAAAGTGCATATATGGGATACAACAGAACTCAGAGAAAGGGGAGAAATACACCTGTTAAAAAAGCATACTTTCAGTGCATGCATTTTGAGGGGCTGGATGAAATTATCAAACACCCAATAAAGGAATTTAAATGTTCTGCAGTGTACCCGAGAGCAGGTGCTGGTCACCTGAAAGACATCAACCTTGAGCCATGCAACTCAAAGGGAAACCATTCAGGCTCCTGAGGAAAGGGATCGCGCGTGCCAAAGGGCCGCTGGCCTCAGGCCGTCGCGGAATTTCAAGGACTCGAAAAAACTGAGTTGACACCAGTCCGCTAGCAAGTATGTGGTTTTCCATTTAAACTACTGAGTGCTTTAAATCTGGTCTTTTAGGTTTGTAACTCTATCGAGGATGAGCTATTGAACTTGCTTTAAAATACATGAAATGAAAAAAGGACACGAATCAAAATTAAGAAGATGGGAGCTTGTTCTTCCCCCCCCCCCGCCCCCCAGTTTTTGTTTTTCCTTTTTTTTTTTTTCTTTTTTTTTTTTTTTTTTTTTTTGTAAATCAAAGCAGGCCTAGCCTCCCTGCTATCCCCACTGAGAGGGGATTCTCAAAATATCCTATTCACGCTAACGGCTAACCAACCTTTCTGGCTTCTAACTTTATAGAAAAATGTAGTAACAGAAAAACGGGCAGGGAAAGTCACCTACAAACAAAGATCTAATTTAAAATAATGACAGGGCTGGCTAAGGCTGTATCCCATAGCACCTGGCACACGCTGGAGGGGCTGTGTGGAGGAGTAGGCAGGGTTGGGTACAGAGAACACGAGGGCCTTAGGACGCCCCACGGACAATGATCATGACCAGATAGTCGTCCTCTGATTTGGCCAGCGCCTTGGCCGTGGAGTCCAGGAATTGCTGAGAGAAATCGCAGGGCGGAAAGGCGTGCAGGACCCCGCTGTTCTCCTTGTCTTTGTTACCCCCCACAGGGAGGCTGATCACCCCAGCAGCCTGCTTTTGCTTTAGATAGGACACCAGATTCCTGAGTGGCCTCTGGGTGGAGGTGGTGGCGGCCTCGGCAGCTCCGGCTGCGGAGCGGTTGTCTGATGCGCCAGGCACAGCCAAAAGGATGGCGTAGCCGTTGGGACCCGCCACTTTGATGCGACGATTGACCTCATCCAGCTTGGGCTGGTCCAGACGAAGACGTTGGGTGATCTTGAGCTGAGCTACTTTCCCACCCGTCGCTCCCTCCACCAGGAGGCTGCTGGCAACACCGAGGTCCCCCTGAAGCAGATGCATATTGGACGGGAAGTTGCTGTTCTTCAGCAGAAGCATCCCCTGCCAAGCCAAGCACAGCTTGGGGGCTCCCCCGGCCTGCGACGCTCCATCCTGCTGCTGCTTCTGAGGAGGAGGTTTGAGGCGGTAGCCTCCGCCGCCTCCTTCCGTAGCGCGCTCATCCTTTTTGGCTGGACTTTTGCACTCCTGCGCGGCGGCCGCCGCAGAAGCACGATGCTTCCGCTCCCGTTCGGCGGAATTCTTGCGGTCGCGCTTTTCGTTCTGACCCCGCTCCAGGCTGCCCCTGCGCGATTCCCGGACAGGCGAGGGCCGCTCCAAGAGGAGCAAGCGGGAGGACGTGCGCTCGGGGTCACTACTGTAACGCTCCCTCCCTCCAAGGAGCTCGGGGCTGCGGTCCGGTGGAGAGGTTGTGGCTAAACAGTGACGCTTCCGGGAAGAAGAAGAGCGCTCACTGTCTGGAGAGCGGTCCAAGTGCCGGCCTCCATCCTCCGCCAGTCTCCGTTTCCTAGGCTGATCCCTACTACTACTGCCCAATTCCCTCTCCCCTCGGTCCCGCTCCAAGGACCAACCATCCCGGCGGCGCTCCAGGCTTTCCAGTGGGTCATAGGCAGCTGCCCGATTACTCCTATCCCGTACAGGGGGTGGGGGTGGCACCCACTCTGTCTCAGGATAAAGGTCTCTGTCGCGGTCTCTATAGAGTAACGGTGGCGTCCTGTCCCGGGCCCCCCGAAGAGGATCAGGCGGGGCTCCCCGGTGAGCCCCAAAAGCAGCCGCCTCCGCCACAAGCTCGTAATGAGCAGGGGGTGGCAAGGGCAGAGGCTGCAGGTAGGGCTGCTGGTACCGATGCTCAGTGTCAGCAAAGTCTACGCGGAGCCGGCGATCTGGCCCACCCAAGGGAAACCCACGCATGTGGGTGCACGCTGCCTGCGCCGCGTCCAAGCTCTCATACTGGATATAGGCCCAGGAATCGCCTTTGCGGTAATCGATAGTGCGAATGGTGCCAAACCGATCAAACTCCCTGGCCAGGGCGGCGAGGGGCACCCAGGGCCCAAGGCCACCCACCCAGAGCCTGGTAGTTGGAGTGGCTTTACCATACCCAATCTTGATGGGGTTGCGCAGAAGCACCTTTCCCGACATGGCCAGCTTGGCCCGGTGCGCCATGTCCAGATTTTCAAATTTAAGAAAACCATACGTGCTGGTCTGCCCGCGCCCCGGCCTTTTGATGTCCACCTCGGTGATGACCCCAAAACGGTCAAAAGCTCGCCGTAAATCTGACTCGCTCACGGTGATGTCCAGGTTGCCCAGGAACAACGTGCGGTTGGCTCTCTGGTCATCCTCGGGGCTGATCTCCTCCTCGCCGGCAGCTCCAGCACCCCCTCCTCCTCCACGAAAACCCCCAGCAGCCGCCACACCGGCCACCCGCTCCAGCCCATAGGCCGGCCGCACTCGTGCTTCGTAGAAACCCCCGTAGTCCCTCTCCCTCTCCAACTCCCTGGGCAGAGGGGGCGGAGGCGGCAAGCGGCCCAGGGCGAGCTGCTGCAGCCGGTAGTCTCGATAACCCAAGGCCCCGCCGCTACCGGCGGGTGACAGGGCCCGCTGCGTCGCCCCAGCCGGAGGGTGCCGCACAGCCGCCGCCGCCGCGGCCGCCACCCCTACGGCTGCCGTGCCGTAGGGAGACTCCTTGTCCAGCAGCGCCGGGGAACGGCTGCTGCGTCGTCGGCTGCTCCCTCCGCCGCCCCCGACGTAGACGGCCTCGATTTTCAGCGGGCGGTCGTAGAGCACGAGGCGGCCGCGGGCGTGCTTGGCGGCGCGGGCGTCCTCGGGCCGGCGGAAGTTGACAAAAGCCACGCGTTCGTCGGCAGCGCCGGTACCGGGCGGGAGGCGGCTGATTTTGACGCTCACGTCTCCGAAGCGCTTGAACTCGTGGAAGAGCCCGTCCTCCACCGCCTCGTCGCTCAGCGCCGAGCCCAGCTCGCTGATCTTCAGCGTCTTGTACTCCCCGCCGCCGCCCGACTCCGAGGAGGAGGAGGACGGGGCCGCTGCCGGCGCCCGGGACTCACCCCCACCGCCGCGGCTGCTGCTGCTCCGCGACGCCTCCGCGGTTTTGCCGCTGCCGCCGCCGTAGCCGTGCCGGCTGCCCCCGCCGCCCGCCGCCGCCGCCCCGGCCTCGTACTCTCGGCTACCGGCGCGGCCGGCCTTGTCCGGGTGCGGGCCGCGCCGGCTGCTCCCGCTGTTGCTCTCGTTGGAGGCCGCCGCCGCCGCCGCTTTCCCGCCGCTGCCGTTGGAGCCGCCGGAGCCGCTCGGCTTCTTGCTGCTCCGCTCGCCCCGCGCCGACGAGGAGGAGGACGCCGAGTCCTCGCCGCCCCCGCCGCCCCGCGAACGCTTGGCTTTGGCCGGCGAACGCTCCTTGCCCTTCATGGCGGCGGGCGGTGGGGCCCCCTCCCGCCCCCGGCCCTGCTCCCGCCGGCGGCCTCACCGACTGACTGACCGCCGCGCTCACGCACCCGCCGCCATCTTGGAAGCCGCGGCGGCAGCGAGCCCCGCCCACTCGGCGCCCATTGGCCGCCGGGCGCCGGCCCGCCGCCCTCGTTGGCCGCCGAGCGCGTCACCCCCACCCCCTGGCCCCCGCCGGGCGGAAGGCCCGCCCATTCCCCCTCTTTTGCCCCTTCCGATTGGCTCGGCGGGCCGTCCTTCCGCCGGCCGGCCTCGCGCGCCCGTGAGGAGGGGGCGGGAAGAGCCGCCCCGCCCACTCCTCCCCGCCCCGCTCGCTCATTAGACGGTTAGAAAGGGCGCGGCCTTCTGATTGGGCTCACCCCGTGTCAATCGCAGCAGTCCAACCGTGGGAGGACTTCCCCTGCTCATTGGCCATTGGGCCGGACTTTTTGCCTCCTTCTGATTGGCTCTCTTACCTGCCAGTTATAATGGTCCTGCTGCGGCCCCGCCCCGCCCTTCCCCATTGGCCGCTCGCTTAGACGCGGGTTCCCATCGTCCCTCTCAAATTCTCGCGAGCTGCTCTTTCCCCGCCCCCTTTCCTCATTGGTCACTGGTAACCTTTCCTGCGCTGCTCTGATTGGCTGAAGTCTACGCCGCTCCCGAAGAAGCGCGGGCTGCTGCCCAAGCTCCGCTCTTCGGTTTTCATTGGGCGAGAAAATTCTCCCCAGGCACCTGATTGGGTGCAGCCAGATAGCTTGCGGATAGGCTAAAGCGGAAATCAGTCACGCTTGCTCTGACTCTGATTGGTCGCAGCGGGGAAGAGGGCGGTTTCCCGGCGGAGTTCGCCGTGCGGCCGCGGCTGAGGGCTCAGACCGCGCCGGGCTGCGGCGCGGAGCGGAGGGGGGCGGGTGCCCGTCGTTTCCGCGCGTCTCCTCAGCCCGTAGGGACGCGCAGGCAGCCGGGGGTTCAACGCCACCGGGGTGGGCTGGGGCTCAACTTCACCGGAGGGGAAGGCGGGGGGGGGAAAGGAGAGAGCGTTCAAGCGGGGCGCGACAGCGCGGCCTCTGGTCAGCGCCTGCTCTGCCCCCCGCCCGGTTCCCTGTGCGTGTCCGCACCAGGAGATAGACCGAGACCCCTCCCGCTGCGGCAGCCCCGCGGGTCTCGGGGGGGCCCGGCCCTCCCCTCCTGGGTGTCGGAGCCTGGGGAGGGCGGCAGGGAGCAGGCCCGGGGACCGTCCGCCTGTCACCGTCGCGCCTCGGCCTGTCACTGCCCCGCTCGAGGCGTTCAAACCATTTGCAATATTCCCTGTTTAAAGCATCACAAAAAACATGACTTATGCGGATACATTTTCGCGTTTGCCAGCGTTCTCCTCTTCCATGCGGGAGCTGGAGCTCAAGAGGTGGTTAGGGATGGGAAGGACCAGCTTTGCTTTGGGTCTGCCGCTGAGGCGAAGGGGTCGGAGCTGCTGCAGCCTCCAGGCCTGGGAAAGCCAGGCCCCGCCGAACAGAAGCGGCTCTTAATCGTGTACCATCGCGTGAGGATCCGGCTGGGCCCCCGCGCTCCTGCCCCGCCGCTGCGCAGGGCAGAAGGGAGAAAGAAAGGTTCGAAGGCTGAGAAAGCTGTGGCAGGGGTGGACGCCGCCATCCTGCCGTCCCGTAAATCCCAGGGATGGACTCCGCCAACCCCTGCATCCTACTGTCCCATAAATCATCCCTAATTTCGCACCACCAGGGCTGCGCTGGAGAATTATCCGTTCGTTCTTTGCCATCGAAACGCATCGCGATCCAGCAGGACCTGAGGAGGGGAAAAAAAAACAAACCCAAAGCTGCAACCACACTGCAGTAGGAAGAGCTTCATTTAAGCCAGCGATGCTACGGCCCCCCTGAGCCATGTTTTATAATCACAGCCTAAGTGGTCTGAAATAAGGAGAGCAGAAAGCACGATGTTCCCTCGCCGTGCCTCCGAGTGAAATGTCCTCGCATCTCTGTGTCACCCCATGGAAATAAGATCGCTCCCCAGGAACGTCTTAATCCAACAGAGGGAGAATTAAATCACATTTTTTTAATAGCGGTCCATTAGACTGCATTTCTCCCTGTCATATCATCTCCTTCTGACAGAGATGGTACACAGAGGCTCCCGAAACTGTGGGTAGGTTTTCAGTGGTGGGTAAATAGCTGATGTCTAAATATAGGCCTAGGAGTGATAGAAATTGTGTTGGAAATATATGTTGAGCTTCTGAAAATGAGATCCTCCTATGTAACAACACTGAGTTAACCTAACGGGCGTAGCGGAGGCAGAGCCGCAATGGTACGGGAGCTCGGCTCATGTGGATATAATTATCGTAAAGTATCTGAAAGGCAGATAAATGAGATGGATGCGGAGCATCCAGATGAAGGGATGCAAAGGTATGTGAGGGAGGGGCGGCGGCCCCGGCGCGGAGGAGACGCGGAGTCTGTCAGCCTTATCGCAACTGCTGCTCTTGTCTGGGTCGAGATGCTTTCCCGGGGAGACACCACTGAAGGATAAAGCTTGGGCTTGTATTTTTTTTTTTTTCCTTTCTCTTCCCCTAAAAAAATGGCTATTCTGTCGAGGTGTTACCATTTTACAGAAATATCTCACTTCCAGGGCCAGGGTTGCGAGAAAGGTTTCTGGAGGCTGGGATGGGATGGATTGAGGAAGGAGACCCGGCCCACAGCGTGCTTTGGGGAGCAGAATATCCCAGTTTACACTAAAATAAAGCATCGTTTTAGTCTGGATCCCATGCAGATACCCCTCCCCGCCAGCTCCCCTCCTGCACATCCCGTGGCATCTGTCAGAGCGTCAGAGGAGCTGAGGAATCACTCCTCGGCTAGGTAAGATAAAACTGCGGGGAAAACCCTATTTTACCATATTTCAGCTTCATCTTTGAGGTTACATCTGGTAAAACCTGGCACAGCTCCACCGGCTCCACGCATCGCTTTAAACAGCTAGTTGGAGCGACGTCTATCTGCCAAGGTCCTCACCGCTTCCTCCTGCTGCCTCGGCTTGGGAGAGGAACGCAGAAATTAAAATTCCTCCGCCGATGAGTCACGGTTTAAGACACCTTGGGGGAGCGCTGGGCCACATCACGGCAGGGCCGGGCCCTCCTGACGGACATTTAATCTGATTTCGCTCCTCCTGACCCGCTCCTTCCAAGGGAGGACTCTTCTCCTCCTGGATTTTTCCACCTCCACGTCAGTCGCCGCCGACGTGGATCTCTCCAGCGGCACCGGTGCGTTTTGGAGCGGGTTTTGGCACCGGGAAAAGGCAACGCAGCGCCTGAAACCGGCCCTGGCGAGGAGGACGCGTTGTCAGGCCGTGAGAAAGGACCCGGCGTAAGCAGGAATCTCCCCCCGGGCCCAGGCTAGATAAAGAGCGCGCTGTCTGCGCTTATGTATGGGCGTATGAATAATTAAGGTGCCAGATGGCCCCTGAGCCCCTGGTCTAGATATAAACCTCTAATTACATTTGGCGTCCATGGGAGTTGGGTATCCGGGTCCCTCTGCGGAGCCGGGCTCATCCTGGAGGATACTTGGGTGTTGCGGAACCACAGAAACTTGCCGTTTTCCTGCAAAAACCTTTCTCTAGGGGTTTAACTTTCTTTTTAAAACCTGGCTGGAGATGATCGCAGAGGAACGGGTCAGCCTGATGGAGGAGGAGAAGCAAAGAGCTCCCTGGCAGGATCCCGAGCCCCCGCTCGGAGCCCCGCTGAGCGACACGGGTAGAAGACTTGCGAGCATCTCGACTGAGGAGGCGTTTGCAGTTTTGCATTCAGACGAGCTGCCTTTCATCCTGGAGGTGCGCTTGTATCCCAGCTGGCCATTAGAGACGTCGAAATACATTAGCTTCACTTAGGCGAGGCCGCAAGAGCCCTCCCGGGAGCGGAGCTGCCAGCCCAGGAGCGAGCCGTCGCGCACCCTGACCCGGCGAGGAGGCGAAAGCTTTCCCCGAACGGCGGCTGCAATTCTCGCGACGATCTCCGCAGCGGCCCAGACCTCGCCTCAGCCAGCAGACGAAAACTGGAGACCATCCACCCTGCGGGATGCCGGTGAGGTTTGGCAACGAACCGCGAGGCAGCTCCCCGTACCTCGAGGAAAGCCGGGAGAGAGCAGATTTCTTCCTGCAGCCGGGAAAGCCGTGTCCAGCGCTCGCTGGCAGCCTCGCCGGGAGATGGGGTCAAGTTCAAGATTCCTCACCCTGCCCCGTGCCTGAGTTCACTGCTGCCTAAAGCCCGGCTCCCTTCGCCCTGGTCCAGCTCTGCTCAGCACCGTCCCCGAGGGCTTTGGGGACGGATTTTGCAGCGGTTTCTCCTCGGAGCATCCTCCCAGCGAGCAGCCCCAGGCACCCCGCTGCTCCCCAGCCTCCTGCCCCATGCCCCGGGGCTCTGCCCGCTCCTGCCCGGCAGGCAGAGCAGGCAGCCCCTGCCCGTCCCGCTGCCGGCAGAGGGCAACGGCAGCCCATGCATTGCCAGGGCCTGATCCGGCCCCGCTGCCGCAGCCCTGCCCGGGGCTGGCCGCAGGAGCTGGGCCCTCTGCCCTGGCGCAGCCCCTCCTAATCCCCCTCCGCTCCCTTTTCTTCTCCGTTTCATTTCTTTTCCTCCGCTGCATGGGGAGTGCTGGAGTTTAATAAGTAATGAAGGAATTTATGGAGCCATTAGCACAGTAATTGTTCGCTTTCCACCTAATATTCAGAGATTAATGGAGAGGGAAAAATAAACCCCCAAAGTACAGAGAGGATTAAGGCGGGATCGGGGATCCAGGGTCACACTGCAGGGCCACATCCTTCACCGAAGCCCTGTGTCCTGCGGATGGCTGGTGCACGGACACGAATCTAGGATTACAAAGATTTGATCACCCAGGGACCCTCCGCGCTCTCGGCCTCCTGCCCTTTCCAGTCCCCAGCTTCCCGCCCCGGGACGCGCCGAGGACGGCGCCGCTCGGGCCAGCGACGTCCGTACGGGATGGAGGCACCTGATTTTGGGTGCCCAAGCCCGGTCTCTCCTGGCAGGGCCCCACGGCTCCTCCTGCGGGGATGCAGCCCAAGGAAGCCAAGCAGCGCCCTGGGACGCTGCGTGCGTCCAAGGGCTTCAGGTGCTTTGGCTCAGGTCCGTCTCCGGTCCATCTGCCCCCTGCAAGCTGGTGCCTTTGCCTTCCAGTCGCTGCCTGCCCTCAGAGGAGCCCGGTTTTACATCCTACTCCGCTCAGAGACCCTTCCACCGAGAGGCAGC
Organism: Platalea leucorodia; assembly: GCF_965183815.1. Taxonomy (NCBI): domain Eukaryota; kingdom Metazoa; phylum Chordata; class Aves; order Pelecaniformes; family Threskiornithidae; genus Platalea; species Platalea leucorodia. Next base: position 5,723,155 of record NC_138841.1, read on the forward strand.
AATCTGGACCGTCGTCACGCTGTGCCTCGGTTCCGCTCTCGGAGAGCGGGCAGGAAAACGAAGCCGTCCTCCCGGGGAGGAGCAGCACGGCCCAGAAGGACTCAGCCCTGCTGCGCTCACGCCGAGCGGAGACGAGACCCGCCGCGATCCCGGCAGGCAGGCGCCTTTAAACGCTGGAGCCTCCGCTCGAGCCACTGCCATGTCACCGCCGGGTGACACGCTGCCACGGCCGGGACGTGACGAGCGAGCGCCGCAGCAGCCTCGCACGAGCTGGGTCTTGCTGGGCAGACGGCAAACAGGTGGCGGCTCCGGAGGAGGGGGACCTCACATAACCACAGAGCCCCAAAATGACCCAAACACCCGAGGTGTGGCTTGGGCTCAGCCAGGGCTCTTGGGTGCCTTTGATGGAGGAGGATTCTTCTCGGATAGGGAGAGAGGGAGAATGTGGGGGGGAGACCCCCCTCCCTGCTCTGAGCTATAACGTCACCGCCGAGCGTGACGCCTTTGCAGGATGAGTGGCACTTGCTCCGGGAGGGAGAGGCAGCGCTAAGGGATGCTGTGAAGAGCCAGCCGGCGGCACCGGTGCCCAGCTCCTGGCAGCTGAGACCCGCGCCCTTTCTCCGTGTCCCGGCAGGGAGGAAAGCAAGGACACAGCCTGCGGCAAACGACGTCTCTCAACCATTTGCACAAGCAGCCGGGAAGGGAGAAGCTGGGTGGGAGCCTGCGGGGAGCCCAGCACCCACAGCGGGGGGACCAAGGAGATGGCCCCATGTGCCAGCCAGCTCCCAGGCACCTCATGCCTCTCGTCCACCCCCCGAAGGATCCGTACCTTGTTTCTGCTGTGCCAAACGCTGTCACAAAAATGCAGAAGTCCCTCATCTCCCTTTAGTCTTCAGGGTGGCGTGTGTCACCTCTCGCAGCTCTTCCCGGTGACATGCTCCAGCCGCGGTGGGAGCGGAGAGCGTCATGCCGAACAGCACGTCCTCTCCTGTCCCATCAGGGCACCTTTGCCTGCAGCCCTAGAGGAGAAAAAACCCAAGTCTTCACAACATCTCCCCTCCCTTCCGACACCTTCCCAAGCGAAAAAGGCATCGTGCTGAAACGCATCGCCTGCGCGGCAGGCAAGGAGCCCAGGAGTTGCCAGGGTCCCCTCTGAGGACGCACGTGCTGACCACAGAACTCCGGGTTTTTTTCCTCGTCATCCCCCTTTCCCACCCTACCACCCCCTGCCACGCACAGGCAGCCCGCCACTGGTTTCTCTTCCCTGTCACCCACGCACAAATTCCCACCTCCTCCTAACCAGCTCCGGTGCCTCAGTTTCCCCACGCTGTGGGGTTTCAGGGAGGGGTTTCTCTGTGCCAGGCAGGTGGGGATGAGCAATGCCCCCTCCGCGCACCAAGTGCCCCCCAGCATCTCCCAGCTCAGGTACTCCATCACACATTCATCATGTCTTTATGTCGCTAGCGGGAGGGAAAAATAGCAATTAAAATAAATCAGAGGCTGGCAGCTCCGTTTGTCATCTGGAGGGGAGCAGCGACAATCTGGACGGGGTGGGAACACGGGCAGGAGACAATCAATAAAGCCCGCAGGTCTGTAAGGAGACACCCACCAACCTTCAGTCAGGGCCCCAAAGTCAAAACCTCGCCTGACTTTGCCGTCGGAGCAACGCTGGACCCGAGGAAGGAACGTGTGAGTTGAATTCCCTCGAGTTCTTGGGTTTCCAAGCTGACAGCCCTGGGCAAGGCTTTGCTGCTCAAGGAGACCCTTCTCCACGGCGTAACGGGATCCTCCGCACCACGCAGGAGCGGTGAATAATTCATGGGCTCTGGCTGATCCCGAAGCTCCCAGGGCAGCCCTGGAGCTGGGAAATGAGGGCTGCTCTGGGACAGGGTCTTTAGCCCAGGATGCTCCTAGGAGCGAGGGGATCTTCTTACTCCTAAAGGCCTGGGAGCTGGAAAACACTTTGGGATCTCAGTGCCAATGGCCAGCTGGTGCCAGGGGCATAGTGCTGCTCCTGGCCATCCCGGTGCTTCGCACCCGCCGAGCATCAGCCCCATGGCAGCTTTGTAGTCTTCCTCCCATGGGACCATACCTGCCACTTGTGTCTCCTCCTGGGCGTTGCGTTACGGATTTAATGCCATGCCTTTCCATCCCTCTAGCTGGTCCGTCAGCAGTTCCCTTCTCCAGAAGGGCTGGGCTCAACCCAGCACCTCCTCATCCACTCCCAGCTTGATGGGGACCAGGATCCAAGCCAGGCTGTCCGCACTCAGGCAGGGGGACCAGCGCAGGTTACTCCCGAGCGAGGAGAACCGCGATGGATGGGGTGGTGGCACCGCAAGCCTGCCGCACACAGGCTTGGCGAGAGCCCGGGCAGCCCGCGGCGTCTCCGAGGGTTGTGTTGCCAGCCCTACCCCATCAGCAGGAACCCTGGATTTGGCCTGCTGGTAGACTTTGATGGAAAAGGACCTTCTTTTAGAGACCCAAAAGGCTCCAGACGTGGCTTTATGCAGCGTGGGGGCAGTTCACGGGCATGGGAGGGTGGCTGAGCGCAGCCCTGCAGCCTCCTGCCCCAGGCACAGTGTGGGATCTCCCCCATCTCCATCCCACGAACCTCCTTCCCCTCTAAGCTGTGCTAGATCCCATGGGTCTTTATCAAAAACCACTCCGTACATTTGGTGCCTGGAGCTCCCTCAGCCATGGACTATGAATTCTTGCTAAATATATATTTAAGGGAGTCGTGGGGATATTTTTAAATGACCCCTGAAGCTATTTCTGCTTAATTTCCCTCACTTTTCCTCCGTGTCTCTCCCTGATCTTCTCCTCCACAGAGGACGAGAGCTCATTTTCATCTCTCCTGTCTGGGAGCTGGGGTCCCTGGTTGGCTGAAGACAAAGAACAGTCCAAAAAAGAGCAGACACGGCTGAGCAAGAATAGCAGCCGGGGCTGGCCCAGGGCAGAGCACGGCGGGGTCCATCCCCCCGCCTGCTTCAGGGTGCTGCTAATCACCAGCAAAGAGCAACCAGGGTGAAATATTCCCCTCTGCAGCCCTGCCCAGGCACCCAGCGGGGCTTTTAGCCCCTCTATAGTCTTAAGTTAGACTAAACCTCTGCAGTCAGGACAAGATCTGTTCACGGTCCTGATGCTTTGGGCCAATCTTTAGTCCCTGCTCAAAAGCAAAGGCACATCCCCGCTGCACTCAGCTTCTGCAAGGAAGCAGCGGGTCCCTCCATAGCCCCCAGACCATTTTACTCTCCACCCTGGGCCAAGCCATTTCACCGCTTTACGTCTCCATTTTCCCATCCGACACCTGTGGATAATCACCCACCCCCGGAGCTAATCAGGCCCTGGTGCCTCCTGGCTGCGAGCCGCGCACAGGCCCCGCAGATGGAAGCGGTTATTTTCCAAGGCAGCCCTCAGGGGAAGGGCAGCGCGTGTGCGTGCGCGCATACACACATGTGGGTTTATTGCACCTAAACACTGCCAGGGGAGAAACACAAATGAGTGGAAAACCCAAATCTTTGCTGCTGATGAGAAAGCGGTTCGTTAGGTTAACCCTTTCATCTCCGCCGCCGTCTCCTGCCCCGTCCTCTTCCCGCTGATGCCCTTGAGAAGCCGCCATCGTTCATCTTGGGCGATCGGCCCATCCGTCTTCCCCGCAGGTGTGATTTGCCCTTCAGGCTCTGCCCCTCGCCCTTACCATCCGTTCTTTACACGGGCGATTAACTCCCAGCACTGAGCTCCATCCCGCCCGCTGGCAGCTGTCTCCCCCTCGTCCTGACTGCTTCGGTTTGGGCATCTCTTCGGTGGTCGTGGGGGTTTTGTCTGGCTCCTTTGGGTGGGTTGAGTGGGAAGCAACAGGATTGCCTGCTGGCTTCCAGCAGAAACGGGGGAAATGGTCCTTGTTTCTTCTCCCTGGCTTCCCATCCCTGCCTTCCCTCCCAAATTTCCTCACCTGCAACCCACCTTTAGCTTTTTTTGGCACTTCCCTGGCTGTTCAGGCACCTCCAACCCTTGCGAAGTGCTGACTCACTGGGATCCCTTAGAAAATACAGGCAAGAGCACGTAGTAAACCAGAAAACAGGGATCCCAGGGAGGGAATGGATCCCTGCCGAGGTCCCACCTCCCAGGGAGCTCCCCCAGCCCCAGGGCAGGATTTTTAACCTGCATCTGCACCGTCCTGGGTGACCAACCCCAGGATTTCACCGGTGAGATTTAACCACCCGGGTCCAGCCTGGATTTCCCACATCCTCCTCCAAACTGTCCCACAAGGCAGGTGGAGTAGCACAGGCACAGGAGCAAACACATCTCGGAGCCTGAGGACACTCAGAGCTTCAATTTTGATCCAAATCTCTCCAGAAGGCTTTAAGAGACTCCAGTTACTTTTTCCTGGTGCTTAATGACCCCAAGGTAAAGGCTGCGGGAAATCAGGTTACCATCGCTCCGCAGAGATGCAATAACCACCGCCGACACTCGCGGTGTGTTCACAACAAACTGAATCGCGTCAGCTGGTGCAGCCCCTTCCTCCCTGGGCGCTTGCTACACGCTCGGGGTTTGGCACTGAGGTTGTTTCTTACACCTCAGTCAAACGCCGGCTGGAGCTGCTGTGAACATTTGTCTGCTGGTCGGAAAAAAATCTCCCCAAATTCTGGCAGGGAGATGGGACAGAGGAGCTGAGGACAGGGGAAACTGCGGGGCTCACTGTAAAACTGCTCATCCAAGGTCCTCTGAACGTCCTGTTGCACATTCAGTCCTGGAGACGCTCCATCAGCTCCTGCATCTGTATTTCAGCACAGGACGGATCTGGGATCCATCTCTGTTCGGAGCTCAGCAGCACCCACGTGCCACAGCCTGACACACTGAGATCAAGTACAGATGGGGCGAGATGCCCTGAAATGCCTCTAGGAGGGGGAACCTGACCCCAGGAGACCACCGAGACGCAGACAGGAGACCCTACAGCTTCAGAAAACGTTATACCAAGTGAGAAAAGAGTGCCACAACCCCCACACCGGATCTGACCACCTTCCTCACCATCACATGGATGGCCACAGAGCCCTCGGCGCTCCTGCTGGGGCTGGCACAGCCCCGGACCGTGCCCTCAGACCAGGCAGGCCGGCTGCCAAGAGCTTCTGCGAAGGCGAATTGCTTGCAGATGCTCTTGGTGCAGGTCCAGGACACCCCGAGCCGCTGCAAGCCAGCCCCGGGCACGCGGCGCGGAGCAGACCCACACTGCTCGCTCCTGGCCAGGGAAACGGTCTCGTTTGCTCTTTCCTCGGTTTGAACCGAGGGAAAGCAGTTGTGCTTTGCAATTCGGTGGATCCGGAGTGCTCCGAGCTGGCGGCTGCCGTTGCGTGGCGGGACGGAGGTGCTCTCCAAGGGCAGAATTGGGGAGCTGGAGATGCTGACTCAGCTGGGACACTGCGGAGCGGGGAGGTCCTTCCCTTGAGTACCAGCACCCATCCCATCCCTTCCCTGGCTCCCCAGGGGAGCCCAAGCACACGGGCTGGGGTTTTGCCAGTGACCAGACAACGGGGTGCTTTGGAGCCCCTAAGGGCCCCTCCACCTCCTGCTGCTTTTTCTTTTCACCCACTTCTTTCACCCCAGTCCTTTCCCCCAGCACCGAAGGTCTCCCACCCCTTCCCCTGGCAACACACGGCCCCCAGCCCTTCCCTTCCAGTGCTCCCCCCTCCTGCAAAGGGCCCCTAAAGGGTGCTGGTGGCTTACGATGAGCCGTGTCCAGCCACCCAGCACGTCCCTGGCACAGCCCTGGGGACCCGCTCAAAGGCAAATAGACACCGCACAACTCATTGCAGCGATAACAAGAGCCAGGTCTGGGCAAGGAGCTGGCGCTGAGCACCAAGAGCCCGTGTCCTCCCGGGGCCAACAGCTGTATAGAGAGGGTGGCTGTTTTTGGGGTGCTGGCACAGCGTCGGGTGCTGCGTGGAGGGTGAGGTGGCAGCTGTGTGTGTCGCTAAGTGGTGACGCTGCCACAGGAGACCACCCGTCCTGACAGGAGCGGAGGGGACCAAGCGAAGCTGAATCCACTGCCAGAGGCTGGCAGCCCACGACGAGGGTCCCCAGCTGGGACCCACAGCAGGGTTTGGGACTGGCTCCGAGCTGCCCAAAGGGAAGAGGGTCCCCCTGCCTTGACTGTGGGTGCTCACCCAGGGTGGACTTCACCACTGAAGACACCCCCGGAGGACCAGAAAGGTCTTTCCAAGCTACACAACATGGGGAAAAAGCCTTCCCTCAGCCACCAGGCCAGTGCGCATCTCCCCTCTTTGCAGGCGCTGCTTGCAAAGGCAGAAATCGAGCAAGAGCTCACCCCGAGCTAATCCGGGTTCTGCCTCGGCCCTGGGTTGCCGTTGCTGTTCCCTGCCGTGACTCCAGACCCTCCATCCCGGTACGCTGCATCCCTTCCGTTCTCCAAGCCGCGGCATCACGGCGGGAGCTCTTATTGCTCGAGCAGGGGCTGCCACCCCGGAAAGGGCTCCCAAGGACATGAGCCAAGGAAGGTCACACCACGCACGGCCTGATGAGATGGAGTAGAGACCAGTTCCTAAGCCTCCCCCAAGGCCAGCGGAGCAGGGCTGTGATCTTCCCAGGTGACCGGCTCTGGTTTGCCTGGGGCTGACCTCCGGGACGCAGAAGGGGAGATGCCACCCGCCTCCATGGGAGCCACATTTTCCCCAGGTCCAAGGCCAAGGGTGCAGCCCTGCAGCATTCACCCTCTCCCCCCGCTCCTCTGGCCACTGTCCCCACAGGGAGACAGGCAGCAGCTGAGATAATTTACCATTTAATGTGGGCAGATGGCTTAATTTAAACAAAATCAGAGAGGAGGGAAGACAGTCTGTGAATGTCTTGATGAGTTCAGCCTGTTCTCCCATCTCTCCCCCTCCCTGCACTGCTTTTCTCCAGCAGCAGCAGGTAAGGTCCCCACGCTGCCCAGGGCACGACAGCACCCTGCTGCGGGGCTGGATCCAGCCCCAAAGGCTCCTCGAATCCTTTCATCCTGTCTCCTCCCCAAGCTTCACTGTGCAGGAGGGAGAAAAAAAATAAAATATCCAGGTGCAGCAAAAATGCAGCCTCCCCCAAGCCCCTTTGCAATGTGGTTTGGTCTACAGAAGCTCTTGAGATCTTCGCCTTGGGGGTTTGGGTTGGCCGATGATGGGTACTGGCATGGTTAGAGGTGGCGGCACGGTCACCCGGCGGTGCTGTGCCCCGAGGCCTGGAGGGGCAGAGGCTGTCCTGCCAGCGATGGAGAGAGAGGGGCTGAAGTGGGCAGAGTTAAGGGGAAACCTGCTGGGGTGGGAGGTGGGTGTGGGGAAGCTGCTGAGCAGAAGGGAGGGGTAAAGACCAAAGGGACTGCGGCTTCTCTGCTGTACCAGGCTAAATCCCTTCCTCCGCCTGTCCTGCTCCTTGGGGACGTCTCAACAATCATGGTGCCCATTAATCCCTTCCTAAACTCCCCTCCAAGCTGTGCTCCCCAGACTCTGCGCCTCCACCCAAGACTTCATCACGCTGCCCGCTCTTCCCCATCTCAAGGTCTTCCCCCATCTCGGGGCCCCTCCTGGCTCTTGCCTTCCACCCGAATCCAGAGCCTGCTCAGGCTTTAGCCACACATGTCCCATTTTATGCCCATCAGGCACAACGAGCTCCTGCCCAGGCTGGAGCTTCCAGTGCTAAAACACACCAGTGCCCTCTTGGCCACGCTGGTCAGCAGGGGCGGAGGAGGCAGATCTGAGCCGAAACCATCACCAGAGCCCGGTGGTGAACGCGGAGGATGATCAGGCAAAAGTACGATCAAGCGTTCAGCGCTGCGGTTTCCTACCCAGGAATTAACCCAGCACGGCTCCCCGTACTCGGGAGGAGAGCCAGGCAGCCAGCCCCGGTCCGGGCAGGCATCGCAGAAGCAAACACAGCACCTTGGCTTGCCAACCACCACCAGCCCCGCCTGCACGAGCAAAGCAACGCTGAGACGGGGGGAAAACACCTACAACAACTGCACCGGCCCCCCTAATTTCCAGAACAAGCGCGGCAGGCTCTTATCTGTCAAGAGACGGCGATTTTCCTGTAATTACCCCTGTCCCCTATGCACATAACAAATCCATCCTGGTTATGCAGAGAGTTTTCATAACAGGTTGCATGGCCGTAGGTGATTGCTTTAAAAAGCTCCCCACCCATGGAGCCGCGCTTTCCGTGCCTGTTCCCTCCACAGTAATAAACGCTAATAATAAGGCTTAGTACCACGCAGCATTTTATGGCCTAACGCAGGAAGTCAAAGTCACTGAACACAATGGTCTCTGGCCACAAAAATAAGCATAATCCAAGGAAAAAGACAAAGCCGCCTTTTGGAAGCGGCAGAGCACGCCAGCAGCCTTGATTTGGGATATCAAAGCGGAGTCTGGGAGTTAAGCAATGTGCCGGAGGCTAAAAAGCGCATCGGTGGCAGAACCCGTGGTTGGCGATTTGCTCCTCTCCCACCCACGTCCATGAGCCTGCCTCGGGTGAAATGGGCTTATGCCAAATGTGGCTGGATTATTCCCATCTCCCCCACGAGATTAATTAGCCCCCGCGGCGGGTTGCCCTCATTCCCAGCCCCATGGCGTGGCTCCGCTGAGACTGGGGGGTCTTGGGGAGCTGCTTGGTGCTGTATCAGCACGAAGCAGCTGCTTTGCAGCAGCTCGGGGCGGTGATGAGCAGGGCTGATAGCCAGCCAGGACACCCTGATCCGAATTTCAATCAGGCCAGGCAAAACCCATCCACCTGCATCCTCTAGAGGGGAAATTTGGGGGGAGAAACCCAGAAAATGCTTCTTCCTGCATCTTGGGAAGATGCTGATCCCATGGAAATGCAGTCAGCAACAGGGTGTTGAGGTGGGACGAGGTGTGGGTGCCCGCTGGGGTGGCAGGGTGGAGGGGATGGTTTTATCCCCAGGCTGGAAACCCAGAGGGTAAAAGCAGCAAGGAAACATGGGGAGAGGAGCCAGGAGCAAAGGCGATGGGGCTCACTAACAAACTTCTCTTTTTTTCCTTCCTCCTGCTGAGGTTTTGAGAAGGACGAGCACGGCCCGTGGCCCCGAGAGGCAGGGGACCTTCCCCCAACAGCACGGGCAGCTCCTTGTCCAGTGTGGAAGTTGGGGGTCCCCTGTTGCGCCTCTTTTAGGATGGCCCAGCAGCAGCGAGGGACCCAAGTGCCTCGGAGACACGTGAGCCGTCCTGATTTACACCTGCACTTCAGCTCCCCTGCACCCCCTTCGCCCCAGCCCATCGCCCTCAGCCTGCCGGGGCCGTGCCGTCTCTGCAGCAGAGACAACAGCATTAGCATCGATTTGCCGAGAGCAGCATCCGTGGCGCAGGCTCCGCGCACGTCCCCGAGCGGCCGAGAGCACCCACCGTCCCCGTGGCTCCCTCCCAGCCTCCGTATCCACACTTCTTCCCCGCCAGCCACCAGATTATCCTTTTGCAGAGCGTTTTGGCCCCAAATTGCCCCAAACGCTGCCCATCAGAGGGTAGAAAAGTGGGTCCTGACCCAAATATACCATGCAGCTTTGAGAGCTGAGCCCCAACGTGCGCATCGCCTCCCTCCTGCTAGCTTGGCTTTTTGGGTACGGCTGTTGTAGGTCAAAGCCATTTTCTTATACAAGCGAGAAAAAAGCATCCCTGGGACCAAAGCGGGCTGTTTTATCCCCAAAAAGCTCTCTGGCTCCGGTAACATCTGTGCAACTCCAGAGGCAAATGGGGAGAGGGGGTGAACGTGCAAACAAGACAATTCCCAGCGCGTGGGCTGCATTTTGGGATGGGGAGATGCCTGCAGCCCGGAGAGCTCCTGCATTTAAATTGCTTTTCACAGAAGCCCGATCCCCGGTGCGGTACCCGGCGGCTGGCGTGGAGGGGAAGCGGGAGCACGGCTACCGGGAGCGGCACAACACGGCTCTGCCCTGCGGCCGGCGGCTCCCCCTGCCACGCCGAGGCCGTGCAGTCGCCAGCGATTTCAAAGAGGTGCTGGGGAACGGAGGCACTTGAACATTTTTAATGAAGCGTGTTCCTCGTCGGCTCCGCACAGAACGGGAAGCCTTTAAAGTCGGGCTCCCTTTGATTAGACAATGGACCCAGGGAGAGAAACGCTTCCCCTCCTCCTTCCCCCCGTCCACCTTCCTCCATACCCCTCCTGCCCCAAAAGGGCTAAATTTAGAAGCACAAACCCATGAATTGCAAGTAAGGGACGGTGGATGCTGCCCGAGAGCGGAGCAGCAGCCCCAGGACCAGGCACATTTAGGCCATGGTGCCTCCTGATGGGTTTTAGCAGAGGATGGGGGACACCGAGGGGGGTCCTCACCATCCTCCCCCAATTTATACCCATAGTTTTCTGGGATACAGGAGCCCTTGTTCTGCTGCACAGAGCCAAGTGTTTCCCCACCATCACGGCCACAACCAAGACCAGAGAGGAGAACCTGCACCTCTCCCAGCTTCTCCCTAATCTCTTCCCAAGTGCGGCTCTGGAGGGGTTGTTTCAGTGCAGCCCCAGCCTCTTAAAAGGCCATTTCTCCCCACAAAACCCAGCTCTGCCAAGCTCATCAGCTCACACGGCCTTTCAACACCCCAGCCAGCACCAAGGACACGTTTAAACCAGTTACGGGAATGTGACGTCCTTCTCCGAGAGGGACAAACACTGGGGAAGCACGAAGAGCCCCCAGCTCCAACTGACTCCCAATTATTCCACTCAAATTGCTCTGTGGTATTTTTTTTTTTTTTTTTTTGAGTCATTAACATCCCATTAAAAGCATCCCGTTAAGCAGAGCTGGCTGGCAGGGAGCTGGGCAGATGCAAGGCTGGAAGGAACCACAGCTCTCCCGTTATGGTAAGTTTTCCAAAACCCACTAGTTATGTCCCTAAATAGTTTCCTTCCACAAACAGCGAGATGGTGTCAGCTGCTTTTTTTAAATGAACAGCAGAAAATAACAAAAGAGCTGCAAATGGCAGCTATAAATGCAAAGCAGAGGCTGGAGTGTGGGGGTCCCACAGAGAGAGACCGGGGGGGGGGTTTGCGGGGAGAAGGGAACACATTCAAAGGGGACGATGCCGGCGCTGACCCTGCGAGTGCCACCGCAGCCTGGCAAAGCTGCTTGGACACGGTTGACCTTCCCTTTGCTCGCAAACCAGAGGGAAACGGTATTTACTCCAGCTGGAAGCAACCAGAGCATCCTTACTGCAAGCTGCTCTTAGGGCTTCTCCCTGCTCCCCCCGGCCAAGCCTCCTGCAATCGCCACGCACAAGGGAGGGCACGGTGCTCTGCTGCGAATGGGGCGACGTTTCCCACCGGGGCTGAAGTGCAACAGGTTTATAATATATCTCCCCCCCTCTCCATGCACTGCCCGCCCCTGCCCAACCATTCCTGCTTCCCGTCGGTGCTGGGAACGAAGCTGCGCAAGTCATCCTCTCCCAAAGGAGAGTCACAGCATCCCGCAGAGAATTTAGCCCGGTTACTGAAATAAAGTCAATAGATAGCTGGAGTGGTGCAATTTGGTTTGGGTTGGGTTGGTTTTGGGTTTTTTTGTTTTGTTTTGTTTTTTTCTGCAGGCTGTTCCACAAATATCATTTTCTGTAAGCAGAAAGCAAAGATGAAGACTAGCTCACCCCGGGGAAAAAACAAAAGGCTGATGATGGAGCAGCCCGGGCGGCCGGCAGTGATAAGAGGCAATTCATTTGCATGTGTTTCATGCAGCCTCCGAGACACAGACGAAAAAAGCCCCTTGTTACCACCGAGCATCTGGCAGGGTTAAGAGCGTGGCCTCAGCGCATGGTCCCCGAGCCCGGGGACACGGGGGACTCCCTGGGATGCTCCTGCCAGGTTGCATCTTGCATCCCAGTTGAATGGGTGCCCCCAAATCCAGCAGCATCGTGGGTGCTGGGCTTAGTCCTCTACTAACCCGTGCCAACCGTTGGCCAAAGCCAAGATCCAAGAGCAGAACCATGAACCTCGAACACCAAAGTCCCTCCAGTAGCATCCCCTTCACTCCATGGGGAAAGACACAATTTCCAAGACTACACAAAAATAAGGACCTGGGCTGAAATATGACTTTTTCTCCTTTTATTACCCAGAACAAGGAAAACAGACCGTTTTCTGAATGCAGCCTGAATAGGAACAAGTCTGCCTAAATTCACCGTGAACATAGATAAAAGCCCATCATGTTGGCCGTTTCCAATCCTGGAAAATCACCCGTTGGAAAGGAGCTGTTTCAGGCATGCTGAGTGCAGCCTAGGGATGGGAGAGCAGCTATTAATGAAAGTGGAAGTGGTTTTCAATTAAAAAAAAGCCGATGACAACAGTTTTTAGATCAAAAGAAGCCTTTTCACAGAAAGTATTCTGCTTGGGCAAAAATATTAATCAATCAGGCTGAAAAATGCTGCAGTAAAAAATCATTTTGTTTGGTACAAGTTCTCAACTTGGATTTCGCTTGGAGGACATGGGGTTTTAAGCATCCATTTCTTTTAATGAAAACGCCTTTGAGAAACCAAAGAAGTTTTTCTGCAGATGGGATTTCATTTTTTTTCCCCTAGGTGAGGGATGGGAAAGCACAAACTCTGCTTTGAAAACTGAGTAGTTTTGTTCAACCGTGGCTGCTCTCGGCTGGTTTGAAAACTCAAAATACCGAACCCCGTTGCAGAGGACGTGGCCTTAAGGTACCTGATTGCATCGGGGGTTTGGTGGCTCGTGTGTGGCTGCGGCCTCTCGCAAAAATCTCTGCTCTGTCTCTCCGTGAAGCCCATCTGCACTCAGATCCTGCTGTAGGATGAGATCTCCCCAGGAGCTCTGGAGCTGGGGAGCCCTTCTGCTCCCAGCAGCAGCTCATCCCTCCGGAGATGATCCATCTCAAGCCTGCCCAGAAGTTGCACCATGTTACACATCACCCATGGCTCTGGCCCTGCAGATCCAGCAGCCCCGTGCAAGGAGGCAGCGATGGGGCTGCCCACTCCAAGAGCTGGCCTTTGCTTTGTGCTTTATATCATCATGTTTTACTGCTTGGTTTCAGCCTCTGTTGGGGCAGCTACAAGCAGTCCCAGGCTGGGTTTTCTAGGTTTCTACATGCTGGATCTCCCCATGGAAAGAGATGGGACCATGGAAAAGTCCCATCATAGTAAAGGGAAAGCAACTGGGAGAAAATGCCTTGGTTCCAGCTTGGATCTCAGTGGGGTTCAAGGGTGGGCTTGCTTGGAAAACTCATGACCAAGGCAAGACCCCACTGCTGGGGGCCATGTGAGCAGAGACCAGCTCCTGGGATTCAACATATGGCCCATGTCCACATCCCCATCAAAAGAATATCTCCAAGGGTGCCACCGAGTGAGTCCACAGAGCAACCGTCTTGCTGTTATTAGGACAAGCAAATGATCAGCTCATTGCTGCAGACCAGCCAGTCCTGGGTCTCTCTTGCCAAATCTTCTCCAGTGCCAAACTGGGAGCGCTGAGTTTTCTGCACACTGCCCCGCTTTGCCACCCAACACTGCCACCGCACCAGCTGAGTCCTACCCACAGTGCTGGGGACAGGCAGGAGAAATTATATGAATGTCTAGCAAGAACTAATATTTGTCTTTTTTTTAATCCAAATTTCCAAGATAGATGCAGCAGGAGGGGGAGAAGGGGGGATTTGCCGAGCTAGAAAATAAAGGAGAACAGCAACGTTTTGGTCTCTTCTCCATGGGAGACCCTTGTGGCTGATGTCTCTCTGTTGGCCAACAGGCAAACAGGACAGCTCTGCAGTGTGATCCTAAGCAATCGTCTTCATCCTCATGTCCTCTTACAGAGTTTCTGCTCCTACGCTGTGGACTGGAGACAACCTGCCCCTGGCAAAGCCCCTTCAGAGGTGCCTCAAGGCAGAAGAGGACACAGTCCCAGCATGGGTAAGAGCATCTGCTGGTTTAACTCATTTAATTCCTGGTTCCACCATTCCAGGAGAGCAAACCCATCTTCTCCTTGGCACCACGTCACTCCCTTTCTCAGCAGCAAGGCACCAAGACCTCCCGCCAGGCTCCACCACCAACTTAGCAAACCCACCACCCAAAAAGCACATCCAACCCCAAAAAAACCCACCAAAGGGGTATGGGATGGGACGAACAACCCAGCTCGCACCCAACCACCTTTTAACAGCGTTTCACAACCTAACGCCCACATCTCTGCTTCCACGCCCGCAGCCTGGGTGACAAAGGACCGGGATTTATAACCACAATTCTCCTCTTGGAGCCAGAGCTTGGCCATCCCTTGCGCCCACTCCCTACCTGCTGCTTTTTTTTTTTCCGCAAGGAAAACGGGTTGCCCTGGAGCTGGGTCTCCATGGAAACTTGGGTTTTTCAGACACTCAATGGAAAACGCTGGCACGGAGAGGCTTGTGCAGGAATACTGATTCAGCCCCAGCGTCTGTAACACTGACTGCATTTTAATCCCGCTCTGCTACCCGGCGAGCTAAAAATACCCCGCGCGCTGTCGCCTCCTGAACTCGCGTAAACAGCTTAAAGCAACATGGCGATGCCAGAACAGAAATTTCATGAATCAGCTAAAAAAAAAAAAAAGGGGGGGATGGGGGAGGTAACGGTGGGGTCTCAGCCCCCGGCACGGCACGGGGAGCACCAGCTTGGCGGGGAAGGGCACATCCCCGCTCCAGGGATGGAGGAGAAGGAGCAATTGCACCACACAGGTCCTTGGGTTTTTGTTTCACCTCTCCAAGATGCCCTTTTCCAGGTGTAAAAGCAAGAAAACGAGGCTTCTCCCAGTCCCCAGCCAGCTGGGAGGAGCGGTGTGTTCATTGGCATGCCAAGCTCAACACGGAGCACTAACGTGGGCTGGGGGACGGAGCCAACTGTCCCCAGCAAGGAGTTTGGGGACAATCTGGGGATGGGGTGACCTTGGCTGCCCGCTGGCGAGCCGTGGCCTGGCACGGTGCTTTCCCTTCTCACTTGTATCATCTCTTTTGAGAAAACGATGTCGAGGTCCAGCAAATGGTTACCTCCGGGACGCGGGACACGGGGGCTGTCTACGCTGCCAGCCCTCGCTGTGCTCGCGGCCGCGTGTCCGCCCGGCGTTACTGGGACCGTAATAGGCAAATAAGATCATGCTCTCCTCTCTCCAATTAGCCGGGGCTGTCCTCAGCTGACTCCCAGAGCTTCTTTTTACAGAATACACAAACACCTCCTTTTTTTTTTTCTTAAAGGCTTTCTCCCAGCAGCACGCCCTTCCCTGCGAAGGAACACCCACATGGGGAAACTGAGGTACAAGCCTGCTTGCTCAAGACCTGGCAGCAAATCCAGCTTTCCCAGCTCCCCGAGCCGTGCTGGGAGCCAGGGGTCAGGCATTGCCCTTCGCCTCTAAAGCATTGCAGCCTGCAACACCCCTGCACCCATCGCAGAAACTCTCCTACCCCCAATTAGCGCTGCCTTCTCATTAAAAGGCTCTCAAAACCCCAGGGCAGAGGGGTGAACCCACGTCCAAGTGGCTTTGGGGGGGCTCATCCAACCCAGCAGCTGGCTGGAGAGTTGGGGTTGATTTTTCTGGGGAAACACTGCATTTACACATTTGCTTTCATCCTGACCGCAAGGGGACCAGCCAGCATTCCCGGGATGCTGCTTTAAACCTTGACTTCCATCAGGAACCAGAGAAGCAGGAGAACTGCCATCCCCAGCTCACCGTCAGAGGATTTCGGGTAGGTGATAGGCAGGGGGGTGCGGTGGAAAATTCCCCCCGCCCTACCCAAAGCAGGAAAAGCCAATTTCCCAGTAAAAACCCATTTCAGGTGAATTTTTCGAGGCTGAGGAGAGGAGAACTTGCTACAGGGTTTCCCCCTGTTGGCTCAGGCAGGGGAACGTGCACCCTGGGGTCCCTCTGCCACCCCCAGCATCCCCTCCCAAGCATCTCCCCTGCTGACCCGGCTTTCTCAGTACACGTTACAATATGACAAAGTAGGGAGACAGAAAAAATAAATTAAAAAAAAAAAGAACATTTTAGGTGACTTTTTGTGGGTTCTAAGAGCTTTCTCCAGCAATGGCAGGATGAAGGCCATTGGCTCTGGATAGCCAGAGCGGTAACATAAATCCATGCAAGGCTCGCGTGGGCCAGCCAAAAAAGGGCTGCAAGTAGCATTCCTTGAGGTAAAGAAAAGCCATTCTGGGCTCGAGTTATTTATTGGGATTTCATCACATTAAATGAGCGGGAACTGGACACACACAACGCCACCATCCCCAGCCCTCCATGCCAAAACGCTCAGCGCCAGCGCTACGAAACCAAGAGCCCGAAGCATCGCTGATGGGGAGGGGATGCGCAGAGATGCGGCAGCCAGGGACCGCGGCCGAGTTCAGCGGCTGTAAATCTCCCCGGGGGTGGGAAAAGGGGGGGTTCATCCACCCCAGCCCCACGTTTGGCTCAGCACCCTGTGCATACAGCAGCAGTTTTCCAGGTAGAGCCGTGCCAGGGGTGCTGGGACAGATCCCAGTGAGCTCACTGGGCAATGAAACACCACTTGGGAGAAATCCTGAACCCCTCTTCCCAGCAGTAAACTGGTTCCAGTTGCTTTGGAGTGGGGTGATGCTTTGGTAGAAATAAGGGTGGTGGGAATAAAACTGCCGGGAAACTGGAGAGAGACTGGGCTGCAGAGGGTTTCTCAAGTGATCCCACCAAGCTTGGGGAGGGGGGGTCCACCCGACGCCGATGGGCACCCAGCCCACGGGGCTGGGGCTCTGCCGTGCTGCAGCGGGGCTCGGCAGGAGGAAGGGACTTTGTAGGGTCCCACCAATCCCAAATGGAGCAAAGCAGCTCCTCGCATCACTTCTCTTACCTTCATCACCCCTGCTCCAAGGCCATGACCAGCAACATCAACTGCCAGAGACTTGGGGAGCCTCAAGAGCTGCTCTGGGTGGGTTTATAACCTCTCCAGTGCTCCCAGCTGCACCTCCTGCAGCCCACAGGCTCCTCCAGGCAATGGCAAGCACAGGTATCCTCCGTTAAGAGCCAGATTAGGGCAGAGAAGCAACCTCCTCATCTTTCTAGAGGTATTCAGTAGGAAGGAGGAGATACACCTGGCTCCCAGGGAGCCTCCCCCTTCCAAAATCCCGCCAGGTGATGCCACAAACCTCCTGCCGCAGCCCCAGATGAGCCTGGTGCGAGGCCACGCCACCCAGAGCACCGCAGCGCAATGCAAGGGAAGGTGCCCCCTGCCTGGGGGGTCAAAGAGGGGGAACACAGCGAGGGAGGATCGCCGCCGGGCTTGGATGCGCCTGATGGGGACGTGAGCTGGTCCCAGTGTTTCGAGGTTTCCCAAATCTCGGTGCCTGGGTGGCCATCAGGGAGCTGTCACCCTGCTCAGGTCACCGCAAGCGAAACGCAGGGGCGGCGGGGAGAGCTCTTATCTCGTGGGCTCGGGGTAACGTTGATTGTAGCAGGGGACTTCCAGCCGGCTGAGAAGCAGACGCGGGTCTGCTCGTGTCGAGCTGTCTCCCTGCTCCGAATCGCTTCAAGAAGAGCTGCCTGCTGCGGGATTCCAGCAGTTGCCTGGGTCGAACAGGCCTGACGGGCAGCCTGGTGCTCAGCGCAGTGACCGCGGCTCCGGCTGCTCCCGTCCCAGGGATGGAGCCGCGTCACCAAGCTCTGGAAAGCCGTCCTCGCCCAGCGCAGGCTCGGCCCTGGTTACCTGCTCACGGCAGGGATGCTCAGCTCCCGCTGCCCTTCTCCTGGGCTTTGCTCCAGGCTCGTCCCACAGCCTGTTGCTGCCTTCACCCAGCACCCTGCAAGCAGTCCCTCTTTTTATACCCCCGCCCAGCAAGTCTGCCTGTCTCAAAGGGGTGATTAAGCATCTTCACTTAGCAAAGGGGAAACTGAGGCACGGGAGAACAGTCCCTGAGCAAACCAGCTGCAGAGAAACCCAACATCCCCATGCAATCACCAGTCCCCCCCATCCCTTTCCCCACCACCTCCCCCTGCAGCGGCACCCCCAAGGGTGGGAAGGGGGAAGCCCCTCTCCCAGCCCGGATCGGGCCCCTCGGTTATCCCTGGCACGGATGCAGCTCCCCGGGAGCCGCTGCCCGGCCGCGTGCCGTTCCCCTCCCGGCAGCTACTTTCCTAGATTAAAAATCATGCGCTCATCGCCTTGGCGCGGCGCCACGGAGCCTCTCGCTTGTTTTTATTGACAGCACCATCTTTCGCTGATTAAAATTCCTTTAAGTGCACCCGATGGCTAATCCCAGCCCCGAGGCCAGGGATGCTGTCACCGTTCCACCCCCATATCGGGTCTTTCTGCCCATCTTCCCTCTCCGCTGCGTCCCAGCCTGCCGGCCCCGCTGCGTGTCCTCGAGTGCTGTGTGTGCCTCCCTCCCCGCTTGGTCTTTCCTTGGCTTCAAAAAGAAAGGAAAAGAGTCAAAAATGCTCCTGGAGGTGGGGGAAAGGGTGATTTTTATTTGGGAAAAGGAACTGGGGGGTGTAAGGGTGTGCCAGGCTCCATCCCCAACCCTTGTCTCCCTCCTCCTGCTTGGCTGGTGCTGGGTTTATACCCAGAGGGATGGAGAGCCAAGAAACGCGGGCCAGGAGGGGACTTGTGCCAAAAGCGCCCGAATCCAAGCCTTGCGGCTCCAAACGAGCAGCAGCGCTAACGAAATCCCCGCCGGCCCTGGGCTGGGGCTGCCGGAGTTGTCGGGCTTGGCTGGGATCGCCTGCCAGCAGGGATGGGCTGCTCCGTGGGGATATGGGGAACACCGGGAGCATCCCACCGCCCACTGGGGAGCCGGATGCCTGGGTCCAAAAATGGTTTGAATTCCTCGTGGGGACGGCTGAAGTGGCACATGGTGGTGGTCCCTGGGGCAGGGCCAGCAGCAGCATCAATAAGCCATCCTTTCTGCTCCCCTTTGGGCTTTCTGCTCCCTCCGGGAGCTGTTGCTCTTCCATGCCTGGTCCTCGTGCTCCCCCAAGAGGGTTTTGGCCCCTCCAGGGGTCCAGCTTCTCCCATCCGATCCCCCCACCCGCCACGACCCTCCTGTGTCTCCGTGGTCCATCGGGAAGTTGGGGTGCCCACGGCCTTGCCCGGCAGCCCAGCGCACAGCCCCAGCCTGGCGCAATGCAGCAGCCGCAGCAAGAGCTAAGGCAGCCCTGCGCCGGCCGGGGACCCGGGCCGGGGGCTTCGCCCCCCTCCTGCACTCGGACACCCCCACGGCGTCCTGGGGTGAAGGACCTTACCTGGCTGATGGCTCACGTCCAGCTTCAGAAAGGCTTCGCAACGCTTCACGCTCATCTCCCTGCCCCAGATCTAGGCTGGAGGCACGATACGCTCATCCTACAGCCCCAGGGCCGGGCTTAGAGGGCCTGACCTCTCTCACCCAGCCAGCAGCCAAAGAGGGAGGAGGAAGGCGAGGGGCACCCCGGAGAGCCAGGCGGTCCCACCGGACCACGGGGGCAACCACGTTTGCTTTCTCTCTCCGGGCGGCTGCTGGCAACCGTGGATTCGCAGGGAAGGGACCGGTCCCTGCAAAACCGCAGGGTTTCCGTGGCAAATGGAAAAAAGTGCAGCCCCCTCCTCAGTCGGCAGCCTGGGGACATCCTGGGGGAGCTGCTGGTCCCCGGGGACGCCCTCAGCCCCGAGCCACCCGTTTGCTCCTCCTGATTCATTTTTGCACAAGGGTCAGTGGGAAACAGGTTGCATCTCCAGGATGGAGAAGGGACGCCGTCCTGCTGCTGGGGGACACTACAGGGGCCATCTCCAGCCAGTGTTGGACCAACCACCCACAAGGTGACCACCCTGTCCCTAAAGCCGCCTCCCAAAGAGCCAGGCTGTCCGGGTCCCCTTGAGGTCACCCTCAAGCAGCCTGGCAGGTCCTGAGCACCGCCAAGACGCCCGAGCCCTCCCGGTCCCCAAATGCAGGACCCCGGGGGGATGCAGGCGTCCAGCATCGCCTGAACGAGCACCCCTGATCAGCCAGCCCGAGCACTCGGCATTGATCCGAGGATCAAGCCGTGACCACGGCCACGGCAGAGAAGGGCCACGACATTGAGTGTCATCAGGGCCCCAGCAGCACCGCGGGGCTCTCGCCAGGGCTCTCTGCAGCGGGAAGCGGAGCATCTCGCTCCCGGCCTCGGAGGAAGGCTCTCGCTTTAATTGCTCCTTGGCCCCCGGCCACTGATTGCTCACATTTGTGGCTGCTTTCTTTTCAGTTTCGTGGCAGCTTTTTGGTTTCCCCCCTGGTTTTAACCGTCCCAGCCTCTCCCTGCGCTGCTGGTCTCGGATAAAAAAGACCTCATGTCCCCGGGGCAGGTTGTCAAGAAGCAGAGCCCCAAAATCTCCGTCCTGGAGGTGTCAGCTGAGGCCCCTCCAACTCACTGCAGCAGTGACTGGGGTCATGCCAGGTCTCTTTGGCTCTCCGGGGGCTCACGCTGTGCCTCGGGGGGTGCAGGGGGTTTAAACCTCCTTTGGAGCCAGTCAAAAGGCAACACCCCAAAAAGGTGTGAAATATTCAGCCCTAAGCCCGTGAATCAGCTTAGTCCCATCTGCTCAGTTCTGCAGCCAGGCTGCGCAGACAGCTCGGGGAGGAGCAGCCCATTCACCTCAATGCGGTGTTCACTCTGAAACCTAAGGATGGCACCGGTGTGGCCATAATGCTGATTAGTTCATCTTTGATAGTCAGAGCAGGCAGAGCCAATGCATTTGTCAGCTCTGCAGTGCCTTTCCTTCCACAAATGAATATCACGTGGATGTTGAAACCGGTCTGCCCTGGGCTTTCCAGCAGGCTCGCATCCAAGCCATGCGAGAAAGCAAGGAGCTCAGCTACAACATCCAGGCAACGCCGCTGCTGAAATCACCGTCCCCGCTGCCAGGGACACCCGGGGCCAGGACAGGGCTTTGTGGGCACGCAGGCAGCCGGCGGCGAGGAAATACGGAGGCAGGAGGGGTACGGGAGCTGACTCAGCTCATGGATGTCTTTATTCGAACTCTAGTACGGTTGGACAGGTAGAGGCATGCGTACAGGACAGACAGAAATGGGAGTAGTATTGCCTTGATCACAGAGATACGTAACAGCATTAGAAAGATACTGACCCTTCCAGGCCAGCCGGGTTCACCCCACCTCATTCACCTATTGCTTCCCGTCCCCGCGCCCGAACCGACCCGCTCGTCCCCCCGTCCGCTCCCCGGGGTAAGCACCCATGAGAGGGGGGTGATGGTGCAGCGACCCGCTCGCGGCACCTCGAATGGAGCCTTTGAAACCCTGGAGAAGGGTCCCCAGCGGCCATTTGACGATGGAGGCGGTCAGAGCACGGATGGAGCCGCGGGCGGCGACGTCTCGGGTGAGCAGCTGGCGAGGCTCCGGAGGCGACGGAGGGGCGAGGTGCATCTGAAAGCGTGGGCGAGGGGCAGGGGGCAGCCCAGGGGTGCGCTGGGGAGCCGGGCAGCGTGTACCTGGCAGGGCTGGCAGCAGGCAGGGGAGCGGGGCCGCCCCCAGCACCCCGACTTTCCCTCCTGGCCCCGCTGCCCTGCGGCACCTCTCTGGGGGAGACCCGGCTGCCAACCCCCCCCCGGCCACGGAGCTGGCAGCCGGAGCTTTGGGCTGCTGCGGTGGGCAAGCAAAGCTCCTTGAGGAGAGCATCCCTCGGCCTCGGGGAGAGCATCCCTGGGGGAATGCATGTCCCAGCCTCGGGGAGAGCATCCCTCTGCTTTGGGGAGAGCATCCCTCAGCCTCCGGGAGAGCATCCCTGGGCTTTGGGGAGAGCATCTCCCTTGGGGAATGCATCCCTTGGCCTCGGGGAGAGCATCTCCCTTGGGGAATGCATCCCTTGGCCTCAGGAAGAGCATCTCCCTTGGGGAATGCATCCCTTGGCCTCGGGAAGAGCATCTCCCTTGGGGAATGCATCCCCTGGCCTTGGGGAGAGCCTCCCTGCACTTTGGGGAGAGCATCCCTTGGGGAACGCATCGCTCAGCCTTAGGAAGAGCATCCCTTGGCCTCAGGGAGAGCATCCCTTGGCCTTGGGGAACGCATCCCTTGGGGAAAGCATCCCTTAGCCTCAGGGACAGCATCCCTCCGCCTCGGGGAAAGCATCCCTCGGGGAGAGCATCCCTCGGGGAAGGCATCCCTCGCCGGGGCGCTGCCTGCATCCAGCCGGGGCTCAGGAGAAGGTGACCACCTCACCCTGGGGGTAACTGGAAGAGAGAACGTCTTGGCAGGTGTCTGCAATTAAAGACACAAGTATTAAACACGCCGTTAGACACTGCTTTCATCGGCTATTTGTGGAGAAATAGGAGAGGGAGAGCGAGACTGAGGTTCCAGGGGACCCAGTCTTTGCAGGGTGCAGAAAACAGAGCAACTACAAAGTGAAATGGCCTTCTCCGGAGGGATAAAATGCTGCTATTCCATGAGTAAATCAGGAAAAAATGTTTTTAAAAAGCCTCAGAATGGGCCCAGAGATGGAGACTTGGGAAACGACTCTCCAAGAGAAATCAGATGTGGAGTCAGGGCGATTTTGAGGGTAAAAATGAAGAGCAGAGGAAAGCAGTCGTCCCCACTGCAGCCCTCTCCTCCCAGAAAGCTGCTCTTCACCAAAACTTCCCAAGCCAACCCCAAGCCAGATGTCCCAAAGCCAAGCCTGGTGCATTAATATCCCGCAGTGGTTTTCTCTTGTCTCTCTCGCTCTCCCTCTCCTTCGTTATCATTGAATTAATTAACATTGATTGGAGCTCTGAGTCACAACACCGCCTCTACCCATGTGCCAGGTCCCGGTTTGCAGGCGAGGGGCCGTCAGACAGGGAGGCAGCGCCTGATCCACGCGATGAGCCACCGAGCTGCCCTTTCCCCCCAGGGATTTTGCTGCAAACCCCAACACCAGCTCCCGACCGTGGCTTTGACCTGGCTTTCCCCGCTGCAGCCCGAACGCAGCTCCAAAAGCATCTCGTTCTCCCCAAAATAAAGGTCTCGTCCTCCGTCGAGCATCACTGCGCAGCTTGGGCGAGCAGTGCCCAGATGTGGAGGCTTTTCGAAGCCCCACATCCCAGAAAACCCCTTGGGATTAAAGTCCCTAAATCCCGGGGCTTGCAGGAGAGGTCCCCACCTCCCGAGCTACCACAACGGACCAGTTCAGGGGACCCAGCATCGTCCCCCAGCAGCAATTTGGGGACCAGCACTGGCCACGCACGAAGCGGCTGCTGGAAAATATCATTTCTCCTGGTTCAGTCACTCCTGCAAGCAGCTAAAAGCTCTCGGCAGGGCTCGTGGCCTGCTAGAAACATTCCCCATCAGGTCGATTGATTTACCAGGGACACGACTCGGCTTTTAACTCCCATCTCCTCCTCCCCGTTCAAAGCCATTTTGTGCGCTAGCTCGAGCCCTGCTGCCCGCATCCTCCGGGGACCTGCCTTGGAAAGCAGCTTCCCAGCCTCGGAAGAAATTAGCACGACTAAAAATAAATAACAACAGCCGAGATTTTTTTTTTTTTTGTTACTGTTTAATCGCTGTCCCCCAGACAAAGCCACCACAAGAAAACTACCCTCCTATCTCGGCTCATCACTACCGCTCGATTCCGCACCGCCGGCGGGTCCCAGCCCCTCTCGCCCTCGCAGCCCCCCTGCAGCGTGCGGCTCCTTCCTCAGCCCTTTTTTTTTGGGTGCAGATCTGCCACCCAACAGCAGCGGGGTGATGCCCTGCCACCCCCTCCTCGGGCAAGGCAGGAGGCTTGGCACAGCCCCGCCGCGACCCGGCCCGGAGAATCCCCGGGGTTTGCTGCGGTGCTGCCAGGGCCATGCCCCCGCTTTTCCAGGGATGGTCAGCTCCCACGGTCCCACTTGCCCCCTGCAAGCGTCTCCCCAAACACCCTTAAGCGCTGCCTCCCCGGGCTGCCAGCCTCCAGCTGCTCCAGCACAACGTTTGGGTAGGTCCTACACTAACTCCGCTTTGGTCTGCCAGTGCGCTTGCTTTGTTGGTTTTTTTTTTTTCCTTCTTTTTTTATTCCCCCCCCCCCATTAAAAGATCTGTTTGCAGACAAGAGGCTCAGTGCTGAAAGAGAAATCACCAAAAGCCAAAAGGCTCCTGCAGGGACGGCTCCTCGCAGTGCCCCCGGCCACTCCTCGGTGGCTTCCCCGGGCCACCCCAGGGCACCTTGCAGGTCCCTTTTCACCACTGCAACAGGAGGGGTTTGAAGAGCCGGCAGCGCCCCGCGGGGCAGAGCCCCCCACCGCGCTCCCCAGATGTGGGAGTTAAACACCTCCCGGCCAACATCTGCGTCTCCCGCAGCGCCCGTCTCCCCGCGCCGCGGCAAGGCGGGGGGATTTCGTGACGACGGAGCAAAAGCCAGCGGCCACCTGCATCGCCCGTGCTGCGAGGACCAGGGGCGCCGCCCCGGGGGGGTACAAGAGGAGGAGCACGACCCGCTCCCCAGCAGTTTGCAAAATTTCTGAGCCTCCATTTACCTTTTCATGGGGAAAAAGCGTAAAGATCGATTGCCCGGGCGGAGGTAACGAAGTAACAGACTGGGAGCTGGGAGGCACCTATTTATAAGCTCAACTGCATCTTATTTTGCATCTGCCTCTGCTCTCCCCGTTCCTCGTCAGCACGGGCAAGGGATGAGGTTGCTATTTATTTTATTTTCTTTTTTTTTATTGTCATCAAATAAGCACTGAGGATTTTTCCTGGCAGTGCTGGGGAAGCCAGAAACAGGCTGCTTCTGGGTAGAGCAATTACTCTCTTGACATCTTAACCTCCTGCCCGGCTGCCTGACAGGCCTTTCTATTTTCTCAGCTCTTTCAGGCATCTCCCGAGAACCAGAGCAGTTGTTGCAACAATAACAATTAATACTTTGCACGAAACCCGGGATGGCGGCGCAGCCTCCACGCAGCGCTGGCCTCCGAGGCTCCCAGGAGCGAGAGAGGAGGAAGAAGCTGCTGCTGGGTGATGGCGGGGGGAACGGCCCCCAAATCCCCCCCGGATCCAAAGGCTGTTTGGCTTTTGCCCCTTGCACGGCTGCTTTCTGCACCGGGCGCAGGTGGTTACAGGGGTTTGATCCCCATCCCGAAGTGCTGGTGGTCTCAGCAGCCAGACACACGGACAGGCAGACGCACGGCCTCCCCACAACGTCAGGGCAGCCCGATGCTACGCAGCGGCTCTGATCCCATTCCCGCTGTCGGGCATCACATGCACCCGCAGCCGCGATGGGGCGAGGAGCACGGGGCACTGAAGCTCCCCTGGGTACCACGCTGCCGGGCAGCGCGCTGTACGTAGGCGAGGGGCACGTATAGACGGTACAGGCAGTGCTTTAGCTGCACGTTCCTGCTCAGTCACAGCATCCTGCTGGGAGCAAGACAGCGGCTCAGACCCGACACGCTCACCCCATCCCATGGGAAGCTCTCCTTTCCAGGCTGGGATACGGGCAGCGAGCTCCCTGCCCTGACAGTTGCCGCACACCAGTTGATTCTTCTTTTTTTTTTTTTTTTTTAAAATGCCATTTTAGGACTTGGGCAGAGGCAGCCGGACTCCTATTGATTTATTCAGTTCGGCAAGAATAAATCAAACAACCTTGCTTTCTCCCGCTGCTTTTTGCCTTAGCTGGAACGTGCGCTCCTCGCCAGATCCCTAAACATAGATAAGCGGCTGGGAGGATATTCGGGGGAAGTATCGTATATTCTTGCTCTATTCTTATCCTATTCTCTAGGCAGCCAATTTTGGCCACTGTTTGAGATAAAACCCTAGGCTACAGAGATATTTAGTGGTCTGCTCTTCTGATCCACTACAGCTCCTCTTATAATCTTATCCAGGGGATTAACCCCTGCTAACTCGCCCCCAAAACCAACCCAGACCCCACCTAAAAATACCACCCTGCTGTTTTCCCCCTCCTGCATCCCCCAAATCACTTGTTCCGAAGGCGGCGGGGAGGAAGAGGGAGAAGATGCGATGGGTTTTTCAACAGTTTGGTGCCTCCCACTGAAATCCCTCCGTCTCCCATTCGGGGCTCGGTTGTTTTAGAGGAGCTTTTGGCACATTAGTCATCCCTTCTCCCGAGTTGCATAACGCCACTGCTAAAAATTGCATCGTACCGGCTCCATGTCAGCTCTCATACTCAACCCTCGTTGCTCTGATGGGGATGAGATTTTTTTGGGGGGTCCACCAAGGGTTTTCCAAAGCGGGAAACCAGCTGTGTTTGGATGAGCTGCTTTGGGAACCTGGTGGGGGGAAAGGGAAGGATGGGATCTCTTGGGATCTGTGGCTGCATCTGCTCCGGGGTTAATCCTCTGCTTCCAAAAGACACAAACCCCAAAGTCTGAGTCTCTTGATCTGCTTCTTCTGCAAGAGGCAGGGCAGCGGAGCTGGTTTTTCATGCCTGGCTCGTCCCCAAAGTCAGCGCGTGACCTTGGTTAAATCATTTATGATTCAGAGACCACGGAAATCATGGAGGGTGACCTTCCCTCTCGCACGGGCTGGGGATATTCCAGCTCCTCCCGCTCCAAGGGGGAGGATGAGCCAGAGAAGCACCGGTACGGTGCCGCCGTACTCACCCCTTCGCCCAGCTCCTGGGGTTTTTGGGTGATTCATGAAGCTGCCGAGGTACCCCGACCGTTTGGTGTGGGAAGAGACTTTAATTACAGAAATCAAAGGAATGCAGCTACACCAACAATACACGGTAAACTCAGGTGCTGCCAGCGAGGGGTGAATCACCATCACGGCACAGGGGTAGGAAACCACTACGGGACACAGAATCGTAGAATCGTTGAGGTTGGAAAAGACCTTTAAGATCATCCAGTCCAACCATAACCCAGCACCGCCAAGGCCACCACTAACCCATGTCCCCAAGCACCACATCTCCCCGGCTTTTAAATCCCCCCAGGGACGGGGACTCAGCCCCTGCCCTGGGCAGCCTGGGCCAGGGCCTGGCAGCCCTTTGGGGGAAGAAGTTTTTCCCAATACCCAACCCAACCCTGCCCTGGCGCAGCTTGAGGCCGTTCCCTCTCGTCCCATCGCTTGTTCCTGGGGAGCAGAGACCGACCCCCCCGGCTCCAGCCTCCTTTCAGGCCGTTGCAGAGAGCGATGAGGGCTCCCCTCAGCCTCCTCTTCTCCAGGCTGAGCCCCCCCAGCTCCCCCAGCCGCTCCTCCCCAGCCTTGTGCTCCAGCCCCTGCCCCAGCCTCGCTGCCCTGCTCTGGCCACGCTCCAGCCCCTCCATGGCCGCCTTGGGGTGCGGGGCCCAGCGCTGAGCACAGCACTCGAGGGGCGGCCTCACCAGTGCCCAGCACAGGGGCACCATCCCTGCCCTGCTCCTGCTGGCCACACCGTTCCTGACACAAGCCAGGATGCCACTGGCCCTCTTGGCCACCTGGGCACGCTGCTGGCTCGTGTTCAGCGCTGTCGACCAGCACCCCCAGGCCCTTTCCCGCCGGGCAGCTCCCAGCCGCTCCTCCCCACGCCTGCAGCGGTGCCGGGGGTTGCTGTGCCCCCAGGGCAGGACCCGGCACCGAGCCTTGCTGACCCTCCTGGGCAGAGAAGGGATGCGCCTTATCCTAATTTCTCCCCAACTCTGGAGAAATTCCAGCTCCAGCACCGGGTCTACGCGGCGCTCAGCTCCTGCTGTCAAGCCCCAGGATCGGCTCATGGCACCAAGTTTTTCCCCCTCTTTTCTGCTTTCCTTTGACTCTCGCTGCTCTGCCTGCACGGCTGGGGCAGGAGAAGGCAGGAAGGAAAGAAGAAAAGCGAAATAAAAGGCAAGAGCTTCTTGTCAGCCCCATGTAGGACTTGGAGGGGGGTTGTTTTGGAGATGTGGTGACTGGCTCCTGCTGTCAGCTCCTTCAGCTCGGTGGGGAGAAAAAAAAAAATAAGCCAGACGAGGCATTTAACGCTTCCTCCTTGTATAGCACCTCTTCCACTGTGGCAGCAAGGAGTTTTACTGCAGGAGGCTCTCAGTGCTAACCCTTCTCTGCACTGAGGGAAACTGAGGCACGGGGAGCCTGGGAAGGAGCAGGAGGGTCCCGGCTGCGGGATCTGCCAAAATCCAGCCCGGCACCTTCGGGGTGCGGGGACCAGCCTTGCACCAAGGGGATCCGCACTCTGCATCATCCCCTGAGCACCACAGCTCCGGTTTGGCCGTGATGGAGGGGAAGGACCTGACCCCCAAAAAGCTCTTGGGGCTTTCCACCCAAGACCCAGATGCCTCCAGGGAAGCAGAGCCAGGGTGACGGAGCTAGAAATGAGCCAGAAGTCAGGGGCCCGAAGGTTTTGTTCTAGTTCAGGAAGGCACCTGAGATCATTCAAAATCATTCCAAAAACGAATACGTGTGAGCAAAAACCAGCAGCGCGACAGGGAGTTTGGCACCCCAACCTCATCCTCCCAAGGCTGGGGGAGGACCCGCTTCAAACCCAGCTCCCATCCCCATGGGGATGCTCTGCCCCACCACCCCGCGTCCATCTCAAAAGAGGATTCATCCCCCCATCCATTTAGGCATCATTTTGTCTCAAATCTCTCATTTCCCCACTGTTCAACAGCAGCAGCAGCTTTCCCAGTTGCTCCCAGGGACGCACATTCACTCCCCTCCCCACCACCTCCCAGCTCTTCAGGGGAGCATCCATACATAGATTTTGCCGATATTTTGCCAATCTTTATCCCAGCTCCGCGGGCTCCCCGCACCCGGCCCGGGGCCCTCCAGTCTCCCACAGGACCTCGGGGCTGGTTTTCAAGGCTGCCAAAGCCCCGTTCAGCCCCAGGACCATCCCCGAGGTTGGATGGAGATGCAGACACAAGCGGGGAAGGAGTGAGTGCGATTTAGGCACAAAACAAGAGGGGAACCGCTGCTGGGCAGGGAATAGAGGTTTATTCATCTGTTGCCTCTAGAAACTTGAGGCTGGTTTAAAAAAAAAAAAAGAAAAAAAGACCTAAAATGATATGAACGCAGCCATTCCCAGCACAATGATATATAATTTTATGAGTCAACATGTCCTCCTTGCATTTCCACCACCCTTTAGCCCAAGTGCAAACAGCCCACGGGAAGGAGGGCTCGACACCAGAGGGAATCGCATGGGTTGGCCCAGTTTATTTAGGATGAATAAGGTTTCAAGACGGGAAAAAAAAAAAAACAACACCTGCTTCAGGGACTGTCCCAAACACACGGACACGAGACAAG
Source organism: Platalea leucorodia (assembly GCF_965183815.1). Taxonomy (NCBI): domain Eukaryota; kingdom Metazoa; phylum Chordata; class Aves; order Pelecaniformes; family Threskiornithidae; genus Platalea; species Platalea leucorodia. The sequence continues at coordinate 5,752,257 of NC_138841.1, forward strand.
TTCAATGGAGACGTTACACGTCCTGCAAACCGGGCAGGGGGAGCACGGCGGCCGCGCTGGGCTGGAGAAGATCAGAACCCGCTTCTCAGCGATGGAGACGTCCCAGCTCAGTCTCCGCTGGGCACAGGCACCGCCGCAGAGACGTGGCGTCACGGGGAAGGGGGGGACAGAGCGACACGACACGACAAAGCGGGATCCGGGCGGCGCTTTAGAGGATGGAGGGGACGGGAGAGCAGGGACGCCGCAGAGGACAGGGAGAGCTGCAGCGGGACGCGAGGGGAGCCAAGCCCACCGTGGATCCTGCCACGCCATCTATGCTGCTTAGGCTTCGGGATTTTCCATAGCCTTGGTGAAGAAAACGGACAGGTTAGAGCTGAGCAGCCTCCTTCGCAAGGCTCGGAAAGCAAAGAGCACCGGGGTGGGCATCGCCCAGCCCCACACCCCAATTCAACCCCCTAAAAAATTCAGAAAGGGCTTTTTGAGGGCAACCAAGCTTCTGCAGATCCTCCAGACCTCCCCTCCCTTCCCCTCGGCTCCCCGTGCAGTCGAGCAGCGCCGGCCAAATCCAGGAGTCATTGATGCTGGGAGACCAAATCGGTCCTGGGGGGTGCTGGGTTTTGTTTCCCAAATTGCTCTGAATGAGGAATGAGTCTGGGGATTTTGTGGGCTGAAGCAAATGGGGAAAAGCAGCAGAACTCAAACAAATATGGGATTTGGAAGGAGTTATTCCCCCGGCGCTGGTTTTGAAGCCAGCCGTAGCAGCAGGCTGCTGCTGACCCCTTACTGTATGGAAAGGAGCAGGTAGACGTGCTCATTATTTTCCATAAGAAATTGCATTAAAGTGCAAATATTTCTATTGCTTTATGCATGGGAACCCTTCACGCTCCCCCAAAGAGCCAGAAATTGCTGCAGCTTTTATTGAAAAGCAACAGCCAGAACAAATGCTCTCGCAGGTCAAAAGCCACTTTTCTTTCTGGAAAGAAACTATTTGTACTGAAAATGGGATTTTTAGGTCCAAACAGCAGCCCTGTTCAAAGATGAGCCCCAAGATCCGCTCTCTGGATCGCTGCACCTTGCAGGGACAGCTCTGCTGCCAAAACATGGAAAATTACGGATGCTCCCGGCCGTGATGAGCCCAACTGCCCTGCGCCATGCCACGCTCGCTGCGTTTTCCCCGAGAGTGGCCGGGCGAGCAAATCCAGCCTCGCCTTTGCCTTCCCTGCAAGCGCCGGCGAGCTCCGGAGAGAGCAAGCGCGGGCGAGCGAGCGCGTGTGCGTACGCAGCGGGGGGAGGCGGCTCCCCGACAGCAGAACTACGAGGTGATGGATGGCCCCTCCGGCAGCGCCAAGCTCGGAAACCGTCCCCGCGTCCCCCCGGGGAGTTACTGGCGCGTCTTTGGGTTCTGCTTTGATGCGAAGGCACCGACGGCGGGTCCTGGCCCGGCCAGGCTGGTTTGGGCTTGGATCAGGGCTGACGGCTCACTCCGGAGCGATCGCAGCATCACCTCCTTGCACACCCGAGGAGGATGCTGAGGCACGAGCATCGTCTGGAAAAGGCTCCAGAGCACTACCTCTTTAAATCTGATTTTTTTTTATCCCCTTTTTATACCTTTTTTTCCTACTCATTTCCCAAGAACAGCAGCCAGCAGGGAGGCACGGGAGTCTTCAACCTCTTCCCATAACTCAGCCCCCCGAGGAGACACGGCTCCTCCAGCTTCGGAGCAGAGAAAGGGCCAGGGGACAGAAGGCCGCCTGCCTAAACCTGTTGCTGACTTCAGCCAAGCTTTTCCAGTTCCCGCAGTGGAAGCGAGAGCAGAATCCGGCCCCAAAGAGAAGAGCAATTTCCTCCTTTGCTTTTTGGCATGAATCCACGCAGCGAGCGAGGAGGGAAGCGAGCACAGCCCTGAGCCGGGGGGCGGGGGGAGCCCCATCCCGAGCTGGGGATGTTTCCCACCTACAGCAGCTGATGCAAAGACCCCACTGCTCGCCCCCCCCCCCCCCCCCCCCCAAAAAAAAAACCCCAAAACTGCATCAGGCTCATCCTTCAGCAAACCTTGCTCTTTTTCCAGGAGCGCTGAGGCTTTTTGAAGAGCTCACGCATTTCCCTGCCTGCATCCCACCCCGAGCCATGCGCGTGGGAAGCAATCGTGCCGAGACGCAACCGGTCCCTGAAAGCTTGGGGTCACCGATGGTTCCAGCACCCAAACAACATCAATTTGTCGAGAGGCATTAGGGGCTCAGGGCTTGCTGGAAGCCGCCTTGGCGATGCAAGGACCCGCTGATGCGGTTGAGCGTTTTACAGAGTTGCTCTCTGCCCTCTTGCTCAGACCATTGAATAGAAAAGGGTGGGAGGACGGCATAGGAACAGGGCCAAAATCATGCTGGCAGTTTTGATTAAGTCTCAAGCATCACAGTTTGGGGCAGCACTTCATAAAGATGCTTGATTGCTCCAGGGCCCCTCTGTAACGGGACTCCGAGGGCAAACCTGCCCCAAGCCCAACACTTCATTTTCTCCATCAATTAATTCCCAACGCCCATAAAGCCCCGCTCGTGGGAGCACCTGGGAAGGAGCTCAGGACTCCATCCCTTAAGGCCATCGTGGTTTTCCACCAAGCTCAGGGCCAGGTGCCATCACGGAGTCAAGCTGCAAAGCGCCCGGAGGGTTGTGCTCTGCTAATTGCCACTGTGCTGGTGGTTAACGGAGCCGGTATCCCAGCAACTCGCATAGGTGCTAACCGAGGTCACCGGGCTTGCTTTATCAAGGGGTTTGGTGCCAAGGAGCCATGTGGAGGCATCTTATAAACAGAGCGGTGGGGCAGCAGGTAACCCTCAGGGGCTCTTCCCCGGGACCTGGCAACGCCGCGCTCCCCACGTGCGAACGCTCGCAGCTCACAAGCGCACGTGCACGCTCGCACATGCTTTGAGCCGGCAGCAGATGGGGACGGGGTAGCGCAAGCAGGCAGCGTTGCCCGGGAACACCTGCGCTTGTTTATACCGGCGGCCTGGCGCTCGGCTGCGCGTTGCACGCACTCGCACGCGTGTCCCCGTGCAAACGTGGCCTGGTCCCTGCTCCCCCCCCCAGCCAAGCATCACCGGTGGACGCTCACTTGAGCATCCCCACGCTCGATCCCACGCCGTTCAAGCCACGTGTCGGTCACGGCCCTGCGCTAATAGCAAGCGACGGAGTAAAAATCAGCTGCGTGATGTTCTGGCTTCTGGCAACCAAGCCAAAAATTGCCGCTTTGCAATGCCAGTGTGCCGTCACAGGGTAAATCCCGTTGCCCTCATTTAACCCCATTCCCCGTGGCTCCTCTTGAAATCCCACTCTGGTTTCAACCACTGCCTTTTCCTAGGCCACCATAGCCAACCTCGCTGGCATGGGGGATGCTGGACTCATTCTGCCTCCATATCACTCCACCCAAGCAGAAAACAAGGGCTCACATGCCAAGACAGAGCCATGCCAACGCGTCTGTGCCCCAGCAGGACACGTTTTGGGGAACTGCTGAGCAGGACCTGAGTGCTGGAGGGAGACAAGGGGTCCGAAGCCATCCCCGGCAGCAGGGGAGCAAGGTGATGCCACTGGAAGCAGCGCTAGGGACAAGAAACCGATGCCACACAGCAATCCACTGCAATCCAGCTCAGTCTTCTCCAGGGCCCGGGTCAGGGGTAGCTCTTCTCTTTGAGCTGCCCCAGTGAGACCAACCGCTGGAATCGGGCTCAAACCATGATGGATGCCAAGATCTGCAGCATATTCCTGAACCAGCTCCATCTCCTGATTTCCACAGCTTGTACAGACATCAGTACCTGTCCCAGGAGCTGACAGATGGCCATCAGCAAGTTGGGCTCAGAATCAAGCTCATCTCAATTTGCAGAGCTGCCAACATCCCAGTACCAGAACAAACAGCCTCAGCAGGAGATAAATCAGGACCGAGGGAAGAGGCGCCTCTGCGGCTCCCAACAGCTTTCGGATCTAATCATCTCCGGTCACCGCTAGCCCTGACCACACTGGAGCATTTCACCAGGGAAGACACCAGCCCTGGCCTCCCAGGACAGGAGCCCACCGGTCCAGCCCCAACAGCCCAGGCAGGACGCAGATATTGAGGTTCCCTCTTCCCAAAAGGTCTCATGCATCCCTCCAGCCCCTCTGGACACCAGATCCACCTTTCCCCAGGTGCAAGACCATTTCAGCGAGGTGGGGGTAAGCGACCCACGTACACATCTATTTTTAATTGTAAAAAGCACTCTGACATTTGCAGGAAGGACACCAGAACAAACCAATGAAGATCACCAAAGTGCCCTTTCGAAGAGCTGTTGCTGCCACCATGCAAGGAGAAAAACCTCCTGGCCTCCTGCAACGAAGTAATGTGATTTGGGAGCCCTGCAAGAGCGTCACTGGATCCTCAGCTATTAGATCTACCCTCGTTCTGCTGGCTTCAGTGGGACCAAGCTCAAATGCTTCAGCTGAAGAGATGCCTGACTTGAGCATCTTGTCAGGATGAAGATCAGCACTGGCTTTCATCCCTTTCCTTCATCGCTTCCAGTTCAGCATCCCCAAAAGTCTGGGGCAGGACTAGAGCCCCCTCGCTTCTTCTCATTAGCAGGCATTAAGAAAAGAGACCAACTTCACAGAAAAAGGCACTTCCAGGAAAAAAAACAGGCTTTTCAAGCAAATATTTTTATAGTAACCTTCTGCCTAAATATGAGCAAAGCTTTTCATCTTTTTCCTCTTTCTAAGGGATGATGCTGAGCAGGAACGCCAAAGGGAATCCTTGATTTCCCAAGAGGAAGCAACCAATTTGCTTCTACTAATGTAATAAATGTGATTACCCCCAAACACCTCCCCTCGCTCCCGGGGCTGTTGGAGAGCCTGGCCCAGGCCAGCCTGGGATGAGCCGGGCTGCCTCGCACATGAAAACAGGCAACTCCCCAGTGTAAAAGCTGCCAGGAGGGCGTGAGATGAACCTGGGCACCAGGTCTGGAGGTCACAGACCCAAAGCTGAGGTTCTCCCTGTGTCCCAAGCCCATCCATTCGTTACCAACCCAAGCAGAGCCTCGGGAACAAACCCTTGAGGGCCTCCAAAGCACCAACACCACGAGCGAACAGATCTTGGTGTGCAGCTCAGAGACGAAGCACATCATCTCTTCTCCTGCCTGGTCCCAGCCCGCATGCACCATTCCCTGTGACCAACTGGGATTAGATGGTACCAAGGAGGCAGAGGTAGGTCAGCTCTGCAGCTACATCATCCCACACCGCCCTGGACACACAAGAAAAACTGCAGAACTAAAAAACTGAGCTGTGTCCTAAGAATTATCCCAGCAATCGAGGGTGCAGCTGGATTTTGCGGCTCAAAGTAGGCACTGGATTTACCCTCCCAGGGGCTGGGGTGCTGGGAGCCGGGCACAGGGCACGCTCGCTGGTGGAGAAGGCTGCAGTGCGAAGGGACCGGGCTGAAGAGGACTGTTGTTTTGTCATGGGAAGAAGAGTTTTGTGTTTTCCTGACTCATCTCCCCCACAGTTTCCCATAGAAAACCTCAACACTTAGCAAAGCTCACTTTCCAAGCCCAGAGGAGACAGCCTTTCTGGCAGCCCGGTGCTTTTGGCAAGGCAGCACTTGACACATCGCGGCTCCCCATGCTCAAACCCACCAAAAAACATCAGAGGGGGAGAGGAAAGCAAAAGCCTGTGGATTTTTTTTTTCCCTACTGAAAACCTGTCAACCACCATCAGTCACAACCTCACCACCTCCCCAGGAGAGAAGTCCCACTCACACCACCCTGAGATGGGTGACTGAGGCCCAGGGAGAAGAGCTGGAGGGACAGGAGAAGTCAGAGCACTGGGGAGCAAAGGGACAGACCTGTCCCCAAGGAGGGCAGTGCAGCCAGCATGGGGTCACAGACCCCAAATAATGGCAGTCAGGGGAGGAGAAAACAAAAAGGGCAGAGCTAGCACGGGGAGACGTGATGGACGGAGATGAAGCAGATGGAGAGGCAGGGAGAGAAGTGGATTTGGGGAGCAGAGAACAGGCAGGCAGATGGAGATGAACCACCATCCTGGACAGATGCAATAAATCTCTACCTCGCGCCTCCATCTCACCCTCCCCAGCCCATGGGCCAGCTCACACCTCCAGCATCAGCCATACCTTTCTGGATGCCTCCATCCGCTGCACAGGAGAAGTCACCCGTGGCCAGAAGGAAGCACGTGGAGGATTTCTTGTTCTTATCCCGGGTGCTGGAGCGCCGCATGGGCCGCTTCTCCTCATCGGTCGGCGACAGCGGCTGCTCCTCGTCTGACAGCACCACGTTGGCCTCACCGTTCTGCTTAGAGTCTGCAAGAAGGTGGCAGAGACCCATCAGCAGTCGATAAACTCATAGGACGAGGTGCTTGGGGTGGCCAGAAGGGTTTGCTTAGACCACGCAAGGAAGCAGAAGACCAGATTGCAGATGGCCTAGAGCAACACCCACAAATTCAGGTACCGATCCCAGCCTGGTTATGCTAACTTAGAATGACCAGGGGAGCAGGACCAAGCCAGATTTTAATCCCAAGCAGCAAACAGCAGCTCTTACTCCTGCTGAGGGTTATATACCCTGCGTGAAGCCACGCATGGTTTGCCAGGGAAGAAACACCCCTGGGCTTTGAGATCCACCCACCTAATTGGTGGGAATTAGCTCTCCAAAATTCACACTGCTGAGATACAGGCTGCTCAGGTTAGTGGTGAAGTGCTAATTTATGTCATCTGACTCTGCGGTTCGTTAGCTGAGAGGAGGCTATGCCAGGCGAGGGTCTGGCCTGAGCTCCTGGATCGGTGTTGGGGTGAAGGGATGGGGTTGACCTGCTCCTCCAGAGCAGGACAGCTACCCTCACTGCTCCCCACTGCCAGGGCTCCTGGGGCAGACGGGATGCGTAGGCATGTGGAAAAGGCAGATTTATAACGGAAAACACCTATCTGGGGCATTTGGAGCTCCCTGTGTCTCCAAGGGTGAAGGCCCATGTTAAACACGTGGCCAGATGTGCGGCTGCTCAGGGCTGACCTCAGTGAATGCCGCGTTGGTGCAGGACACAACTCCACCATGGTCCCTCCTGTTTCCACACTGCAAAGCCGGCTGCTCCGGAGGTGCCGCTGGCAGCAAACCAAGATGAAAAGGGCAAAGCAGCCTCCATGGCCAGCCATGATACCATGGCAGGGCTCTCGCAGTCCCCTAAGCCTAGTCCAAGCGATGCTGTCCACCAATGACTGCCCACAGCTGGGACCATGCCTTCTCCTGGCCTGAAGGAAAGACTGGCCAAACCCCAAAACTCAGCTCACGAGACCAAATAATAAATGTACAGGGGCTGATTTTGCTCCTGCCTGAGCACAGGATTTGGAGCAGCGTTGACCTTGCTGTGCGGGGATGCTACATCTACTAAAAGATGAATGGGGAGGTGGGGTCAAGCCCCAGGGAATACCCATGGATTTATCCATTTTGGTGAAGCTTGCCCCAATTCATGGTGGGAGGAAGCAAAAGAAAATCTACCCCAAGGGCATTACCAGGCTAAGATGGGAATTCGGCAAATTCCGTACCTCTGTCAGCGTGAGGAAGAGGAGGGCTAGGTAGGGACACCTTGAATCACACCACGGTGACTTGATCTATGCCATTAGGAGAGCAGGAGATGGCTTTTCCCCCCCTGCCTGGAGGGGGGATCTTGATCTGCAGCACCCTGGTCCACCGATACGGCACCCAACACCCGAACACCCACGGGCCCCAGCCCTTTCTGCACCAAGTTCTCACCAACCCAAGAGCTGGGGGGCCACGTCCTGCAGCAGGGCAGTCCCCAGGGGCTCTGGGACACAGGAGACCAAAACCACTGCCTTGTGGGCTCCCGGAGGTCTCTCCCTCCCTCTGCCCCACCTTTGGGGTCTCACCTGACCGTTTCCGCTCAGCCGCCCCCTCCTCTACCGCCAACGGGCAAGTGTCGCTCTGGGTGCTGTTACGGGGGGAGTTTTCCTCGGATTTGCAGTAAGTAGGGGAGTCCAGCGGGGCCGGACGGGGTATATGCTTTTTCTTCTTCTTTGGCAGCTTCTGCTTGGCCATGGCCAACGAATAATACATCCCAAAGTTATTGACAATGACGGGCACGGGCATGGCAATGGTGAGCACCCCGGCCAACGCGCAGAGAGCCCCCACCACCATGCCCGACCAGGTCTTGGGGTACATGTCACCGTAGCCCAGGGTCGTCATCGTGACTACAGCCCACCAGAACCCAATGGGGATGTTCTTAAAGTGAGTGTGGTCGCTCCCGCGGGGGTCAGACGTCTTGGCTCCGATCCGCTCAGCGTAGTAGATCATAGTGGCGAAAATCAAGACCCCCAAGGCGAGGAAGATGATGAGGAGCAGGAATTCGTTGGTGCTGGCCCGGAGTGTGTGGCCCAGCACCCGGAGACCCACAAAGTGCCGTGTCAGCTTGAAGATCCGGAGGATCCGGACGAAACGGACCACGCGTAGGAAGCCCAGTACGTCCCGGGCAGCTTTGGAGGACAGGCCACTGAGACCTACCTCCAGGTAGAAGGGCAAGATGGCCACAAAGTCAATGATGTTGAGCAGGTTTTTAACGAAGAGAAGTTTGTCCGGACAGCAGATGATGCGAACCAGGAACTCGAGGGTGAACCACAGGACACAGACCCCTTCGATGTAGGTGAGGATGGGCTCTGTCTCCACTTTATGCGTCAGCAGGATCGTCGTGGTGTTGCCAACCACGAGGGTCTCCGTCACATTGACGTCAATGTTGAAGGCCTCGTGTGTCTCCAGGCAGAAGGTTGTGATGGAGACCAGGATGAAGAAAAGCGAGGCAAAAGCAACTACCTGCGAAAGTAGAAAGTAGGCGGGCCATTAGCCGATTTGGGTCAGCCCCTCCTGATTAGTTGATCTGGGTCAACCTCTCCTCTTTGGAGGAGAGCAGCAATTTTATGAACCACCGGGACAACTTTGGGGCAGCCTGAGACACACTTCTGGCATCACCTGCCTTTAGCACATCTCTTCTAATCCCTGCTAGCGAATAGCAACAGCAGGGACGGGAGAAGTCCTCATTCAATAAAAATGAGTGCAACAGGCTCAAAACACCCCAGGAGCTATGCTGCTGCCACCCACTTCCCCAAGACCAAGGATGGAGAATGGGGCGGGTTCCCTGGACCTGTGCCATGAGTTGACAGCAAACCTCAGTGTCTGGGGCCATCAGTCCAGAACCTGTCTCCAAGCGCTACGATACGTACAGGAGGTGGTGTGCTGGGCTCCAGCTGTGGCTGGAGATGCACCAGAAATGACAATGATGGGGATGGAGACCTGCAACGGCCTGGGTTTGGAGCAAGCCTCCACTGGGAACACCCATGAAAAGGGAACTTTGAGAGGACTAAGTCAAAGAGCTTTCCCCCGCATTCATCCCAGCCCCCCCAGATGAGACGTTCACACCGTTCACGACTGTGAGGTTTGGAGTCTGGATGTATCAGAGATGTCCTTTTGCCCCCTCCCTGCTCCCTAAGGGTCAGTGGTGGACGATGCGCCCACGGATGGTCCCAGGACTGAGAGGGCAGGATGAGGAGGAGAGGAACAGGCAGAGCTCAGCGTCCCGCTGATGCCTGGACCTGGTGACACCCAGATGCTCCCATTTCTCCCCTCTGCCCGACCGGCGAGACCGTTGTCCCCTCCGCACGGCCTCCCCGCCGCGGCACGCTGCCGCTTCGCCTCGGATGTGAGCGAGGAGGGGCCGGCAGCACGCGGTGGAAATCACAGGCTGTGTCAGAAAGAAAAAAACCACTTTGGCGTCCCCCCATCAATCCTGCTCAGCCCTCCTCCCCGGCAGGATGAGCTCATGATGAGTCCATTACCCAGAGCATCTGTTTCAAAGAGCCCCCGAAAAAAAAAAAAAGCCTCTGAGCAGAAAAAGCTCTTCTTCTACTTTCCTCCAGCACAAAAGCGCAGCGGGGTTGGCTTCCTGGGAGCAGATCCTGCTACAGCACCCTTTGCTGCTCAGCCTGCACTGAGCAGGATGCGACCTTTTGCTGGCGAAGCCACCCGACTGGCTGCGTTCAGCAGGCAGCCGCACCGCGAGCCTGCTCGAGACGACAGCCCGGGTCCTTGGCTGGAGTGAATCAGCAGCAGAGACAGTCTGAGTCACGCTTGAGAAAAACCCGGCCCCGGACACCAGCAGTAACGTGCCGGCAGCCCTGAGCCTGCCGAGAGCATCCTTGAGGGGTGTCCCCAAGGGCAAACCCGTGTGGGTCCAGCACAGAGAGCATCAGCCCTCTAAAAGTTAGGTGTGAAGTTTAAGCCAGGCTCTAATTGATGGAGAAACCTCTGGGAGATGGTTTTCCCCCCTCCCAGCGATAGACGCCTGCTCGGGGATGGGCTGAGATGCTCCATGATCAGACGGCTCTGGACCACGCGCCGTGACGTTGCTTTGCTGGCGGCAGCTCCGAAGGCAGCGCTCGCCGATCAGTCAGGCACAATTCGGGAACCAAACCCAACAAAAATGTGGGATCTTAAAGCAAGGCCGGTTTAAACAAAGTGTGTCTATACAGCGGTGGCATGGCCAAAATAATCCGCTTTTCAGCTGAGGGCTAACGTTCCCCCATATGGGGAATCTCAGGAAAACCTGAAGAGTAAAAACTTAGACTCAAAGCAAAGCAGGAAGAAAAAAATTAGCAAGGAAGAGAGTGGGACCCTGCAAATACTCAGGCAATGAAACAGCCCTGCTGCATGAGCCGCGTAGGTGAGATCTGATTTAGCCCCAGGAGCAAAAGCAACCTCTAAAAATAGGAGAGTCAGGTTCACAGGCGGTGCCAGCCATCGTCCCCCCCAAAGTCAACAGCGCTGCTCCAGTTTTGTGTCAGCTGAAGGTCTGGCCTGAGATGTCTTATCTCAGCTTTGGCCTCTGCTCCGAGCTCAAGTGTTTTACCAAAACTGTCTTAAAAATAAAATAAAATCCACGTATATGCCCGCTGGCCACTAATACAGCACCAAAATCCCCACCAAACCAGTCCTCCAGAACTTGCCGATGAGCTACGCGATCTCAACGTGCGCTCAACAGCTTGGGATGGATGTTCCCAAAAAAAGCCGTGACCCTACAGGGCATCACTAGCCTGGAATTCCCAATGGAAGTGAGGTCAGGACCCCACAAGTTGGGCTGCAAAGGGAAAAATAATGAGGAGCTACAAGTGAGGAGAGTTTGGAAGTAGAGATAAAATCACAACCAGGGCAGTTTTCCATGGGGAGAAAAAGTTTTATGCTCCAGCTGGGACAGCAGCTACCCTAGGGACCAAGTTTTCACTGCGACTGGACGAGACACAGGAGCCAAGATGCCGTGGGCATCGATGCTACGAGGAAAAGACGCTAAAAACTTGGAGGGGGGATTTCTAACCACGCGCTCATGCAGTTGCCAGCTCAGGAGGTGCCGGGAGAGAGAAGTGCTGGAAGATGGAAATAGCCAGGAGGCAACTGAGTCAGGGCCCGAGGGGCTGCTCCGCGGGCGAGGAGGAGCGAGGGCCGGAGAAATTCAGCCCCCGAGACTCTTAGTCACTGCCGTCGCGCAGTGGTTTTTCACACGCAACCCGGGACCGCTCTCCTTCCCGCTGCTGCCAAGGTTTGGCAAGATGCACCGCGCCGGCTGCTCCGGCGCATCCCCAGGCCAAATGCCGCAGCCGGCAGCGCCCCTTTTGCTCTGAAAAGGAAGGGGAAGACTCCAAAATGGGGCAGCACCAAAGAAATCCCACTTCAGCCACCCCAAAACACCAGGGCAGCACCATGAGCATCGCACCTGCAGAGATGCACATGGGTCCCGGAGCATCCCAGTGCTGGATGGTGACTCCGAACCAGTAACGGTTCCCTGTATTAACTGGGTGCACTGGACAGGTTGGTTGCACTGCTCTGTGCCTCAGTTTCCCCTTCTGCCAAAGCAGTTCTCCTAAGCCATTGCAAAACTATACTGATATTTTAGAGTGGAAAATATGACCCAGAAGAGCCTGTGAGCGTTACCGCTGGAAGCTGACCGTCCCCGTGGCGGTGCTGAGCTGAGCCTTTATCTTAGAGCAGCAAGAAAGAAGCGGGGAGCTCCCAGCACAGACTGGCCCCGCTCCAACCCCAGTCAGGGCTCACATCGCAGCCATCTCTGCTCCCTCCGACACGCTCCTCCTGCTTCTGTTTAGCAACTGCCTTTCTGAGAGCAGCTCGGCACATGGGAAAAGCAGAATCAAATAATAACGTGAAAAACCTGAGCTGAATTATTCTGCTTGGCTTTATTTTCTAATTTGGAGCTTTGCACCACTCAGAGCATCTCTGAGAGGCACCGAGCCCTCAGGGATGGGCAGAGGATCGGGTGCCCCTTTCAAAACGAGTAAAGCTCTTGCTGCCCAAGCCCCTTCTGCGTGTGTGTGCGTGCTGCTCTTACGTTAGCTGCAACAACACCGCCTTGCCAAACTGACCCCCTGCCCCGCGCGCTGCTGGTGGGTGTGAAATGCCTGCAGGATTTCTTACGATTGATGGGTTTTTTACACCTCTAAATGCATCCAGAATTCATTTAGATCCCAAATATCTGTATGTGCGTGTGTGCGGCAGAGTTATAAGCTGGGCGTGACGGGGGACACACGCGTGGGGATGGGACCGGATGGGTATGGCACGGCGTGGGTGGGTGCCTGGGCAGCGCTTTGGGGATGACCTAAGAGTAGCTGGGAGAGGAGACAAGTGCGCAGAATAGTGCCCGAGCCGGGCTGGGAGCCCAGAGATGCGCCTGGTTCTGGGGGATACGTCCCGGACATGTCGGTGTCTGTGGGTAGGGATCGTCTGTGTGTGCAAGGGGGGATCGTGGAGCGATACTCGCACGTGTATGTGCTCGTGTGTGTGTGTACGTGGTGTACCGGGTCCCCAGGGACGTGCGGGGATGAAGGGGACTGGGGGCGTGTGTGTGTTTGTGCGTTAAGCGCGGTGAGAGCCTGCACTCGCACGTGCTGATGGGGACCGTATGCTGCGCGTGGGCAGCATCAACGCGGCGACGGTGGGGGACAGGGGTGCGGGGACGAGGGCGCTCGCAGGGCGCAGACACGCGGGGTGGCCTTTGGGGCTGCTGCTGCTGTAGAAGAGGAGCCCGAGCTCCTTGGGGACGACCATGAGGATCCCATTTGCTTCAGGACCTGATCTGGGTGCCAGCGGGCACCCGGCCTGTCCCCCCCATTGCACACCTGGGCCATCGAACGTGGGTTTTGGCATGGGCACACAGCGAGAACCCAGGCAATCCTGCCTGTCCTAGAGCATCCCGAAACTCTGCCAGGACGCAGCCCTGCCAAGGACTCTCCCTGACGATCCCTCATCGACGTGTGCCCAGGGGGTGCCCGGGCAGCACCCGAGGGTGCGAAGGGGGCAGGGAGCAGGCTTGCCCCCAGTTTCAGCCCAGTTCCCCCAGATGCGATGCGTTGGGAGGGGAGGTAATGGAAGAGACTCCCTGTAGGATGGGAGATGGCCAACGTGCCCCATGGTAGGAGGGGGATGGCGACGGGGGGGCCCACATAACCCGCTAGGAGAGTCCATCTCACCCACGGGGATGGGGAGGTGAAGACACAGCCCCAGCACGGCCCCGTCCCACCTTCCCGCTGGCGCGTTTCGGGAGCTTACCCTTGCCGCCTTGGACGAGTAGGGATCCTCAAAGAGCGCCCACATCCTGGGCTGCCAATTCCGACAGCAGCCACCCCCTCCGGCAGCCCCCGCCGCCCCCGGCGGCCTGTCATCCATGCCCAGGCGTTGAAGGGCCATCTCCCTACCCCCTTCCTCTTCAGGCTCCTCTCCACCGGCCCCTCCGCCGGGCTCGGGACTCTCGAAGATGTCCAGGGCCTCTTCGGCATCGCGATGCTGGCGGTAGGTCATCCAGCAACAGGGCTCCACATCCGTCTCGTCGATGCCCCAGTAGGTCAGCTCCTCCTCGAAGAGGGGCCCGCAGATGTCCGCGGGGCAGTGCAGCTTGCCGGTACGGTAATAGTTGAGCACGTAGGAGAAGATCCCGGGGTGCCGGTCGAAGAAGAACTCATTGCTTTTACCATCAAAGTCAAAGTTGCTCTGGGCATCGGGGTCGGCGAGCCAGGCCAGGCGGGTGCCCGGCAAAGTCCGTAGGGTGCTTTTGTAGGTCTCATGCCGGGTGCCACCTACGTTGATGGTGATCTTGTCCGACTCTTCCCCTTTGCCCATCTCTTCCTTCAGGCATGTTTTGGAGGGTGGTTTGTTCCCAGACTTGCGTCCACGGTAGGAGGAGACACACACCGAGCTGATCATAGATTTCGGTGGATGGGAGATGCACGCTACGCGCACCCTTCCTCCGGGCGAGGAGCTGGGGGTCGGCGGAGGCGGGAGAGGGGGACAGAGATGGGACTGGGGAGGGGAAAAGGGGGGGCTCAGGCTTGGCTCTGGCCTCGGGGGGAGCAGGCTGGAGCCGAGCCGGACACCGCTGGCTGCTGGGGGACGGCAGGGGAGGCTGCAACCTCCACCCCCTCCAAAACCACCCCCCTAAATAAAACCGCCCTAAAGCAGGAGCCAGCCCAGCCCCGCCGGGCAGCAACAAGTGCGGGCAGGAGGGGAGGGCGCGGGGGGGCCGGCGGCCCCGGGGGGATGCGGGCCCGGCGGGGGGGCGATGCTGCCGCCGGGGCCGGGGCGGGGGGGGGAGCCCTGAGCCCCACCGGGCTGCGTGTGCCCCCCCTCCCCGGTACCTGCAGCGCCAGGCGCGGGGGGGCCCCGCCGCCCGCCCCCCCCCGCTCCGGCGGCTCCGCGCTCCCTCCGCCCCCCCCGGGCCGGGCTCGGGGATGGGGGGGGGGCGATGGATGCGCCCCCTCCGCCTCCCCTCCCGCTCCCCCCCCCCCCCCCCAAACCGGGCCCTGCCCTCCCGGGGGGGGCTGCGGCGCCGGGGGGGGGCGCTCACGCGGGGCCGGGCCGGGGCGGGGGGGGCCCTGTTGCGCCCCGGCCGTTGCCTCCCGGCTCGGGGGAGGCGGCGAGGGCTGCGCCGGGGCTCGGCGGGGGAAGCGCTGCCGCCGCCCGGGGCTTTTATAGGGCTGGGAGCGAGCGGCGGGGTTACGGGAGCCGGCGCCGCCCCGCCGGGGGCCCGGGGACCCCCCCCGCCCCAGCGCCCAGCCCCACAGCCCCCCGCTGCTGCCCTCCTTCCCACCCACCCTCCTCCATCCCCGCATCCCTCCCGCCATCCTCCCAGCCCTCCATCCAGCCCCTCCACCCCCATCCCAGCTCTCCCCCCCCCCCCCCGCCACCACCTCCCCAGGCCCCCCCCGCGCCCCCAGCCACCGGCTCACCTCCCCGCAGGGCCCGACGTGCAGGTGAGGGGCTCGGGGGGCTCGGTGTCAGCGAGGAGTGAACCCCGGACACCCCAGCTCCGCTTCACGCCGGAGGGGAAATGCAGCCCAGAGCTGCCTGCGGATCTGGAGCCAGCTCTTGGCAGAGGCTCGAGCAGATCCCATCCCTCCCTGGCTCGCAATCCCTCGCTCACCGAGAGGTCAGGAGAGATCGACCCCGGGTGCGGGGCCGTGGCCGGTGGGGAGCTGGGTGGCTGCAGGCAGACCTGGCCCTCCTTCCCTCCCACGACCCTCCCCGAGCAGCTCTCAGTCCTGTTTCGGCTCTGGCGTGAAAGATGTCCCTTCCCCGGAGCTGCACCCGCAGATGCCGAGGCTGGGACTCGGGGTATCAACCACCCCAAACCCCAGGGGCCCTTCCCTTAAACCCCCCTCCTTGGGGGGCTCTTACAGCCCCAGGGTGCTGGTGATGCTCAGCCCCATCTCCTGGGGCTGGGGAGGAGGTGACGAGCTGCGGTGCCCCAGGGGACAAGCCCGTCACCAAGGCGAAGACCCAAGGGACCCGGACCTGCCAGCGCTGTTTACTCCTGCGCTGGCGCTGCTGGTGCTGGGGAGGGGGATGCAGGCGGGTGCTTTGGGGTCATAGGTGGGATTCAAGCCCAGCACAGGCCTGTTATTGGGGTGGGGGGCTGAGCAGGGGCTCAGCACCTGGATAAGGGGGACAGCACTTGGATAAGGGGGTCCTTGGTGCAGGGCGAGGGGACAGGGAGGGGGGGATGCTGCCCCACTCCAGCATCCCTCTCTGCACCTCCCTGGGCTCAGTGGAGCGTCCCCCCAGGGCCCCAGGTCCCCTCCTCACCCCCTGCCCAGGTTTGTCCCCTCGGTGACACGCTCACCCCCTTCCCGGGGGGCGTTGGGGGTGGCTGGGGCAAACGCTCCACCCAAAAAGCCACGAGGCATGAGAGCCGCGCTTAAAATCTTACCACCAAGAAAGCCCTGCTCCAACTGTAACTGCAACTCGACAGCTTCCAGGGCCGGATCCTGAGCGGGTGGAGGCTGGCGTAGCTCCACACCCAAACCACCCGGGGCTGCACCAGCGGGAGAGCGCGGAGCCCGAGGGAAAACCGTGCTGGAAAAATCGAGCCTTGCATCACCGGCCAGGCATCGCAGCTCAGCTCCTCATCATCGGTAATGCGAGTTTGGCCAGGAGGAAGGAATGCTGCGACCTGATGCTAATATTTTATCCGGCGACTTTCATCCCGGGGAGATCTTCGTGCACCCAAGCGCGGCCGTTCCTGGGGTGGGAGGAGGTGGCCAGGCAGACAAATGGGTTGTATCTGGGGAAGGAAGAGATCTTTTAGCCAGCAACACCCGCCCAAAGCTGTCTGCTCTCTAAATATGCCTTCAGATTTTTAATGTCCATGAAAAAAAAGAAAAAAGAGAGAGAGAGAAAGAGAGAAAATAGAAAGAGCTTGATGAATAAGGGCCTTTTTGGAGCAAGAGGGAGTCACTTCTGCAGGGACCTCCTGCGAGGCTGAAGGCATCTCAGATAACATCCAGGTGAAGGATGGAATGAGGAGCAGGACCTGGAAGATCTCAAGGAGGATCAGCTCCAGCCTGGAAAGCCACAGCCCTTGGGTGGGTGCTGAGGACACGGTAAGGGGTCCCTGGGTCCCCCCCACTGCTCTCCGCACCGTCTCTCCCCCTGACCCAGCACAGCACCCTGAGCCCTGCCCGTGGCCCGCCACGTCGGCCGCATCCCCAGCTCAGCACACCGAGACCAGCACAACGGGCCTCGGGATGCTTGGAGGGCTGCGTGGCCTAAAGGAGAGGCTGGGGACACGCTGGGATCATGCAACGTCCCCATCCGTGGAGGGACGGAGGAGGAAGGTGGACTGCAGCTCGCTTTAGGGAGAGGCGATCCTGCTTTGGGGTATAGATAGACAAACCAACCTCTCCAGGTCCTTCCAGCCCAGGATTCTGTTAAGAAAAAGATATGTTGAGCTCAGCAAGCCCTGAATGCTCCAAACAAGGTCTCTGCCCTCTCCCCTTCGTGTTTTTGGTGGGACAGGTCCATCGCCGGTCCATGGGTGGTGGCACCTCAGGGTGCTGATGCCGCAGAGCAGCTCCCCAGGGCAGGAGCCCCAAGCAACCTTTCAGGACGCTCTCCTGGGTGCGGGTCTTCCCAAAGAAGCTGTCGCGAGCCGTGGGCAAGGTTCATCCCTGCCGTCCGCCTCTGCCGGGTGAATTTTTCAGCTAAAATCTCTCCTCACCAGCTGAGCATGGATATTTGGGCTGCGCAGGTTGCACGGACGGAGTTCGCAGCCCCGTCCCTCCGCGACCTCTGCCTGGAAGGGGAGGTAGCTCATCCCTGACCCCCGTGTAGGGCCTGCACCCCAAATTTCTCCCGAGGACACGGGTGGCAGAGTCCCCGTGCTGCTGTCACACAGTGCCATCTTGTGGGTCCTGCAACACAGGCTGGAGCCAAAGCAAGAAAAAAAACCCAGGCGACGGAGGGTGTCTCGGTCCAGCGGCGAATCTGGCTCCATCCGCGGCGGCGCTGATGCAATTTTGCTCCATAAAAGCAATTTGGGAGCAGGAGGAGGCTGGGCTGGAGCGGGGATGGGTGGTGGTGATCGTCTGCCTTTGGAACGAGCAGGAGCCGCTCATGAGCTGGTGCTGTGCCTCGGTTTCCCCATCTTTATGAGTCAGGGTAACTGTCTCTGGTTTTCTTCTCGAGGGGTTCGGGGAACCACAGCAAGATGTTGCTGTTAGCAGCTCCACCGTGTGTCCGTACCCTGGTCCAGAGCTGTTTTTGAGATGGGACCCCCAAAACCCCCCCCGATCCGAAGGCACCAGCCTTCCCCTCCCAGCAGGCTCTGCAGGCGCCCTGCCCCACTGGCACAGGAAATTCAATATTTTTTTTTTAAAAGCATGCATTTGGCTTAAATTTTACATTTGGGCCCGTTTCTCTGTGTCTTTTTTCTCGGCCCACAAGGGCCAGAATCACCCTTTTCAGTTTGTTTCATTCGTCTGGTTTGCCGGGAACCCTGGCACCGGGAGCTGGGGGCTCCTGGCCCCCCAGACCCGCTCTCAGCCCCCTGCGGGGTGGATGGAGCCGAACCCTGCCCCGCTCTCCCCCTCCTGACCCGGGGCTTTTCCACGGCAGCAGCTCGCCCAGACCCGTGCGAGAGCTGCAGTCCCAAAGATGCAGCAGAGGTTGGGGGTTTGGCAGGGTTTGCTTTTGCAGGCAGCTGCCCGTCTCCCTGCCTGGGAGAGGAAAAGGGGGTAAAACAAAACAAGGCCCCTCCGCGCTGGGGGGGGTGGCCCGGGGACAAGCTGCCATCGCAGCAGCCTGTGGGGACACCTGTCCCCTCCCTGGGCTCGGGGTCTGAGCCTCTTCCCAAGCCCAGAGCCACCCAGTGCACACAGCAGTGGGAGCACAGGGGCGGGCTGAGGCCAGACAGCTCATCACAGCAGTGAGCACCACAAGCGGGTACCGCAGAGCCCTGGGCATCACCCTGAGCCAGGCTCGATGGGTGCCGCAGCCCTAATCCTGCATCCCCCTCTGTGCCACCTCACTGAGGATGAGGAGGAGCTGGGAGCATCTCCGTCCCTGCTCCCACACACAGGCTGGGCCTGCGCTGGGGTCGGAGCTGCCCTACACGTCCCCGTTCTCCTGGTCATCGCCCCCGGGGGACGTTCACCCCCAGAGCCAGGTCCTGGAGGGACTCCGGGCGCAGATAACACACGTGCCAGCTCCTGCCTCCACCGCAGGCAGCGCCGCTCCTCCAGCCCCCGTTGCAGACACTCGCCCCAATCCTACACCAACATCTCCAGATGATGCGGAGGTGCTCAGAAAACCCGCCCTGCTTCTACGTGGCTGCCGCCTGAGGGGGACGAGTTCAGTTCACAGCCACAGCGATACCCCGATGGCATCCCCAGTGCTGGCAGATCTCATCCAGTCCCATCCATCCCGTTTTCTTCCCCCCTTTCCTCACGTTCCCTGGGGCTGGATCAGCCCTGGAGAAGCCAAGCGAGCTACAATGGACAGGAGGAAAGGGAAGCAGCAGCCCTGCTCCCCTCCAGGCCTGTAACTAAGCTAGTATCTGGCAGCTGAAATCATCTGGGGCTGCTGGAAACCTCTGAACCCTCTCCAAGGAGGGTCTCCAGACTCCCAGTACCCCCAGTACTGGCTTCCAGACTCCCTGTACTGGCTTCCAGACTCCCTGTACCTCCAGTGCTCAGGATAAGCCACCAGCAACGTTGTCAGGGCATTACGCAGAGGAGCAGAGGCTGTGTCTTACCAGTCCATGCGCCCTGTAAAGCCAGCGTGTACTGGTTGAACTGGTCCAGGGTGGAAGTTCACCTCCACGATGCTCCTGAAGCACCTGCGGGCAGCCGTGCCCTGAGCAACCCCCTCGCCGGGACTGGTGCTGGACGGAGGAAGGGAATCAGAGGACGAGGGGAGACAGAAGGCCGATGGCGGTGACGGGACAGGGAAGGACAGAGACATCGCTGCCCGTGGGGGCCGACAGCCCCGGTGCCCATTGCTCTGGCTGTCTGCAACCCCAAACCTCGGAGAGACCCCAAAGCCCACCCCAAGAAAGGAAACAGAGGCAGAGAAGAGACTTGGTGAGAAGAGATTTGGTAAGAAGAGACTTTTAATCGGACTCCGTTACAGCTGTTACAGGGTTTCTCTCGACTGCCGAGGAGTCCGGCCAGCACGGCACACGCGGTAAATACACCGGCTACGAGGATACATGGGACGAGTTACTACGAGATCTGTGCTTTTACCTGTACAGGAGGGTTTCGCCAGCGTTGTGCTTGGCCGCAGGGGAAGCGGCCGCATCCTGCGTGCTGCCGTGGCTCTGCCCGGGCTGTGCCGTGTCCCCCCCCCGGCCCCCGAGGCCACCCGGCTCCGCTCCCCGCTCCTGCCAGCGAGACCCAGGCTGGGGGAAGGACGGGGGACAGGAGGAAGGCAGTGGGAGTTGCTCCAGGGAGGTGCTGGGGTTTAACGTGACCTGCCGGGGTCTGGGTGGGGGCCGGGAGGTGAAGCGGGGGCTATTTTGGAGGGATTGAGGGGAAGGGGCCAAGGGACACCCGGGGACGGTGTAAATGAGCAGGGTACAGCCAGCTCCAGCCATCCCCATCAGGGTCAAGGGCAGATCCAGCCCCCAGCGGCGGCAGAGCCCGATGCTCAGGGGCAGAGCATCCCAGCTCCAGCCCTACGGGGACTGCGCGCGCCCTCGGACCCACGGCACCGCCGTCACAGGGTGGGCACCCTCCTGCAAAGCTCCTTTCTGCCCTCAACACCAGCCATCCCCTCTCCAGACCCACTTCACCCCTCCCCAGCTCTGTCCCCAGAGAGGGGACAGGGGTTTGACCCCTCCTGATCTACCCAGCACCTCCTTGTCCCCCAACCAGGGTCACCATCCTGCTCCGAGCAACACGATCCGGGCTGGGAACCGAGCAGGGAGCTGATGTGGGGGGACAGGAATATCGGCAGCAGTCCCCCCCTCCTTCTCCCACCGCCTGGAGGAAAACCAAAAAGTGCCTGTGCTCACAACTAGCAGCTATTCCGTGTGCCTCTGTGGAGAAAAAGAGGAAAAAAAGTGATTTCCAGGGCTAAAAGCCGCTGGGGGTTGGCCCGATCCGCAGCCCGGGACCCCGAGAAGGTGCGTGGAGGGAGAGCCTGCCCCGGCGAGCGGGAGAAACCCCCAACGCAGGCTCCCAAAGTGACCGAGTACAGGGAGAAGTGAATCCTAAACAAAACACACCCGCGCACACGTACACGCGCACACCCCCACGCACGGCATCTACGGACGAACACGCGCACGCTCACACGGCGACGACACGGATCACTTAAAATTTAACACACATCCCCCCCCCCCCAACACCCTGTGTCTAACACCGAGCAAATGCCACGAAGAAATACAGTATTTCCACGGATAAAAATAAAGGTGTCGTCCCTCCTCCTCCTCTCTGTCGGATCCCCAGGGCAGCTGGACCCCCTGGGGCAGGGTGGGGGACGGCCACCCATCACGCACGAGAAATAAAAAGGTAAAAATATGTCCCGATATACAATGAGAATTGATCTGTACAGCACTGGGAATGAAAATATGTCACGGGCCACTTTGGAATACATTTTGTCATTTAACAGCATTTACAGTGACATTTACAGAATAAATATACAATAGAAATAGAGAATCTCTAGGTTATTATTCCATCTCCTCTCTCTGTATATATTTTATATATATATAATATAGCTTTTTTGTTACCTTCTTATTGACTTCGCCTCTTATTGATGCTGCAAGAAGAGGGGAGGAAAGCAAACACCTCCCTGGCTGGTTTGGGAATGGTGATGGGAGAGACGGAGGGCCGGATCCTTCCCCCCAGAGTTCGAGGAGCATCACGCCGTGGGAGCGGATGGGACCAAGCACGTCGGCTACGGGAGGTGTCCTGCTCCGTTAACTCCATGGGAGCTATGGTGGGAATCCGGCCCCCGGGCTCAGGGGCATCGGGACGGTGATGTTGGGCAACGGTTTGGCTCATCCTCTGTTTTGCTGGTTGGGTGGAGGAAACCGGGGACAGAGGGAGAAGCAAGAGATGGGAGGGAACATCTTGGCTAATGATGGGGAAATGTCATGGGTCTTGTGCCTCTCCCATTTGGAGATGATGCGGTGGGGTTATTTCTGTGTCCCTCTGCATGGGCGGGAGAAGGAGAAAGACAGCGGTGGGGACGGTGAAGTGGGGACCACTGGAGGAGAGACAAGAGCATGGCTGATCCTGACCACACAGGGCTGGTGCTTCTCAGAGCCATCAAAGACCGAGTGCTTCATTTCAGTCCGTGCCTCCATTCCCCCCCTGGAGATTGGCTACCGAAGGGCCTGGGCTAATTGTCCAGGAAGAGTCTCCAGGTCACCAGCCAAGCCCATGGAGAGGGACTATAAATAAAGGGTCACAACCCACAAGAGAAATGTCATTATGGGGGACCTCCTGGCCCCAGGGATGCTAAGAGAAGTCAAGGATGGACCAGGTACTTTCTGCCTTTGCCTCCCAGCCGAAAGGAGAATCGAGGTGGAAGAAAAGCCATTGATAGGAAAGCAAAGGAGAGAAGGGCTTGTGGGCAAGCACCCACAAACTTGGCCTTCAGACTGGCTTGAAATACCATCATGCATGATCTAAGCCCAGCAGGACCAAGGATGAGGAGCTCCCTTGGCTTTTGGAGGCCGTAGCAACGTGCTGAGAGGCAAAGAGGCTGCAAGCAGGCTGCTGCACCGTTGTCCCCACGGGGAAAGGAGGAAGATGCCATGTAATACTGGTACGCTTGACAGAAATGCTCGGCTACATGTAGGATTCAGGAAAACAACCCTCAGTCCCAGTGGGAGAGACTCTGAGCTGGGAGATCCCAACCTTTCCTAGATAGCATGGGGAGAAACAACGTAAGGTCACATTAATCTGGTCCCCAGAAAACATGGATGGGCACGATAGAGGCCCCTGGGCTCTAAAAAGGGTTCACCAGCCTGGATCGAGGGCTAGCGGGGACACTGGGACCTGGCACTGCTGCTGCTCAGCAGAACCTTGCTGTCCCCAAGAGCTGGTTACCCCCATCCGAAGGCTGGTGAGCCCCTGTGGAGATGCAACGGGAGGCAATGCAGACCCCCTGGCTCAAAGCCATGAGAAATGAGGACGTACGTCCAGAGATCCTCACCGCCCAGCTCACCTCAGCTGGTGGGTGCAAGGGAGGTAAGTCAGGGGGTGGTTTCCTGAGAGCTAAACCAGGACTGTGGTAGGACTGGATGCCCCACAGCTTCTCTGCTTGTCCCTCTGGGACATCTAAAGAGAGTGGCAAGAGGAGACTATCAGCATGCCAGGGATTTTGGTTCAGCAGAGCATCCCACACGTCAGGAGTAATTCCAGGAGAGCGCTCCAGACCCTCATCACGGTAACCCTATCCAGACCCCATAGATGCTCGCACATCCAAATCACCCTCACTTCAGAGGTCCTTCTGCCACTCAGCACGATAACTGCCTAACCACGGAGCACGCTGACCACTTCGTCCCACAGACATGACATCTCCGTGTCTCGGAACAACCCACAGATGCTGTCCCCATGCTGGTGGTAACAAAACAGATACCGAGGATCCACCATCCACTGCCTCACACATTGCAACGTCTCAGCCAGCCCTGCGCTGCTCCCTGCCAACCCTGGTCAAAATTTGGGGGTTATTTGGGTGTGTCCACAGCTATAAAAACCTACAGGAGATACAACAACAACAACGATGGTGACAACAACAGCACCTTTTTGTGCTATGAACATCGATGGTTAATTGTGCTCGTTGGAATAAGGCCATGACTCCTCCCGGCTAAAGGACAACAGACGGGGAGGGAAGAGCGCTGGGTTACAGGAGGAAGCGTGGCTGGCTTTCCACCTGATGCCAGGTCCTTTTTCCAACCATCAGCTGCTTAGAAAAGAGAGATTCTTTGCTTCAGATTTGAGCTGCGCGAGAACAACTCTTGGAAAGATATTGCAGCGTCTCTTGTTCCTCCTCCCTTCCCCAAAGGCAAGCCCCGGGGGATCCTGCCTTTCAGCCGAGGGTTGTCGGAGGAGTCCTGCCCCTCCCGCAATCCCTTCTTCCTGATGTCATCTTAGAAATGGCTGCTTTTGGTTACGATTTTAAGAGGGGTTTCTTCTTCATCTTCCTTATTAATTAATTTTCCTGTTGCCTGGACAGCCAGGATCCACTCCCCAGTGACCTCCTCTCCCGGTGGGGGTGGTCGGCAGGCAACCATCACAGTTCGGATTCAGGGGTGCTGGCCAGTAGGTACCCACTCCCGTATCGTCCGTTGGGGGCACTGCTCATTTCCATGGGGGAGTTGCTCCCGGGACCCAGGTAGGAACGGTGCGTGGGCATGGGGGACGGGGTCTCGCTGGGCACTTTGCTCAGGATGAAGCGGGTCTCATCGTTGTCTTCCAAATTAGAGATGTCCTTCATCATCCGACCCTTCTTGTAGGTGACAGAGAGGGCGTTGGAGCCGTCCGACACGAGGTGGAACTGCCGGAGGATGAAGACCAGAGGCAGAGGGAGGGATGCCAGGATGATCAGAGAGATGAGGATAGCCATGGCCCAGGTTGGGTAGAAAAGGAACTTTTCTGCAGCCTGGAAGAGACAGATATTAGCGTCAAGGGGTTGTCACAGCAAAGGTGATGCACACCAGGTACAACGTCTCCTAAGTGCTAGGCAATTCCCGCTGCCTCCTGCCAGACTTCATCCTCAGGGACACCATGTGAAGCTATCAGAAGGTGGGTTCAGAACAAGGAAAAGGACATGGGCCTGCACACAGTGTGTAGCTGTGGGAGCAAACCAAAACCCAAGCTCAAACTTCAGCCCATGGTCAGAGCTCACTGGAGACTTCTGGGCAGTGTGAACAAACCTGATTGCTTGCAGAGGATGAGCGACCACAGGCAGGACGTCTCCCAGCAGGAGAGGGGAGAAGAAACGAGCAGAGTTGTGAAGAGTAGGGTGGTTGGCAGCTCTCAGCTGCCCCCTGCTCAGCCTGGACCTGGGGTGGAGGTGGCTGCAGGGAAGGGAGCTGTGCTCACCTCCTCTCTGATCCATGCGCTGTAGCCCGGGGGGCTGACTCCCAGCTGGATGATGCTGGCGGTCATGAGTACGGCCATGCAGATGGGAGAGACGTACTTCCAGGTGTAGTAGTAGAACTGATAGGGCCGGAAACCCAACATTTCCGTCAGCTCCTGCATGAACCTGCCGAGAAGAAGAGATGGAACCATGCGTTCCCCACCTTCAAGTGAGAAAC
Source organism: Platalea leucorodia (assembly GCF_965183815.1). Lineage (NCBI taxonomy): Eukaryota > Metazoa > Chordata > Aves > Pelecaniformes > Threskiornithidae > Platalea > Platalea leucorodia. Next base: position 5,777,379 of record NC_138841.1, read on the forward strand.
TCCCTCCCAGGAGCCCCCATTGTAAATTATGCTCAAGGTAAAGCCTGAAGAACCACCCAGCTGATCCAGGCAAGCACCTCAGTGCCTATAGGACTGGTTGGGAATCTCCTAAGGAAAAGGCCATTTGAGCATTATCCAGAGCCTCCTTTGCTCTGGCCAGCTGATGAACAACAAGAGCAGGCACTGACGGGAACAAGGTCCCCTTCCAGAAGGACCTGGAAACCTCCGACAAAAGGGTAATCACAAGTGACAGAGCACCACAACCAACAGTAGATACCCACTAGAAGGACCTGCTCTTGGGGCTGGGTTACACCTAAGGCAGGGCAAGAGGATCAAGGTGAACTGAGTTCCTGCCTCTTTAAGGTAGCTGCCCCTGGGGCATTTGCTCCATCAGAGCTGGCCTCCTGGGGAAAAAGGCATATGGAAAAGAGCTGGAAGGAGGAGGTTTTTTAGCCAGGAGTTACAGCGCAGTTATTCTTTTTGTTGTACAAACGCCTTACTTCTTGGTGCCGTAAATCCAGGCCACAGCGATGTTCTCCAGGATGACCACGACCGTAAGCGGCAGCGTGGCTGAATAATCATCAAACATGGTGACAAAGTAATTCCCAGAGCGCTGCACAAAGATCAGGCCCACCAGGAAGGCGAAGATGCAGGAACCAACTGTGGGGAGCAAACCTGCATGGTCAGCAGAGCACCCCAAGGGGCCCAGTACATGTCCACACTCTTCTGGAGTGACTCCCCAGGGCAACGGGGACCCTCCACCCCTTCCCCAGGAGGTTGCAGAAAAAAGACCTCACCTGTAAACACTTCCTTCCGCACCTTGAAGGTGTCGATGATGGGTGTAGTGATGCCTGACATGGTCCCGATCATGCTCCCCAACCCCAGGTTTATCAGCATCAGGAAGAACATGACGGACCAAAACGGTGAGGCTGGGAAGTGGGTCATGGCTTCTGTGAAGGCAATGAAGGCCAGGCCGGTTCCTTGCACCGACTGTTCAGGGGGAGAGAGGACCAAAAGATGAGAAGAAACATGTTGGGGACCCAGCCTGCCAGCCCCTGCGCGCCTCTGGTCTCTCTCACTGAACCACTCTTCAAGGAAAGAAAAATCCAGTCTGGTACCCCAGCCTGGAAGTGGTGATGACCCTGCTAGGCTTGCTATGGGCAGACCTTTCCCCCACCCCAGGAAGGGCCACCGTCTGCTGGGGAAGACCACAGGGACAGGGAAGCCCCATCCCTGGAGGGTCCCTAAAAATAGTTTTTCCAGATCCATGTGCCAGGAGTGACACAAGTAGAGCAGCTCCTACCAGGGAAAGGCAATGGCGTAGGTGACCTCCCGGTCCTACCGAGAGTGCCACCAGGTACCTTGTTGAGCTCGTCCTCCAACAGGCAGGCATCCAAGCCCAGTTCTTTGAAGTGCCCCTCTTTCACTGTCATGATCACCCTGTACATCTCATTGTAGTCTTTGGCAGTGAGGTGGGAGAAGTTCACATGGGGTGGGATGAGGTCGTGGCTCAGCACGTTGGTGTTCAGGTAGCCCAAGATCTTCTCAGCGTTCCTAAAGGAGAGCAGAGCCTGGTCACCCAGAGATGTCCCCTTCCTCCCAGGGTGGAGCACAGGGCCTGACCATGCAAGCCCTTTGCCCCAGGCAGGATGAACCTCCCTGGATCACGTTACCCAAGTCTCAATCAGAGGACCTCGTTGCAATTCCCCAAGGTGTAAGTAAGCATTCTAAAGCACAGGTCTTGTGAGGAGCGGCTGAGGGAGCTGGGGTTGTTCAGCCTGGAGAAAAGAAGGCTGAGAGGAGACCTTATCAATCTCTACAACGGCCTGAAAGGAGGCTGGAGCTGGGGGGGTCGGTCTCTGCTCCCAGGTGACAAGAGATAGGACAAGAGGGAACGGCCTCAAGCTGCGCCAGGGCAGGGTTGGGTTGGATATTAGGAAAAATTTCTTCCCCCAAAGGGCTGTCAGGGCCTGGCCCAGGCTGCCCGGGGCAGGGGCTGAGTCCCCATCCCTGGAGGTATTTAAAAGACATGTGGATGTGATGCTTAGGGACATGGATTAGTGGTGGACTTGGCAGCGCCTCGTTAACGGCTAGACTTGATCTTAAAGGTCTTTTCCAACCTAAACGATTCCATGATTGCATTAAGCCACATGACAGAGGATGCACATGGGGGCCCACCAGGGAACAGGCTCTCTGTGCTTCCTTCTCAGGTTTATCTCCTGCTCTGGGACTCCACACTGCATGGCCCGGATTTTTATGGATGCAGCTCACTGTCTAAAGATAACACTAGGTGCACAAATTCACCTTCCTCCAGCTGCTTCTAGGGGACAGCACAGCAGCTCCCTTAACCTTGCAGACAAGTGGACCATACGATGAGCAGAAACTGGGGGAAACCCAGGTGATGTGACCAGACACGTTGGATTTACCCTCAATTTGCAGACTAAGAGCCCATCTTAAGGTTGTATATGAGGTTGGAGGAGCTGAATACCCAGCTCCCTCAGCTACGATGGGATACCTCTGGAGGTCTTGACCATCAGGAGCTTGTGTACACCAAAACACAGTATCACCCAGCTCCAGAGCACTTACTCTGTTTCCTCCAAAACCACCACAACCAGCAGTAGCAAAGACCTGCCCACCCCAAATGGAGAAAAAGCAAATCTTACTCCACCACACATTTCTCATTCATGATGTTGGCCTTGAAGCCCAGCACAGCAAACACAACCAGGGTGGCCAGGACAGATGTGAAGAAGTTGATGAAGGAGACGAGCGTGGCATCAAAGTGGCAGTTGTTGTCCTGCTTGTTGTAGCTGGAGAAGGCAATGACTCCTCCAAAGCCCAAGCCCAAGGCAAAGAAAACCTGCGTAGCTGCCTCCCGCCACACCTGGGGGTCTAGCATCTTGTCCAGCTTGGAGGGGAGACAGAAGAAGAAGTTAGGTGGTTTGGTGGCCCCACAACTCATCCCAGTGGAACCAGAGCTAAATTAAAAGGCCTCTGAGACTACAACCTGGGCTGGTTTTGGAGCAGCCATGGACATGCTTTGATCTGCCACAATCAGGTCTTGCATTACCCAGCACTCATAGGTCCTTTTTCTTTCCCACAGAGGGGAAAACTGAGGCATGGAGAAGGGCAGGCAAAGATTTGAACTGACCATGTCTCTGGGTGCTCCATCTGCCCCAGGGCCCAAGCTGGGTGCCCGATCTCCCAATGCAAAGCCCTACAGCTTCCCAGTGGACCACCCAGCTGCCCTGGGGAGCTGGTGTCCACGTCCCCCCACCCAAGGGAGCCACGTGCTGCCCAGCAATGGGTCTCCATCCTCCCCTGGCCATCTGCCTCTGGAGCGCCTGGAGCACTTGAAATCAAATGTCTCGGCTGGTGGGTTTGTTTAACCTCCCGTCCCCCCAACCACATCCCACCTCTCCTGTGAGCCAGAGCTGCGGGCTGGAGGCCTCCGAGCATCATTCATCAAGAGATCATAATTAATATCTTCTAACAGCCTCACCGGCTGAGCTGATTCATCTACATCTCTGCTTAATTAATTAATTAGCTGGTTAATTAATGAATGCATACCACCAGTGGAGGTTTTGCTGCCAGTCAGCATCTTCCCATGAAGTCTTTAAATATATCGCCTTGGGCACCTCCATGCCCCCACCCTCGTGTCTGGGCACCTCTAGGTGACGGGATGATGCTAAGGCTCAAAGCAGCTCCAGGGTGGTGAGTTTGCGAGGCTCTTGGCTGTCCTGGCCACACCCCGTATTTAGGGTGCTGCTGGCACGTCCTGATGATATATCAGGATCTCCGAGGTAGCTTAGGTTTTTGGTAGCTCTGGTTTTTGGGGTGGGGAGCATAAGGGAAAATAGGGCGTGACCAGCTGGGAGGAGCTGCTTAGAGTCTGCTGGGCTTGGAGACTCTTACCTTGGGTGTGAACATGTGCATGATCCCATCCACTGCCCCGCGCAGCAGAAGTCCCCGCACCAAGAAGCAAACCAGCACCACGTAGGGGAAGAGCGAGCTGAAGTACATCACCTAGGGCAAGAGGGAAAGAGCACGGGCACGATCTCATTTACTGCCCACTGAACTCAGCCGCCTTCCCATCCAACCCAAGGACAGCTCAACAGGGGTGAGAAGGGAGGGTTACCCTCCCCAAAATGAGGTCTGCTCCTCAGGCAGTGCAGGATGCTACCAGTGCTGAAGCTCTGGCGTGCACCAGGGGATCAGACAGTTGACGGCCCCCAAACGCAGGGGCTGGGCAGGCGATTTGGTTAGCCTGATGTGGCCGAGCCCTGGGCCGTTGCTGCAGGTGTCTGCTGGACTAAACCTCTTCCCTACACCCTCTTTTGATCTTATTCTGGATTCCCCTCGAGGTGGCCCCCAACTCTGGAGTGGGTGTGAGCATCCCCCAGGGGACACAGCATCCTCCAGCCACCCCAGATCAGGGCAGGAGAGCGTGGCCCAGGCAGGAGGTTTCTGCCTCGACGACAGACCGCAGCCGGGCTCAGGCGGCCACCGATACCCACCTTTCCCGAGGACTGGATGCCTTTGATCATGGCCAAGCCAACAAGGCTCCAGGCCACCAGCAGACATAGGGTCATCTTCCAGTTGAGCCCTCCGCTCTCCGAGATGGAGTTGGAGATGTCCAGGGTCTCCCGGTACCAGAAGTAGGTGGTGGCCGAGCTCCTCTCACATTCAGTCTCCACAACTGCAACCGAGCAGAGGCAGGGGAGCGTGAGGGGGCTGCGGGAGAGTCTCCCACCGTCTCTTAGGGGATGAACTTCAATTAATGTCAAAGACCTGCCGGAGCCGGCCAGGGAAGGCAGGCACCCCTGGAAACTAAGGGACAGGAATTAATGGGGCTCATTTTTAGCAGGAAAAAGAAGAGCTAGGACATAAAGCCATTGTCAGGTGAAAATAAGATGTTAAATACAGGGAGATACATTTGCGTTTGTTATAAAACTTCCAAGAGTGTCTCAAGGAGGTGCTCAGACGCTATTAAACACCATTAGCTCCATCAGCGTCTCAGTCGGGCACCGATGAAGCAGCCAGGTGAGCTCTGCCTGGCTCTCACTGCCTCCCTCCATGGTCCTGGCTCAGATCCTGGCCCCGAGCACCGAGGCAGCCTGGAGACCCAAGCTCTGGATCCCCAAACTGGCATCAAATCCCATCAGTGGGGACAGACCCCAAGGGAAGAGCATGGGAGAGACTCGTCCAACCCAAGGGAAACATCTCCAAACGATTGAGGCAACTGGACCAGACAGGACCCAGTGCCCCAGGAGACACCTCAACCTCCGGTGTCCCCAACCTGTGATAGCTACAGATGTTGGGGGTCCCCAGTGTCCCACAGCCCCCCTACCCTGGGAACTGCTCCCTCCCAGCTGAGCCTCCCCCCATGCCAGCGGCCGTCCCTTACCAGCCACTGAGCCGTTTTTCACGATGGGGCACTCGCTCCAGGGAAGAGGGTACTGGAAGGACTTAAAGAAGTAAAAGATGCTCCAGCCGATGATGACGTTGTAATAGAGACCAACAAAAAAACAGACCTGGGGGGAGGAAGGAGGACACGGTATTAAATCTCAGTGCAGTGACACTGTCCCCAACACACCTCCCGCTGGGCAGGGGAGCAGGGCTGTTGGGAGCAGGGGATGGACCCATTCCCACCCAGCCTTAAACCCACAGGTGGAGCTGGAAAAACTCCCCTCGACCTCTCAAACCTCCGTACGGAGCCCCTCGAGGTTTGCTTCCAGGCCACCCCCCACTTCGCAGCTTGCAAAGCCATCCCATGCCCCCCGAGGCGGGGGTCCGAGGGGACCCATGGGCGCACTCACGAGGCAGCTGGCGTAGCCGATGCCCCCCAGGCGAGGACAGATGTAATTCCAGACGCCGATGCTGCCCCGGCGGATCCGCTGCCCCACTGCCAGCTCCAGGAAGAAGAGGGGGAGCCCGATGATGATGAGCAGGACCAGGTACGGGACCAGGTAGGCACCTGGCAGAGGAGAGAAAGCTCGTCACGGACCCATCTCTGCCTGCTCTCATGCAGCCAAGGATGGACAGATAGGGATGGACAGGCAGGGCAGAGCTGGGATGGGCTCTGCCTGGGCCCGCGGTTCATTGGCAATGGATCTGGGAATGCAGCTCAGTGCTTGGGCACCAAAGACAGGCACGGAGAGGAGCAAACACACGTGCTTGGAAGGGAAGGGTGCGACATCCCCTGCCAGTGTGGGTACATGCGGGATAGACCCCAACACACCTAAAGACACACCACATCCATACAGGCACATCACCCTACGTGCAAGGAGACACCTCCGTAAGCCAACCCATGGGGACACGCACGTGGTCCCAGCCGTCTCAGACACACAGGCAGGCAGGAGCCCTCCTCTTCACCCAGGTCCTGCCTGCACACGCGTGTCCGAGCACAGCCGAGCCCCCCGCACCGGCACCCCGCATCCCCGGCGGCAGCATTCACCATGCCGCCTGCCGCCCAGCGCGGAGCGAGGTCCCCTGGTGGGGTAGAAACAGCTTGAATTAGAAACATGGTTAATCTCTCCCTAATTGAGGAGGCCGGAGAGAAATTAGCAGTTCCTGAAGCATAACCAAATGACCGTAAAGGATGCGATGACTCACGCTGCAGCGCCCGGCTGATGAATTACTCCAGCCTCCTGCCCGTGGCTGAGGAACGGGCTCGGGAGCATGTGGCTCGCTCCCGTGGGGCGGCAGGCGATCCAAAGGCACATGCCGGAGCCCGGTTGCTTTGAGCAAATTCCCGGCTGGATTTACACCCTGGTGACAGCCACCATCCCCCGGCCGCGGGCAGGACCCGTGGCAGCTGATGCTGCTCGGAGTAGCGGTGCTGCAAAGCGGTTCAGGTGGGGAGATAAATTAAGATGCAGTGGCCCAGGGTGATTAGGAGGATGAAAGGAGAGGCAGAGAGCAGGGCAGAGCTGGAGCACGGTGTAATTCGGGAAGGACCACGAGCATCCCATCTCTGCAACGCCCTCCTGGGCATCCACATCACGACCCGCAGACGGATGGAGCATGGGACAGACGGACAGATTCAGATGTGAATTTCTCCAATATTGGAGATTTTCTTCCTGTGACCTCTGGAAAGATGGGCACCAGCTCATGCCAGCGCATCGCCGTGCCCGGCAGCACCAGCGTGGAAGCGCGGTGGGCAGCGCTGCCAGCCTGTGCCGGCTCCCGGCACACCGAGTCCTGGAAATTTGGCCCCAGCCCATCTTGCTACCAGCACGCAGCCGTTCTCCCCCGCAGACGCCCGCTTGGGGAGCAGGAGAGAAAGCAGCAGCCACCACCACATCCCGGGGCTGCTCAGCACACCCAGAAGTGGTCTGTCCATCCCTCCCCAGCTCCTGCGTCTGTCTGTCTGGCACCAGCCTCGCAGCCCGGTGGGAACCCCAGCTGAGGGCCAAGAAGGTTAAACACGGTGGGAAGAAAAGGCAGAAAATCAGCGTCTGCCCCATGGGAGAGGGGAGACGATGCCACTTGGCCAAAAGAAAAACTGCAGGAAAGCTCAGCAATCTGCTGCTCAAGCCAGTTCCCAGCTCCGTGCCTCAGTTTCCCCATCTGTACAATAGGGGCAATGACTGGGGCAGCTTGGAAAGCCCTTTTTGAGACCTGCTGCAGGAAGATGTTATACAACAGCAAGGAGCTCCTAAAACCAGCGCCTTGTCCCGGTCCCTGCCTGGCTCCGTGCCCCTGGGTCCCACCGCAGGATGGGGCCGAGCCGCCAGGTTCAAACCCAGCACGCCCATCTCCTCCGCTGCCGCCGGTCTCAGGGCTGTTGTAGGTTCAATTCCCCATCCCCACTTCACATCCCAGCTGGTCTTTTATCTAAAAACACTTGCTTAATGCTCCCCACATACAGACAGCAAATTCAGCCCCGGATTTGCTAGGGAATACAGCAGGATGAATCCCAGCCTGGGAACACAAACTGCTCCTCCTGTTACCCAGCACCTGAGACAGCCGAGGCTAAAGCCCCGCAAACACGCAACGCAGCAGAGACCTCGGCATAAGCGGAGAAATTTTCATTCATTGCACTAATGACAGTTATTGACTGCTGTGCCAGTGGGGAAACTGAGGCACAGCTGAGTTTAGTGCTTACAGAGAAGCAGGACTCTGGATCTCCAACCGGGAGCTGGTTCCCAATCTCACGTAATTGGGAAAATCTGCTTGGAAGTCAGAGGCCAGCTGCAGAGAGCTGTGTAATGAAGCCAGCAGGTCCGTAGCGATCTATCCCAGCCCTGAATTTACCCCAGGCTCTGCCTCCGACCTCCTTCAGGCCACGCGTGCAACCCTCCCCGCTGCATCCGATGCACACGGGCGCCGGCACGTGCAACATCGCTAACGCAGGCGTTCGAGTCCCGCAATGCCCGCGGCTGCTTGCTGCAACCCAAGACCACGCTGAGACCCCCCCATTGGCTTTGCAACGCGGCGAACGCACCGCGCAAAGCCGTGCCGCGCCGAAACCGAGCCTCGCCTGGACCCAAACTAGGGCGCTGGGAGCTAAGTGTGCCAGCGGCTGGGGGGATGCTGGGATGCGGGAGCCGGCCGCAGCGTGCTCCAGCCCAGCCGGGAGGGGAAGGCGATGGGGGTGCGAGCAGCCCCGGGGTGGGAAGTGCTGACTGCACAGGTCTTCGTTTGGGAGAATGACTCATCGTGAAGATGACACCAGAGATGTTTTAATTATTGAGAGCGTTGCAGGTTTGCCAGCTCCGGGGCTGGGGGCATGCCGAGTGATGCAGCGCCGGGAACAAGGCGAGGGGGAAGAGGGGAGAGCTGGGCTGATCCTGGCTTCGGTCAGTGCCGTTCGGCAGGGGCTGCTTCCCATCGCTGCAAAGGTCGGTGCTGCGGGGGAGAGGCCTCCAGGGCTGGGCTTGGATTAATGATGAGCAACCTGCTCTCTCATCAGTGTCATGAAGGGTGTTGGGTCTCAGCACAGCTGGAAGAGACCTGGCCCTCCGGGCTGCTCCTGGAAGCCCAAGGAGGGGGCATGGGGTGGGATGGAAGGAGGGTTTGGAAGGTGCTGGAGCCTACACGATGCGGCTAGGGAAAGGGAAGGACACTCTTTTCTTTTTTCCCCGCCTCGTTTCCAAGTTGCCCCAACAGGAATTGGGGGCTACAGCAAGAAATCCTGGCTCCCGGCCTGGGATTCACCTTGACTTTGGAGCAGGCAGGTGGACACCCTTTAGGAAGAGGCTGCCCTGGAGGTTCCTGCATCTCTGCGCTGCTGCACGCGCGGCGGCGAGCAGCTCCTGCCTGCCCCGTTCCTCCTTCAGAGCCCAAATAAGCCCCATCCTGCCCCGGGATCCACACGCCGACGTGCAGCAAGGCAGGATTGGGCCATAGCCCCTTCCCCAAGGGCTGAGCCCGTCCCTGCCCCATCTCTCACCTCCTCCGTTCTTCTGGCAGAGGTAGGGGAAGCGCCAGACGTTGCCCAGCCCCACGGAGTAGCCGATCTGCGCCAGGATGTACTGCAGCTTGCTGTTCCACGCCGGCCGGTTCTCTGCATCCAGCTCCTCCTCTCCATCCTTCTGCTTGTCCCAGGTCTCCCCCGTCACATTGAGGACGCTGCGTTTGTAGTCCACGGGCTCTTCGTGGGCCAGCAAGTCGGCCACCGACTCGGTGACATGCTCGCTGCTGTGCTCCCGCTGCGTCACCTTGCTGTTCTTCGGCATCGGGACGGCTCCGCGCGGCCCCGGGGGGCGGGATGGGGCGAGGGGAGAAGATGAGTGTCCCGCAGAGAACGGCACCTGTGTGAGCTACAGCTCGGGCCTCACCTCCTCTTCATCAGCAGGACCTGGGTGGGGAAGGGGACCAGAGAGGATGAGTTGGTTTTGCCTTACCCCAAGGGTGCCCTGGTGCTGGTGGAAGGGTCTCCATCACCCCCTGCCTTGGGGCTGGGGGATGCTAAGGGCCCCCTTCTCCATGAACGATGGACCCGGAGCAACCCCCTGGTTCAGCATTCATGGAGAAGAGCCTCCCATGACCCACAGGAGGGAATGTCCCTGGGCTGCCAGGGACAGTGACAAGCAACGGAGCCGGTCACGTCGCTGTGACACCTCTTTTAGCCTCTAACCACCCCGTTCCCAGGCCAGCATCACTGTGACACCGCATCCAGCACCGGCCAGGGCTCTGCCCTCCGTGCCCCACTCCCTCCCCTCCTGGCCCCTCGGCAGCACCCGGGCTCAGCCCCGCAACAGCTCAGAAGCACCGGGGGGACAGTGACAAACGCCCGGGCAGTCTCTCCATCCCTGGACGTTATCAGGAATGACTTAAAAGCCTGGGAGCCTGCAGCTAAATCTTCCCAGGCAGCTTTACAACAGATAACGGCTGCAAAACAGTGGCAGCCAAGGCAAAGCCATCAATCCTCCCGGCCCCTCCACCTTCCCAGCCTTCACCGTGGGCCACCCTTGGCTGGGGAGAGCCGTACCGGTCCCACAGCATCCGCACGGTTACACCAGTTACACCAGTTTGCCCCCCGCCACCTTATTCCCAAAACCAATGGCACCAGATCCCATGGGTGCGGGGCCGGGCTGGGTGCAGGCAGGGTAATTTTTGGACCCATGGAAGGGAGCGTGGGTGGGAGCGCGGGGTCACCACCAGCGTGGTGAGGAGTGGATATGCGTGGCAGGTCGCGTTTGCAAACAGGGACTCCTCCCGCTGTGGGAGCGATCCTGCACAGAGGCCTTTCAGGGGGTGCCCACAACCCGGCTCAGCACTGCAGCGCTCACCCCCACCTCAAAAGCTTGGGGGCATCTGGGAAATCCACTCTGCTGGGCTGGGGCTCCCCAAGCCGGGAGAGCACCGTGTCCCTCCTTGCCATACTGGGAGAACTGGGGTTGAACTGGCAGCTCCCGCCCCAGCTGGGACCGTGGAGTTTCACCAGCTGGGGAGAAGACACAGAAAACCCACAAGAAACCCCACATCTTGGAAAAATGACTCTCCCAAAGGGCCACGCTTGCTTCTTTTCTCTCCCCTCCATCCCTGCTTCCCAGGGGACACCAGGCTGGTCACCAACCCCTGGAAGAGCGATGGTGCCATGCCTGAGGACCTGTCCCACCCCAGCCTGCCCACAGCCCCCACGGTGAGGGTGAAATGATGCTTTCTCCTTCAGTGCAAAGCTCGTACAAGAGCCCGGCAGCAGCTTACAGACGCCATCGCACAAATAAGCAACCCATCGGCGCAGTCCTTGGGGCAGGCAGCCCTCGGCGCGGGTGGCCGGTCTCTACCAGGACAGAAGATGCAGGATGGGCGATGCGGGATGGACCTCCCGCTGTCCCCCCTAGGCCAGCAGAAGGAAAACTCTCTCATGTTATTCCAGAGCCACCCCCAGATCTTCTTGCCTTCGGACAAACATCCATCTTTCTGACCCAATTTAGCCCCAAGCAAAGCCCACAATCCCAAACCTTTCCAGCGCAGCGGGTTCAGCCCAGGCACCAAAGCCCATTCCCAACCATTGTGCCGACGTCCCGACCTCGGAGGGAAGCAAAGAAAGCATCGGCAGCAGGAAACCTCACCCTCCCTCGCCCTCACCTTGCTGTTTTTTCACCCCTGAAGAAAGTTCCCCGTTTGCCAGGCCCTGTTCCTATTAGAAAAGCTATTTTCAGCTGTCGGCTGCATCCGTTGCCAGGCAACTGTGTCGGCTCCACATCTTTCCTGGATCCGGCTCCTCCGGAGAAGCCGTTTGAATTATTCTTTCAAGCCTGACCCAGCAATGTTTAATTTCCTAACGAGCGTTCATTCACGTAAACCGCTCATGGCTCGATCGTGGCAATTACTGGCACGTGGCTGCCCGGGGCTGGAGCATCCTGAGCTGGGATGGGGACAGGCACAGAGGGTGGGGAAGGGCCTCATCCAGCAGCCAGGAAATCACTGGGATTTCCATCGATTTTGGATCAGGCTCTGTACAGATTAGTGCAGACCTGGTTGAATCACCCATGAGTTGTTTGCTGCTCCCTGGCTGCTCAGCAGCCACTTGAGCTCCTTCTGAGCGAGGGTGACTCAGACCTTCAGGAGGACTCGGCCTCGGGGGCTAAAACCTCTCTTTATATTAAGGATAGAGCCTAGAAGACCTGGGATCTGCTGGCCCAGCCCCCGGAGCTGTTCCCCATGGCGAGGGCACCCAAACTGCTCTCCTGGGACAGCTCAACCCCTTGGAGCAAAGCCTGGGAGATGCCCAGCCCCAGGGAAGGCGGTGCTGAGCCAGGCCGGCGCGATGGGGTCAGGACAGACCCCACAACATCCCTCACTGGATCTCTCCCTCTCCCCCTCCTCAGTTTAGGTCCCCCCCACGTTCTCCTTGGGAGCTGAGAGGCAGCAGGACACAGCGGCCCTTGAGGAGCAGGTTTCTTCAAGCACCTCCAAAGCCCCAGAGGCTCTCAGTGCCTTGGAGGACACCTGAGACAGCAACATTCCCAAAGGATTTGGGGATCAAAAGGGGTGCTTGGCTGCTCGGCTGGGGCAAGGGCTCCCTAGGCATTGGGATGAGATGACACCGGAGGATGAGGGTGGAGGGGCAGAGGTACAAGTCTTCCTCCCCATGGGAGATGCGTCCAAATTGAACAAGAGCAGGGGAAAACCATGGTAGAGGTCCAAATCCTGATCCTGGCATGGCTCTGTCACTGTGTCCCCCGCTGGGGGAGGTCCTGCTGTCTCCCAAAAGGCTCAGCCCCAGCCTGGTGATGGTGGTGTTGCCTAGAGGAGATCCAGGCCTGAAGGAGAGAGGACCATTCCCAACAGCGATGCCGTGAGCGTTCCCAGCCTTTGCCGTCCACGTCCCTGCCGGTGCCGTGAGATGAGCCCAGCCAGAACCAGCACAAAGCCACCGACCCGCGCGGCACGGGGACCCGATCCAGGGATCAGTGAGGTCAACAGGGCTCTTCCTATTGATTTCCCCAGCATTTTGCATCAGCCCCAAGGTCCGCACCCCTCAAATTGGAAAGCACAGTCCAAATCCATCTGAGAAAGGTATTTCCACTCATTTCTTTGATTGAAAAGGTAATTTAATAAAAAATTCATCTGCCAAAAATAATAACCACCCTGCGAGAAAGACGAGGCAGATCAGCTGACAACCAGGAGCTTTCTGGGCTGGAGAGAGATAGAAAACCCTTGTCACTGACAGATGGAGATTCAGCTTGTTTACTTAGCCCTCGTGACCTTAATTTTCTTAAATGTGCATTTTTTCTTTCTCTTTAGAAGACAGATTAGGGTCTTGCAGAGCCCACGGCTTGTAATAACCTCGCTCGCGCTGCCGGACCGGGGTGCCTTTGCACCGACCGCCTTGCCCAGGAAAAACCAGTGTCGATGCCACCCACGCAGGTGCCTGGAGAGGGACCATGGCTTTTCCCAAGGCAGGACCAGGGAAAGGACTGGTTTGTGCTGGGGTCGGTGCCACTGTCTCTAGAGATCGCTTGGGAGCGGCCAACAACATCCCGCAAGGCGTTACGAGCGGAGACGTTGGGGAAAGCATCACTGGGTTGTCCCTGGGGATAACTTACCTCCTGCATCTCCCACCGCTCGGTGTCCCTAGGGATCTCCTTGGATGGGATCCCCACTTTCATGGTCCCCGGTGGGTGCCTTCGTGTCTTGCAGGACCTCAGCCCCCGTGCAAAGCACCCACCATCCCCTGAGCCCCACTCCCACTCCAGACTCACCGGCTGAGCCCAGGGCTCCTGCTTGCACCAAGTGACAATCCCCGATCCGTGTCCCCTCATCCAGGTGACACAGGGGTGGCCTCGACCACCGTATCCCTTTGCACTGACAGCTCAGGAGCCACCGCTGCAGCGGGTCGAAGGCACATGGCAATGGTTTGCCATGGTCCAAGCTGGATTCACCCCACCCAGGGAAGGGGCAGAGATGGAGAAGTTCCTGCTTTGCTACACCCAGAGGGGTTAATCCCTGCCCGGAGGCTCCCGTCGATCACAGCTGGAGATGGAACCACGCACTGGGAAAAAGCTGCTATTTGGGATGAGTGAAGACCTCCGGGAGCCGAGGGCACCGCGGCCCCCAGCCCTGCCAGCGGCATCACGAATGGTTCAGCGGAGGAGGGATGCTCGGAGCCGCGTGTCCTGCCTCGGCCCGTCCTTGCTTTCTCGGGAAGGCGCTGGGGAGCAATAAAGCGGGCTGGAAACGTGTCAGCAAAGCTTTCAGCTGGGCCTGGGAGCGCTGAGGTGGGCGGGGAGGAGATGGGGATTTACAGGAGGCTCCGAGGAGAGCAGCCACCGGCAGCAAACATGCTCTGGGTCTGAAGGACAGGCACGGGGGGAGATTTCTCATCTCCTATGGCCAAATGCTACACTTATACCTTGTTTGGGTCCATAAAGGGGAAACTGAGGCAGGAAAAAACACAGACTGAGACTGGGTGAATTCAAAATGAACATTCAAACCATGGGGCCTCTCTGCTGGTCCCTCCCTCCTTCAGCTGCGACCCTGCTGCGCTCAGCTTCCAGGCAAATCCCCAGCAGCTCCTAAAGGAGAGGGGAAAGATGCTCCCAGCGAAGCATTCAGCTCAGCAGGCCAGGGAAGGGCCAGCTCACTCCACCGAGGTCAGACAGCAGGGAAGGGAGGGAAGAGCAAAGGGGCCAGAGGGATTTCAGGATCTCCGGTTTGGGCTGGGAGATCCGAGCATCAATTTGCAGCTCCCCATCCTCCCTGACACGGACAGGGCCAGGGAAACCTCGCGCCCAGGGCTGGGCTCTTCGGTGCAGATGGGGAGACTGAAGCAGGGAGGGGAAGGGACAGATCCAAGGTCACCCAGGGAGCCAGAGAGCCCGGGAAGGAGAGGCGGAGGGAAGGAACAAGCATCCCTCCCGTCGTCCCTCGCTACGCTGCAAAGCCCAGCAGCAAAGGGAAGGAAGGAGGCCTGGGTGCACACCCCGGCTTTGAGACCAAATCACGAGAAAACCAGCTCCAGGCCCCTACCTGCTGCTCCCCGCAGTCAGGAGTGCCTCTGCGATGGGAGAGGGATCGCCCTCGCAGAGCGGGTCCTTTGGGAGGTATCCCACCTTCGGGAGGTATCCCGCTCTTACAAGCCGCAAGGAATCAAGGGCAGGACCCTCCCGGCAGCATCCAACCTCTGCTTCAAAGCCCCGAGAAGAGATTTTTGCCCAACGCAGAAGCATTGCAGCTCTGATCCCCCCAGCCCTGCTCCGAGCACCTTCCTGCAGCCTCCGTCACACAAACCTCCCTTCCGCGAGCCAAGGCCAGTCCAAGACGCCTCCATCTTAAAGCTATTCAGTGCCGGGGCTCGCTCCTCCCTGCTCATCCTCTCTGGCTCCATGGGGAAGGTTTTTGCCATCTGGGCTCATTAGGGCTGCTCCCTCTCTCCCCTTCATTAAACGATCCCTGTTAATTAGCGCCAGGCTCTCACCGCCCGGCGGAGATGACACGCGGTGAGTCAGGCCCACCAGCCGAGCTGCATCCCGGCGTGCTCCCTCCCTCCCACCCACGCGCGGAGGGGCGCAAACTTTGGACGGGGTCGACGTGAGCAGATGGGAGAGCGCGGGGATGCCTGAGGACAAGGGCACCCGCAAGAAGCTTTACTGGAAAGCAAGCTCCCAGCCCCGGCGTTGGGTTGAGAGCAGCCTGGTGGCACGCAGCCGGCGTTTCCCCGCCGGAGGTGCTGGAGATGCTCTGCGCCCCATCCTTCCCGTGCAAACGCTCAGGCCCGCTTTAGCATCATGACACAGGAAGGGTTCACGTTCGCTGATGAATCAGAGCTGCCTCCGCTTCTGTCTTACACCTACCCAAGTGGCTTTCGCCAGCAAAAGCGCCCAGATGTTATAAATAACCCCCAGCTCCTATAGAGGCAAGCAGAGGTGGGGCTACCCCCGCCATCGCCACCCGCTCCCCCCCAGAGGTGGGTGCTTCTCCCACCGCCCCCAGCTCAGGTTTTTCGCACCCCACAGCAGGCTGGGACGTTACAGCGACTCTTTTCTTTAATAGGTGCCAAGAAGCCTTGGGAAAGGGCAGTTTTGCTGATGGGTCATGAGACAGACACAACAGCACCGGAGGAGGGGAAGCCTTGGCACTTGCGTTTGTCACGAAGTCTATGAGCCCACTGATTCATCAAATTTGGTCTCCTTTCATCTCTCATTTAATATCATGAAAACATATACAGCTGCAATAGCGTGACACCGTATCAAAGCCAACCATCATATGATTCCTTCAGGGCTCCGGCTGATTCACCAGATGATCTTTTCCCAGTTAGATCTCCGCGATCCCTCTTAACTCACCCACTCCGGCTGAAGGTTAGTGACCGAACCCAAAACCAGTCCAGGTTTATCCTAAAAGGCAGCAAATGGGCGGCATCCAAATCCCTCTGCAAGCTCTGCTTTTCCCTATTGTAATTCCTGAAGCTGCTGCCACATTTGTAAACAAACAAGTCCGAATGCAAGCCAGGATGGGGTAAAAGCAGAGCCTCTCCTCCCAGGGCAATGGTTTAGTCTGGATGTGCGGAGGTCAGCATCTGATCTGGGGTAAATTTGATCCTCGTGACTCCAGCTCGGCTCTGGTATAACTCCAGATTCCCTGCTCTGTGCAAGCCTGAAGTAGCAGTGGAGTCACTCCAGATTTATAAACCAAACCCTTTTATTCCTATCGACTTCAGCGGAGCCATCTCCAATTTATCCCGGAGGACAGCTCAGACCCATATTTCATTTCTCTTCCAAGCAGCTGAGCTGCAGTCAAACCACCAGCCAGGTTCCTTGACCTAGTCCCGACACCTCTAGAGAGAGATTCGCAAGAAACTCTACGCCCTGCCGAGAATAGCTCAGCTGCCGTGGCATTTCGGGTTTTTTTTCCTACCAGGACCAGAAATAGTTGCATCAGCTCCTGCTGGATTCAAACCTCAGGTGCCTCAGACACAAGGCACGATCCGAGAAGCAGAAAGATTTCACCTTCTGGGTCATTTACAGATAGCTGGGACCAGATTTCTCAGCCGGTCTAAGCCCCGCGTCCGCAGAGTGATACAAATCTGCACCTGGCCGAGACGCCAGCCCGAAACACGCACCTCTGGGCACATCCAGCGATGCAATAAATGCACAGAAGGGGATGAGGACTCCCCACACCCAATACTGACACTTGCACAAAACCAGGACCCCAAGCCCCATTTTTCTGCCCCAAAGCCAGCCATCCACATCCAGGGAGTGGCATAAAAAAAAAGGCAAAATAAACCCCCAACACTTCGGGGGCCGGGAAGGAAACCCTCAATGCAGCCGAATGCTTTCTCCTCTCCCAATGTTATTGTCAAGGTCAATCTCGAAGCTGCATTTCTACCCATCCTCAGGCAGCGGCTGGGAGGGGATGAGCCCCCCACCAACCCGGGCCGGGCAGCCAGTGCCGCCCCCCCGGGCGGCGACCCCCAGCCTCTCCGGGGTGGCCTAAGCCATTTGCTGTCTCTAAAGGTCCCCCCCAGCCCTCGATGCCACCACCCTTAGGGCCACGCCTGATGCCTCCAGACTTAGGTGTCCCCCCCCCCAGCTTAACCCTAAGCTCCTTCCCCCCAAAAAAGCCCCGACAGCAGCGATGGGGAGGGGGCAAACAGAGCAGGCGGCACCCCAGGAGGCGGGGGGCGACCCCCGGGAGGGGACCCCGGGGCGGGGGGGGAGCGAAGGGAGCAGCCTTACCTCGGCGCTGCGGCGGTTGCTCGGCGGCTCCGGGGGAGGGTGAAACTGCCGCCTTCCCGGGTGAAATTGACCAGATCCCGGCTGAAATTGCCCCGTTCCCGCGTGAAATTGACCAGGTTTCCCCCCCCCCCCCCCCCCCCGGCCCCGGTGCTGGGAAGGGGTGAGACCGGTACGGGGCTGCCGGTGCTGCAGGGAACCGGGCGGCCGCCGGGAGAGGAGCGGCAGCAGCAGCCGGGTACCGGTGGATGCTCGCCGGGCGGCCGCTTCCCTCCCTCCCTCCCTCCGCTCGGCGGATGCGCGCTGGGCTCGGCCCGGCCCCGTTCCCCTTCGCCGGAGGGGAGGTAACTCCGCTCGGCTCCGGGAAAGAAGAAAAAAAAAAAAAAGAAAAGCAATAAAAAAAAAAGATTTAAAAATAAATAAATAATAAGGGACACGCAGCCCCTGACGCAGGCTTGAGTCACCAGGGCTGCGCGTCAAAGCTGGGGTGCCGGGCCACCCCCCCACCTCTCCGAGGGGGGTATTAAAAAAAAAAATAATAGCAGTGAGTCCTGGCAGAAGGGGTGGGTGCAGCTTTGCCCACCCGGGTGCTGTGGGGAAAGGCAAAACCCCCTTTGTAACGGGCCCCCTGGCCAAAAAGGGCAGCCCCCCACTGCCGTGGCTCTGCCCTGGGGAAGAGGAGGGGATCTGGGCACCCCTTTCCTCCCAGGATAACTTGGTCACTTTGTCTCAGACCACACAGGGACAAAGGGAGCCAGGAGGAGCAGCCGGGACCCAAATTCTGCTCCCCACAACTCGGGTGCAAATCTGGAGCCTGCCCTTTGAAGGCCGCGATGCTCAGGGCTGGCCCAAAGCCCGGTGACACCCAGGGACCCCAGACCCAGCGCTGGGCTCAGAGGACACCCAGCCCTCTCCAGCCACACCAGTTCCCTCTCGTGCCCAAGCTGAGCCCGGGAGCAGCACGGGATGGAGCAAGGCTGAGCTGGGGGCGTAAGCCAGCTTCGCAGGATGAGGTATTCGCATTTATTAACCCACCTTTCACGCTGATGATGAAATTCTGCAGCCAAAAGGGTCCCACTCCCCACAGGACACAGTGGGATGCAGTGGCACCAGGTATTTCATCAGGAGGAAAGCAGAAATACACGGGCACAAACAGCTCTTCAGGGCAAGCAAACCCCAACTCCAGCTTCTCAGGCTTAATTTATCCTGGCTGCTTTGGTGCAATAAGCGTGGCCTGGCTAGCAGAGAGTCCAGGCACACCTGTAGGGCCCAGCCCTCCCCTTTTATTCAGTGCTGCTGAGTCCTGCCCTCAGAAAACATCTAACTGGGATAACTGGGAAAGCCAGAGGGCTGTCGGGTTGGTTTACTGGGGGGGAAAGGAGTTTTTCAAAGGAGTTCATTGCTGGTTCCGCACCTGATGGAAATGACTAAGGTCTCTGGGTCCTGAAAACCCAAATTCAGCCCATCCAAACCCCAGCAGTGTAGCCTGAATGCATTTTTCCAACCAGTGTGTTACTAGTGCTGGGAATACTGGTACCAGTGTAAAGCTCCTGGGACTGTGGGAAAGCCTGACAGGAGGAAAAACACATTTGGAAGGGACAAACCCTGGAGGATTCACACCTCCAGCCCCAAACCACGCTCCTTGAGCTCCCGGATCTCAACGTTTATGCACGTTTCTGGCCTTTGGACCCATTTCCCTTTCCAGCCTATTAGGCACAAAATGATCAATTCTCCCAGGTACTTGGGAGCTCAGCCAGCGCCTGCAGCGAGATCCAGCGCCCGAGCGCGAGCACGACGGTCGTAACTCTCCCTCCTGTCCCCCCGGGAGAAATGAGGCCACGCTCCATTAAATCTGTGCCTTTACCCATCCCGGGCAGGGGTAAGGCAGCTCGACGCCGCTCTTGAAGGGGAAGAGGTGCCTCCCGCTCGTGATTTACTACCGTACAAAATCCCCAGCGTCTGCTCGGCTTATTGCGACGTCTCCGCACATCTCACAGGGGCTGATGGACCTCGAGAGCGGCGAGGGGAGTTTGAGGCTGATGCAAAGCAGCCTGGAAGAGATGGGGTGCGGGTCAAAGCCTGCCAGGGGCTCTGCCGGTTTGCAGCCAGCCTTCGTGACCTCCCCGAAGATTTGATGCTTTCTGTGCTTTAAACGTGGCATCTTGTCACAATCCTCCCTGTGGATCACGCTTTCTGGTTGATAGGAGAAGCAAAGATGGAGGGCGAGGATGCAAAACCCAGGCTGGGAAGGGAAGGTGAGACTTGGAGCCATCACGGCCAGGGCGTCGATGGGGTCCCCTGCTCCCTCCTATGGGGCCACGCAGGGGACAGGCAATGGCGGGTATTAATGAGCAGGGAGAGGAGTGTGCCCCACAGCATGTCACCTCCATGGGGACCGAGAGCCCTCTGCGGGGACGCTCCCTGCTCCGCTCCCACGGATCCAGGGGCCTGGATGCAGTCAGGGGTCTGGGACAAAGCCATGGGGCCAGGAGACATCACAGGGCACGGAGGAGCTTCTCCCTGCGTGAAATTCAGCCCCAGGCAGGGTCAGTGTGAGACGGCCTCCGCCCTGGCTGCGAGGCGACGGCCACCTCCGTGCAGAGCGGCATCAGGCTCGGCCCCGGCACTGGGAAGAGCCCAGCGATGGCAAAAAGGCCCTGCTGTCTGCAGGTGTGAGAAAAACTTCCTAATTTCCAAAGATGGAGATGATTATTGCATCCCAGCCCCGTCTCTGTGGGGAGGTGGGCACGAGCCTGGGGCTGCTGGGGAAGGGGAGCTGCAGAGCCCGCGGCTGCAAATGCCGCCAGCGTAAAGCTCCCTGCACGCCCAGGGATTAAACAAAAGATCAGGTAACCTTATTAAGGGGGTCTTAAGCAAAGGGAAATCAAGCAACCTTATTAAGAGGGGCTGAAGCAGCCGTTCAGCTCCCCTGCCTCTGCACGTCTCGGCGGGGAGCAGGGATGAGCCTGCTGGAGCTGGGGAGGGGGCAGTGCCCGGGTCACGGGTGACACCGTGCGGTATCATAAATCCTCCCCTGGGGGTTTAAAGTTCCCCCTTTGGCTGGCCACACATCACCGAAGCATGTTGGAGTTGGTAAACTGAGGCACGGAAAGATTCCCCGGCTGTATCAGAGCTAAAAAAAAGACCAGACAAGGCTGGGTCTGGGCTCTGCCGTGAACATGCATGCTCAGGACCGAAATTTCAGCTTATGGCCCAGGCTGCCACGCCGCAGACGGTGCCAGCGATCGGCACAGAAGATGCCACGGGCAGATGCAAGAAGCTCTGGCTCCGGCTGCCTTTGGCTGAGGCTGATCCAGAGACTCAGGCTCCAAAAAAAAAAATAAAAATACCCCAAACCCAGAGAGCCCGGTACTTTTCCGACACCAGCCTGAGCAGCAGGAACAGTCTGGATTAAAGCAGAGCATGAGTAATGTCTTTCCTGGAAGAACGGTGCCCCGGAGAGCCAGCGAAGGGCTGATACCACGGTCGAAGATAGACGCATTTCCATAAACGCTGGAGCAGCAGCCTATAAATAACCGCCTGAATTTACCGCTGCTCTCATGTGACCCTGATCCCCGCATTTTCGGCTGCCATCTGTCACCATGGAAATGGCATCACAGGGCCACCAACCATTCATTCATTCATAGGACTGGTCCAGGGGAGGGGGCCTGGCGTGGGGGAGGCATCACCGAGGCTTTTTAAAGGATGACAGTTGCAATTCGGGGAGGAAAAATACAGCGGGAAGGTTTAGAGGGAGCGGGTGAGGATGGAGCGGTCCTTCCCAGGAGGGATGCGGCAGAGCCTGCGTTTCCAAACGTGCTGCAGCCGGGCAGGGGCACCTGGGCAGAGCTATGGGGAGGAAGGGACAGACAGACAAGTCCTGATGGACAGAGAGCAGGGATGGATGGACACCGGCAGGGAGCACAGGGATGAACAAATCCCTCACTTTGGTGGTTTTGGAGCATCACGAGGGTGCTGCCAGCACGGGGAGAGGCATTTACCGCCCCGTCTGCCCCCCAAACCCCTCCCGGCCGCAGGGACCACCCTTGTGCCCTGCGCTTTAGGAGGAGACGGCTGCCTTAATAATTTACCTTATTGCCTCCTCCACTGGTGAAATGGCTCCTAAGCCCGGCTTTTCCCCCCAGAGCAGGGCACGAACGGCGAGGGATTAACAGGACAGTGAGCGTGGAGCTGCCGGTACGCTCGGAAGATGATTTTCCACCTAAGCTGTCAAGACGACCTACATTCAAGTGATAATAATTGAAGGGGATAATGCCCGCCGGTTTCTAAATATGTATTTGCCTGCAAAGCCAGGGCCTGTCGCGGCTCATTCGAGGCTGGGCGCTGCTAACGCAGAGGGAAAGGAGCAGAGCCTGGGAAAGGAGAGCCCGGCCTGACTCAGAGCGGAGGAATTTCTGGCTCTTACGGAGCGTTTTCCACCCAAGGATCCCAACTGGCCGTGCCAGGCTGCTTCCCCCAGCCCGCGGGGCGAAGGGATGTGCCCAAGGCTACAGGTGAGGCGGTGGCACAGCCGGGATCCCGACCAGGACATTCCCCTTGGATTTGCCCTGCCCATCCCAGAGGTGGCCCATCCTCATCATCACGAGGGGGAACAGGGACACCTTGGCCCGGTGGTGGCCCTTCCAAGGGCTCCCAAACCTGCCGGGTCACCCAAGAGCAGGATGACAACCCCACAGGGTACCGCGTCCCCAGGAGAGGGACAAATCCCAGACAGCCCCAGCTGGAAACATCAAGAAACACGGAGAAAATGACCTTTAACAGAAACATCTCCCGTTTATTAGTGATCTTAATGAAACCAGCCCCGGTGCCCCTCCGCACACTCACCTGTCAGCTGGTTTTCTCCAGGGCTGCAAGGAGCAGGGGCCATCTATTTTTGGCCTGGAGATCACGTCTAAAAAACAAAAGGGTGGTTGGAAGGAGGTAATAAGCCGTGTCTGAGCGCAAGAAGAAAACCACACTGCTTCATTCAGCCCCGGGGGACAAGCATGCAGGGAATAAAGGGGACTCTGCACAATAGAAGGAAAAATAATAAACTCCAGCACAGGCGTAGGAATGAGAACCATGTCCCAGCGCCCCTGGGCAAGGGCTTCTAGCAGCGGGACAACACGCTTTAAAGAGCTGCTGCTCCTGAGTTCTGGTCTTAATTTTCTTCACATGCCGAGCTGCCATCGGATCAGACGGGGCCGAGCCTGCTTTGTGCAACGGGGCAACTTGACGAGCGCCGGGGCTGGCTGGCACCACGCTGGCTCGGGCTGCCGCGGCGGATCAGGCTTCGCATCCAGGTGCTTTTGGTGGCCTGGATGGGTCTTTTTGGAGCCACTTTGAGTGATCTCAGAGAGGGTTTTTTGAAGGCTTTGCCCGTGGCTTCGCTGATACTGGTTTCTCCTGCAGACCCCGCAGTCCTGCCCCTTGCTGCCTGCGCTCCCCAGCTGGGCCACCTCCATCTCCCTGGAGGGTTTGCAGCGGGATAGACCCCAAAACCCTCCCTCACGGCCAGATCCAGCCCTCCCTGCCCAGCACAGAGGCCTGAGTTGGGGATCTGGGCTGGTCTCAGCGCCTGGACCCGCTCTGGGGAGCCACAGGGTCCTTGGACGTTTTGTCCTTGGAGATGAAAACAAAAACCTTTTCAAAGGGCTGCTCAGCCTCAGATCTCCTTGCACAGCTGCTGCCGGCTACGTCGTTTATTCCTGGAGGAATAAAGAGATATCTCAGCCTGCCTTTAGGCCAGCTTCTTTGAGAGGGGACATGTGTCCCCTTTCTGAGTCCCAAAGGGAGGACACAGCCTGGCAGGCAGGGAGTTTGCTATGGCCTTGTCTGATGCTGCCCAGACCCAGCACATGCCTTCTTCCTCCAATGCTCATCCTGCCCATGACAACCTGCCCGGCAGACTCAACAGGGCTCAAAGTGCCAAAACCAGAGGATTTTCACCGCAACTTGCATTCCCTGGGGAGAAAAAGCATGTCCTGGGCTCTCGAGCCAAGCCCGCCGAGCTGCTCATCATCCCCAGCCCTCCCCGGGGAGATAACCCCCAGCAGCTTGGTACCCAGCATCGCTCTCTACCCAGCTAATGCGAAGCAGCCAAACACCAGCCAGCCAGTCCCCACCAGTAGCTGCTTTCGACAGAAGTCACCCGGGAACCTCCCCGGGGCTGTGCAGCCGCAGCCCCGGCTGCCGGGGAGCAGATGGGAGCCAGCCGGCCACCTGCGGTCCCCGCGGCCGCCTGCCACCGGCCGGCCCTCCCTGCTGTCCCCAGCCTGGCAACGCAGCTCCCGGGTCATGGGAGCCGCTGGAATAAAGAAGAGAAAGCAAAGCTGCCGGTTTCAGCTGGGGGACGCTTCCCACCGGATCCTCAAGGCTCCCGTGGGACTCGGTGCGTGGAGCCCGTCGGCTCCTGTTTCACAGGCTGCCATGTGATTTTGTCCTGGATGTATTTTAAGCGCTGCCTTTGACGTCACACCTTCTTCCCCAGGATGCTGCTTTCTATACGTTTCCAGGCAAAACGGTCCCCAAATCTCCCCTTCAGCTTCCCCGCATCAGGCACTGAGCTCCCCTGGCCTGAATTTCCCTCATCCCCTGCGGTATCGCCTCCCCACAGCCAGGTCACCCCTTAGCGGCTGAACAGAGCTGAGGATGAGGGAGGTGGTATTTTATAATTCCCTTTGGCAGAACAAGGAGAAGGTGGAAAAAACACAGGCTGCAAGATGCCTGGTTCACCTGGCAATCAGACTCAGGGCAGGACCGGTCCATCAGTCCCGCAGGGTGGATGCAGGAAGCAAGGCATCAGGAGATGGAGGCACCCAGGGTGGTGGGTTCACCCTGCTCTCTCCTTCCTTTCGGAGCTGGGTGCAAGTGAAAAATCCTTCCCGTGCCCCAACCGACCGCCCTGACAAGCTCCATCGGGCCTGACAGGGTCTGCATCAAACCGGGAGCCAGATCCTGTCCCATCCCCTCCATCCCAGCTGCTCTCCCGGATTAGTCCCAGCCCCAAATGAATTGCTGCGTCCTGCCCTGGACCAGGAACAAGCCTCCGAATCCCTCCCCTCCCAGGCCTGAGCACCTCCAGGAGCAGGATACGGCCATCTGGGGAGGAGGACGCAGGCAGGGACGGAGCAACACAGCTGCTGCGCTTGTTCCAGCAGCTGGGGAGTGTTTTGCAGCACTGCAGCACGAACACACACCGAGCTCTTCGCTTGCATGGCTCATCCCAGAAACAGCCGCTGTCTGTCCCTGGAGAGCTTCATCTGAGCCTCACCTCCCATCGAGCTCTTGGGCTGACCCATGCCCGGTGGAGAGCAGCAGAGGGCAAAGATCCGACCTGTTTTTTCCCCTGCTTCTGGGAATTTTTACCTGCAGCTCCATCTCAGCACATCCCACTGGATCTCAGTGCCAACACCGGGCACACAAGTGCCTCCGTGTCCTTCCTCGGACGTCCCCGAAGCCAGGCTGCCCATGAAGATGCTGTGGGGATACCCACTGCCCCGTACACAGCACAAACCCACCCTTCCATGCCCTGTGAGCACGCCTGGCCCGAAAGGAACCCAAAACCTCTGGCCGAGGGAGCGCGTTCCCTTATCCCGGACCCTGGGCACAGCCGGGTTTTTCGCTTTGAATTCCCTGGCCATCACCCAGACGGGCATTTCCATGGGCTCTCCTGCATCTCACCTGCCAGTGGGATGTCCCCAGCAGCGGTTCAGCCCCCATCGGAGCCGTACCAGTGGAGGGGGAAAACACAGGAGGTCCCAGTGCTGGGAGAGGTCACTCAGACAACTAAAGCAGCTGATAAAAAAAATTCCATCCCAGCAGTTCAGCTGGAAATGATCATCCACGTGAAGACAAGCGGGTTGGGATGAGCCGCCCTCCCCTCCCTCGTGCCCCCCAACCCTCCAAGCTCCCCGCACGAGGGAGTTTCGCTGCGCTTTAAGGACAGAGCAAGCCCCAAGGTATGTGAAACGCTGCTGGAGAGAAGAGCCTGGATGCCATCCCTCGCCCTCCCCGCTGAGCTCCCGTCCACCCAGCGAGACAGCCGCCCGCGGGGCTGCCTCTCCCCGCCTCGGTGCGGAGAAGCCGCTGATGCTCGGCCCCTCTGGAGCCCTCTCCCATTGGGAAGAGCTGGGCTGCCCCACTATGGCTGGCACAAACGGAGGCATCTCCCCCTCCGTTAGCCCTCTGGGGCTGATTCTTCTTCTCTCCCATCCAACAGCACAGACCCAGCCCAGCTGCAACAGGGCCAGGAGGAGGAATCGGGCTCGGGAGAGCTTTGAGGAACGTTTCTGCCTGGGCGGCATCTCCTGGGCTGAGCCGTGCGGGTCCAACGTGGCCACGCTGCCCCGTCCCGCTCGTACCCGGGATGCGGGCTCCTGCCCTGAGCATCCTGCACTCAGGCAGGATTTGCTGCAGCTTTGCTGGAGAGAGGGGGATTTTTCAGCCAAGGCAGGGTTTGCTGCAGCTTTGCAAGGAGCTGGGAGAGGGGGATTTTTCCTCCCCAAGTCTCCTTACCTGGAGAGGGGTGACAGCAGGAGGTGGCTCTGCCAAGGGGAGATGTGGCAGCCATGCAGCGTGATGGGTGGTACCCCCGGCTGGAGCGGGGCTGGCTGTGGTTCGGGTTCTGGCTTCATACCTGTTCAATCCTCTCGTCTTTCTGGCTTCTCCTCCTTTTCCCCAGTGCCCAGAGCTTTCTGTGCCAGCTGCCTGGTGGCGGTTCCCCTGCCGCCCCCCAAGCCTTCCCCTGCCGCTCCAGCACCGCCTGGTGAAGCCGGAGACGGCGCTGAGATCAAGCAACCCTTGATGGGATCAGGGAAGGATTTACTCAGGCCTCAGCGAACAGGACTTTCCTCCCCATTAACAGCACTCAGACCTTCAGCGAAGGCACAGCGGGATCCCAGCTGGGACCCCCCAAGCGCATCTCCCTACAAGAGCACCTCAAAAACAGCCATTCGGGGACCTCCCACCGCATCTTCCAGTGGGAACACGCACCCAGCTCAGCCTTCATGTGGGAAACCATCCAGGCACCAACTGCCTGTCGGTCCCCATCCCGTTCCTCCCTCCCCAGCATCCCCACGGCTGTCGACACACGGAGCTGCTGCCAAGACAGCAGCGCGCTCCATTGTCCGGGTCAGGCTTTAACCGCTGCCGCCCGAGAGGAGGTTTGGACACCCAACAAAACTGGCAACGCCAAAGAGACCCCGGAGGAGGTGAAGAGACAAATAACCACAGAAATCAACCCCAAAAAAACAATGCGTCTTTTTGAGGCAGGGATAAAGCCCATCGTCCCCGCTGCAGGGCTCGACCTCGGCTGAATGACACGGCCACCGCTGCTGAGAAAGGGACCGCGGAGGAATGCGGCCGCGCGGGGGTCCCCGGAGGGGGGACACGGGGGATGTTCATGTTTAGGAGAGGGGATTGCAAAGCCCGGGGCCTCTTGAGCCACGGCCCCATCAGAGATGAGTGCTTGTGGCTCCATTTCAGCTGCAACATCTGGAAATTTAACCCCTGGGCAGAGCTGGGGGGGCTGAGCACAACCCAGGGGCTGGGGAGGGGGCTGTGAATCAAGAGGAGGGTGGGGGGATGCAGAAGAAGCCGAGATACAATAGAAACCATTCAACCGGGCTGATTTTAGGGACATTTTAACCTTCTCTTCATTACCTGGAATTCACAGCCCCTTCAAGAAGATGCTCAAAGCTGGAGCCCAGGGCACCAAACATGCAGCACCATCTCTCTGTAGCTGGGGATGGGGAAGATCAGATGGAACCAGCAGGTCCCAGCCCCCGTCGTGCCTTAATTTCCCCACGTACGAGGACATCTCCTTGTGGTGGGTTGGCCATGGCTGGACGCCAGGTGCCCACCCAAGCCGCTCTGTCACTCCCCTCCGCAGCTGCACAGGGGAGAGAAAATATAACGAAAGGCTCGTTGGTTGAGATAAGGACAGGGGGAGGTCACTCACCAATTTTACCATCATGGGTAGAACAGACTTGACTTGGGGGAAATCAGCTTAATTTATTACCTATCAACTCAGAGTAAGGCAATGAGAATGAACAGGCTGCCCAGGGCAGGGGCTGAGTCCCCATCCCTGGGGGGATTTAAAAGCCGGGGAGATGTGGTGCTCAGGGACATGGGTTAGTGGTGGCCTTGGCAGCGCTGGGTTAGCGGTTGGACTTCGTGATCTTAAGGGTCTTTTCCAACCTAAACAATTCTATAAGAAAATAAAAACTAAATCTTAAAACACCTTCCTCCACCCCTCCCTTCTTCCCAGGCTCAAATTCACACTCAACTTCACGCTCAACTTCACTCCCAGTTTCACTCCTTTCCTGCCAGCGGCGCAGGGGGACGGGGAATGGGGGTTGCGGTTGTTCATCCCACGCCATCTCTGCCGCTCCTTCCTCCCCAGGGGAGGGCTCCTCACACTCCTCCCCTGCTCCAGCGTGGGGTCCCTCCCACGGCAGACAGTCCTCCACGACCTGCTCCAGCGTGGGTCCTTCCCATGGGGTGCAGTTCTTCAGGAACAGCCTGCTCCAGCGTGGGTTCCCCGCGGGGTCCCCAGTCCTGCCAGCAAACCTGCTCCAGCCTGGACTCCTCTCTCCACGGGGCCACAGGTCCTGCCAGGAGCCTGCTCCAGCACGGGCTTCCCACGGGGTCACAGCCTCCTTCAGGCATCCCCCTGCTCCAGCATGGGGTCCTCCACGGGCTGCAGGTGGATCTCTGCTCCACCATGGACCTCCATGGGCTGCAGGTGGATCTCTGCTCCAACGTTACCTTCCATGGGGTGCAGGTGGATCTCTGCTCCAGCATTACCTTTCACAGGCTGCAGGTGGATCTCTGCTCCACCGTTACCCTCCACGGGCTGCAGGTGGATCTCTGCTCCACCGTTACCCTCCACGGGCTGCAGGTGGATCTCTGCTCCACCGTTACCTTCCATGGGGTGCAGGTGGATCTCTGCTCCACCGTTACCTTCCATGGGGTGCAGGTGGATCTCTGCTCCACCATGGACCTCCATGGGGTGCAGGTGGATCTCTGCTCCACCATGGACCTCCATGGGGTGCAGGTGGATCTCTGCTCCACCGTTACCTTTCACAGGCTGCAGGTGGATCTCTGCTCCACCGTTACCTTTCACAGGCTGCAGGTGGATCTCTGCTCCACCATTACCTTCCATGGGGTGCAGGTGGATCTCTGCTCCACCGTTACCTTCCATGGGGTGCAGGTGGATCTCTGCTCCACCATGGACCTCCACGGGCTGCAGAGCACAGCCTGCCTCACCACGGGCTTCCCCAGGGGCTGCAGGGGAATCTCTGCTCCGGTGCCTGGAGCACCTCCTGCCCCGACCTTGGTGTCCGCAGGGCTGTTCCTCTCACATAGTCTCACTCCTCTCTCCGGTTTCTCTTGCACAGCAACTTTTTCCCCTTCTTAACTATGTTATCTCAGAGGCGCTACCACCATCGCTGATGGGCTCGGCCTTGGCCAGTGGTGGGTCCGTCTTGGAGCCATCTGACATTGGCTCCATCGGACATGGGGGAAGCTTCTAGCAGCTTCTCACAGAAGCCACCCCTGTAGCCCCCTCTGCTACCAAAACCTTGCCAGGCAAACCCAATACACTCCTCACCTGCACCTCTACGCTCCTCCTCTACGCCTGAGCTCAGCGGATCAGGCTTTGCACTCTGAGCCTCCGTTCGGGGTGGCAATAGGGGCTGGGGGTGCAGGGCCCCGCTTTGGGAGGTCCTGGGGGGTAAGTCAGCAAAAACAAGAATTAGAGGAGTCAGGAGAGAGGGTGGGGAAAGGGAAGAGCGAGGAGGCGGCGGTGGCGGGGAGACAGACTGCACCGACCATCTGCTGTGGGCGCTTTTAATTGCTTGGGCTCATTTCTGCTCCGCTGCCTTGGCTTTGCTGCAAGAGCTGCCAGCAATGGGAGCGGGTCCCCAGCACCAGCCTGGACTGCAGGGGACATTCAGGGATGGGGCAGGATGAGACCCAGCCCCAGAACAACCCACATGTGATGCAGGGAAAGAAAGGAGCCAGGTTTTGCAGGGCTGAGCTGGGGAAAACAGCATCTGTGCCAAGGATGGGACCAGCCAGGGCTCCATCACCAAACCACCCGCTGGGGCCAGGGACTTCCAGCAACCGGCTCCGGCAGAGCCGCGCTGGAGCAGGGGAAGGAAAAGCTGCCCAGAGCAGCCGCAGATGCTTTACACAAGCAGGCAGATGCCCCAATCCCTCGCAGCTTTTTAAAGATGCCTCAATTCAAGCACTTGAGCTTGAGAAGGGGACGTGCACCTGGGGCTGCTGAGCTCTGCTCCAGGCTATAATTATCCCACCTCTCCCCCAGCAGCTCCTTCTGTACTGTCTGCGCCTCCTGACACCTCCCTCGCTCTTCCCATCGCTGCCCTCCTGCCTGTCCCCCCCAAAACCCCTCACCCGAGGGTCCCCATCCCTGCAGCGTTCCCTTCCCCGCACCCCCAAATCACCCATGCCAACCTGATGCCAACTGGCAGGAGCGGGCACAAAAATCACCGGCTGTAAATTGGGGCAGCCCCTGCCCTCCTCCGCGTGGGATCTCTCTTGTGGGACCAGGAACCCCCATCAGGGGACCAGCACCGTGCTAGTGGCCAAGGCCACCAGCCCCTGCCACAAAGGGTGGCTTTGGGGGTCCCCACCATTGCAAGGGCTGTAGCCCACAGGGTCTTTGTCTCAGCCCTACCATAACACAAGGAACAACAACAAGCCACTGTGCTCCCCACAGCCCTTTTATCCCCCATTTGGGGGGTCAGGGTGGGAGGGAAAACCCAGCTGTTAATTATCCCTTCATCACCTATGCAAAAAGCCAGCTGCCCATTGGCTGAACCACATGAATCTACTCACACGATGCAGCATCCGCTCTCCCATTGGCTTAGTGGCCAGCAGTGATTTATGGGCTGGGCATCGCCTGCCCTTTGGGGGGTCCCCAGGCTCCCGAAAGGCCCCAAATCCCTCGCTGGGCTGGGCTGGATCTGCCCCCGCCACCGCGGATCCCATTAACCGGGACCTGTTAATGGTTTGCACGCAGCGGGGATGGCCCCGGGGGGAAAACAGGGGGACGATGCTGCACCACGACCCCCACGTCTCCGTGCACACCGGGAAAAACCGGCAGGAGGTGCAGATCCCGGCTCCTGGCACCGTGGGGTTTGCAGGGGGATTCCATGGGGGATCCCAGTGTCTCCATACTGGGAGCTCTGGGAATGCTGTCTTGCAACAGGGGTCACCTGTATCCTGCCAAACTGCTGGGTATTAGGATTCAGAGGGGGAAAGGCAGCCCGTCTCCCCACGTCGGAGGGAGGGATCGGGGTGGCCGGAGGGAGGGATCGGGGTGGCCGGAGGGAGGGATTGGGGTGGCCAGAGAGAGGGATCGGGGTGGCCGGAGGGAGGGATTGGGGTGGCCAGAGAGAGGGATCGGGGTGGCCGGAGGGAGGGATCGGGGTGGTCCGGTCGGGAAGCCAAGCGCCAGAGCCGCGCACCCCTCGCCCAAGTGTTTACAAACAGGATTAGCACTGCCAGCAGATTCAATGTGCCGTGCCTGGGGTTTAATTTCCTTCCTTGGGAAAGTTTGCTATTGAAATCCAAGGCTACAGCGAGCTGCAGCGTCCAAGCGCTGGGCGCCAGCTGTGATGAGTTTGTCGGGCCTCTGCTGGCGCTCGGTCTCTGAGCCGCTCGCCAGCCCCAGTGGGTGCAATCATGCTGGTAAAGCCGAAAGCTGGGGATGGACCTGGGGGCATCAGTGGAGGTGAGAAGCTGAGGGCAGTGGAGGTGATCTGGGAGCCGAATCGGTGTCCTGTGTTTGGGGGGAGGCAGCAGGTCCCCCTCGGACCCTGAGCCCAGGCAGCTCCTTTCCAAAATCCTGCCCCGAAGGGACGGCCCAGGCAAAATTGGGGAGATAGAGCCAAAGCGATCGCTCACCAAGCAGCTTAACGCAATCAGCTTAGAGCACCAACAAGAAAAAGCCGTGGCTGAAAGAAGTCAGACCCTTAATCTTGGAGCAAATCCCGCTCCGAACCCGGCTCTCCCCTCCCTGCCTCATCCATCCCCTTGGGACTTCACCCTCCTTTTTCCAGCATTCCCAGGAGGGTTTATCCATGTGGATCATGGGGAGCAGGGTCAGGCTGGGGACGGGACAAGCGCTGGGGCACCCATCTGCAAACAGGCAGAGAAAGGCAAAAGAGAGCCCGTGGGAGACGCTTTGTGACCCTGACACGGGGAATCTTGCAGGTAAGGCGGCAGCTGGCACGCGTGGGGTCGGGGAGAGAGGCTGAGATTCAGGGGGGAGCCACCACTGCCGGATAAACCCCGAGGGGCAGGAGTTTGAGCATTAAAAGGGGAAAAAAGGGTGATTGGAAAGGGGTGGCTTCAGCTGCTGCGCGAGCAGGATGCGGCCGAGGCACGGTAAGCAAACACAGGGGTCCCCTCCCCGAGAGGGACAGGGACCCTGCTCCTGATTTACCCCAGGACCGGCCGGGAAGGGATCCCACGAGCGGCCGTGCGGGGAGAGCGAGCCAGCACCTCTTCCCATCTCATCTCCCCAGGTAACTGCCTCTCCCAATTACACAATTAGCGTAAGCCAAGGTAATTACAGAACGGAGGCGTACAATCGCGCAGCGAGCGCCGTGATTTCGGCTGGCAAACTGAGGAGCGAGACGCGTTTGGGGAGACGGCACCGGGAGGGAAATCACCTCCAAAAAGCGGGGGCCGGGGACAACACGGCAGCCTCGCGCACATATTTGCACACGCGTGTGCGCTAACAGCCCCTATGGCCACATCAACAGCTCGGTGGAAGGATGAATTAGGGAGCCAGGCAGCCGCCAAGCAATTTGGGATTGCGGCGGGTTAATTATATTAATACACAGCTCCTCTGCCCTGTTTCTTCCTTTTCCTCCAGCGCAGGGCTCAGGTCTGCAGCATTTTTCTGCTTTATAATAGCCCGGAGGGAGGCATTAATGGCCGAGTGGAAGGATAAATTGCAAGGCCGGGCAGCTGCTAGCAGTTTAGGATTGCAACGTGTTAATTATGTTAAAGGCACTAAAAAATTTCACGGCGTTGATGAGGGAAGGGAGGGAGGAGGTGGCGGCGGCGAGATGCTCCAGGAGGCTGTGGCGTGTCCAAGGTGCCGGAGGGAATCGGGTACCTCCAGCCAAAGATGCACAGGCACCTTGTTCCCATCAGCTCCTTTGGAAAAGGCGAGTTTTTAAAATGTAATAACTTGATCTAGAGATGTTTAGAGCCTGAGCATGTCGTGTTTGGGCAGTCAGGGCTGGGGAAGCCACTTTCCCTCCAGTGATGCCAGGCTGACCCAGGCAGGTGCCCGCAGCGGGTTGCACCAGGGAGGACGGCGGGGAAACACTCTCTCCTTGCAGGGAAGAAACCAGTGGCGATGGAGAAACCTCCTTTCCCCCGGGGAGAGGGTTCAGCTCCACACCCGGAGCCCCGGAGGCGAGAGCGGGCAGGACCCGCTGCCTGCGGCTGGGCTCAGCGGGGACCGGTGCCACCGACCTCCCCTCCCCGGGGTCCCCTTGTCACTAGATGGCAGTGGAGCATCTCCGTGAGGCTCCGGGCTCCCCCATCCCTCGGGAGACCCCCCCCCCGAGGCCCTCCCATCCCCTCGGGAGACCCCCCGAGGCTCCCCCATCCCCTCCAGGCAGACCCCGGAGTGATGCCCGGAGCCATCCTACCCCGGTGCTGGTCCAAAGGGATCCCAGATTGGATCTCAGCAAACCCGAGCTGCGAGGCATCGGCGTTGCCCTGGATACAGCCCGTTTTCTGGCGGAGGTTTTATTTGGGTGGAAAAAATGAAGATTTTGGCTGCTTAGCAGGGATTTCTTCTGCAACAGTCTCAGTTCTGGACTCACGTGTGCCGGCCACGTTTCTGCCCGACGGAGCCCAGGCGCGAGCGTGATGCAGATCCCAAATTCCCCGCTCGGTCCCGGTGCTGCAATATAACCCCCAGCCCTTGCACAGACCCCGGCTGTCCCCTCGCCACGGGGACAGGGCCACATGCAGGGACCCTGCGTTACACAAGCTATGAACAGGGGAGGTGAGACGAACCCTGGAGCTGCCATCCCCATCCTGGGCTACCACCTCTCTGGGGTCTAAACAGACTCTTTAACCCCGGCACAATCCTATGGGAATGAGGAATTAAACTGCCCGGCTGGACCGGCAGCAGAGCGGCCGATGCCAGCACTCTCCAACAAGAAATCCCTCAAGAAAATCAGTTTAATTCAATCGCCGCAGCGGCTGGCACATGGCTACAAACCAATCTAGAAACCAGCTCCATTAAATCAGTGCAATTTCTGGGCATGCATCAGCTCTGGTTTTACAGTCCTTCAAGCCGGGCGCTCCATCTACAGCAGAGCGGACTTTGGGAGATGTCTGGTTTTCCTGCCTCAGCATCCCACCTTCCCTCCGCCCTCCAGGACCGGCAGCCGGGATGGGGCCGTCCTGGAGCTGAACCAATTCCTGCTTGGGAAAGAGAGAGCGAAACCTGGAGATGGTCAGGTCTGGGATGTGCAGCTCCAGGCTGAAACACCTGGTCAAAATGCACAGGAACACCTGAAAAGGGAGAAATTCACCCCAAATTCAAGACTGGCTAGGAGGAGAGAGCCCCCAGAGCAGAGGGATGTCGCGGTGCAGGCAGGGGACACCGCAGCACCGGGGTGCAGGGATGGGGGTGAGGGCAGGGGATGGACATATCCCGAGCCGGGTTGATAAAGGATGGGAATAAATAAGCCAGAATTGCTCAGCTCCTCTGGTCCGCGCTGTGTGGAGAGCATCGGGACGCAGGGCTGGTGTGATATGAGATGTCCCCTCCAAGCCCAACAAAACCAGTATCCCACCAGGACCTTCATCTGGCAAAATCCACAGCACCCACCACCTGCCCAATATGGGCTCCCAGACCGGCTTGGGAGAGAGATTTTAGGGTTTCTCCCTCCTTTTGGGCATGGCCAGGCCAGACCCCAAAGGAGGGGAGGTGAAGAGGGACGGGAAAACCAGACAGAGCCTTGCTTTGCAATCCCTGACTCAGATTTTACCAGGGAGCGGGTGGGATCCGCGAGTCCCCGGGACCTCAGTGATAACAGCTAAGCCTAAAAAAAGGGATGACATTAAATCACGACAAACATCCAGTTATTTATCGGGTGCTTCAGTGGGCACAGGTACGTCTGGCAGTTTTTAACCACGCAGCAACCAACGCTGCTGGCAGAAATCAGGGTGATGCAGTCCAGCCGCCGTGCCGGAGAGCGGCACTAAGACCACATCCATCCTCCAAAGGGATTTCTTCCTTTGGCAGCGGGAAGGAGGGAAAACAGCAAGATCTGCTCATTCTCAGCTGCGTTTCCACAGTCCCCCAGGACCTGCGTTCCCTGACAGCGGGGCATCGGATTTCCACGGCTGAGGATCAGCCTCTTATCACGGGGGTCTGCAGGAAATTGGGGCTGATGGGAGGCCCTGGGAGCCAGGATGGGGTTTGGAGGCTGATGCCTTCAGACCGAAGGCGCCCGTTGTCCCGGCTGCTGCTGGGACAGGCACGGAGCCCGGGTCCCTTTGGGGCACTGGCCCTATGGGCTGGGTAGAACACAGCGGGGTGCACCCCAGGGGGGCAGCTGGGATTTACCCTGGGGATTGCTGGTTTGGGGAGGGCACAGCACTCACCTCCTGCCTCCTCGCATTGCCACGCAGGTCCTGGGATGGGTACGTGAAATAGGGCAGTGGGGAGAACACGCGCCTGCGCTGGGCTCTGCAGCCAACGTGGCAGGGAGCCTTCCTCCTCCTCCTCCTCCTCCTCTTCTACAGGCTGCAGAAGGAAGGAAAGAAGTTTGCAGGGAGCCTCCAAGAAAAGAAACGCCAAGGGCTCAAGCCCTGTCCTGTTACCCCTCAGCCTCTACCCTAGACCAAGAGGAAAACAGGAGACAGCAGCTATTGAACAGGAGCCCCTCCACCTGCTGTCAATCACCCTGCCTCCGGACAGCTGATGACAGTGATTGACAGCAGCTCCGGATGGGGCTGAGCCCCTCCGCCGGGGTCTTCCCTGCTCTCCCTCCCTCCCAGCCCATCCAGCTCCTCCAAGGAGAGCTACCCCACGCCGGATCTGCCTGCTCTGTATTTATTAAAACAACAAACAGGGGCCCTGCTCCAGGTGCCCTCGCACATTCCTGCGGGGCCGGCAGAAGCCGGAGCCGGCGGCGGGTGCCTTGGAAAAAAGCATCGTCCCAAATCCAGCTGCTCCATGTCCTACCGAGCCGCCCCGTGGGACGGGGGCTCCCCGTGGGAAGGGGGTTGTCGCAGCACGGCGGGTCCCCTCGAGGCGGAGGTGTCCCAGCAAGAAGCAAAGGGGCGGTGGGATGATGGATCTCATGGTGGTGCACGACTCCTACACCTGACGCCTGCAGAGCAGATGCATTTTTCTTCCTATAGCAAATGCTCTTTCTGCCCCGTTCCCACCCAGGGAGGGTATTTCTGCTGCCCTTTGCTCACTTTTGGGGGCTGGATACAACTCCCCCGCTCCTTCCTGGGGTAAACCACTGCCTCGAGCAGCTGGTAAAAGGCTGTCGGGCTCTCACCCAGACGCGCTTGCCTTAGTGGGCAAAAGTGGGGGGGAATTAATGCTCCAGGCACAGCCAAGGGGAATCGGCTGGGCTGGGAGACCGCCCTGCTGCAATAAATGAAAGGATGGATTTCAGCCTGTAAGACATCGCAGCCTCGACAGGGTCAGCGTGTCCCACGCTGCTGGGGTCTGGTTTCCTTTGAATGAAAGAAGTTAATGAAATTACTGCAAGTTGGAGGGACACAGAGGAGACTCTGTGCCTTCCTCCGCGGAAAAGCGTTCCCACGTTCAGCTCGCCACTATTGCCTCCGTGCCAGGGACCGCAGCATCCGTGGGGGACGCTACGCAGGGCAGGAGCGAGGGGATGCTGCAAAATCCCCGCCCTGAGCATCTGCTCTCGGTGCCCTGCTCTTGCCCGGGCTGGTGGGTGCTGCTGGATGGGCTGGTCCGACCAGCAGAGAGGATGGTGCCGTGCCGGAGGGATGGAGAGCAAATCAAACAGCGCTACAGCAAAACAGACAGCAAAGAAAGATGCTGCAGCAACCTTATCACTCCCTGCTGCCAATTAACCTTCCCATGCAATCTTATCCCCTGCCCGGATCGGCAGGTGCCCAGGGGCGGTTTGGGTTGGGTTGGGAGGATGGGGCAGCCCCTTCGCGGCTCCGTGGGGAGCAGAGGCACAGAGAGGGGTATTCTGCCTCCCCTCCGCCGCCGCCGGCCTCGGCTAACAGCCGTGACTCCTCCGTGTGGCAGAGGAAGCGGGGTTAATGCCCAGGAAAGCCTCGGCCGGCTCCGCTGAGCTCATGCCCTCAGTGAAGTTATTGAATTTACTGGGGCTGCCGCAGGGCACGCTGTGCCTGGGAGCCAGGTGGGACCCATTAAACCCCATCCTGGGGACCAGGCAGCACTGTCCCCCCCCGGTCACACGTGTCCTCGGGAGAAGGGTGGGGGCCCCAGCAATGTCCTCCCAAAAATGGGGCCAGGAGAAGACCCCAAGAGCAGGGAAGGACGGAGGGACAGGCAGAGACGCTGTTGGGAGGGAAGGAGGGGAGCAAAGGGGAGCTGCTGGCGCAGGTCAGATCCTGCTCATGGGGTAACTCCATCAGCCTGAGCATGGACATGCTGGGATCTGTATTACCCAAATTAGGAGCTTTAGACCCGATCATTACTCAGGCTGCTAAAATTTAGCCCGTGTGAGCATCTCTGTGCTCTGAGGACCTCTTCCCCAATGAAATGATCTCATACAGAGGCCCCCTCCCCACTGCAGGGTCCCCCGAGACCCCAGCACCCAGAGACCCAGGTCCCTGCCAAGCGCCCGGCGCGAGGGGCTCCATCCCCGGCTCCCTCCGCCGCATGGGTCCCCTCTCCAGCTCCTCGCTCCAGCTTTCGGGGCTCTGCACAGCCGAGCTGGGGTGGGGAACCCCCCTCGAAGATGCTCAGAAGAAAGCAGCAACAAAAAAAGATAATCACAAATCAACACTTTTCCCCCAGAATGGCCCATTCTACCCATTTCAAATGAGGAACGTGGTGCTCAGACCTCGTCATAATTTTTCCCCTGACCCAGTCCCCTAAAACACTCACTTTCCCCCAAATTACCTGGATTTGATGACTTGCCCATAGGCTGCACATCCTGGGGTCTCGATTCTCTGGGCGATCCCTCCAGGAGCATCCTCTCCCAGGCGCTGGACCACGGGATCGGCTGCTGAGCCCTTACCCCCTGCTCCGCGAGGCAACAGCCCCTTTTACCCCTGGCTCCGTGCAGAAAGGGCTGATCCTGGCTGTTTCTTCCTCCCCAACTACTCTGGGCACAGAAATTTAATGTGAAAATGCTGTGGGCTGTTTGGGGAGCGGGAGGAAGACATCTTTTACTCCAATTTGGCAGGGGTCGCCTCCACTTATTGCTCTGAGCTTCCCCCCCTGCTGCTCCGAAGGCTTTGAACCGGCTCAGATCCCATTAATGGGGTTAAACAACAGCAGGGAAAATGTAGAGTTAGTATCGGAGGAAATATAGGGAGCCTGCTGGTGTTTAGGGCCTGATTCTGCGGGATGCTCAGGCTCTCCATCACCTGGGACAGCCCCGTGTTTCATGCCGTGGAGATGTTCTTGATAAACACCCAATGCAGGGAAAAACCCCGGCGTGGAAAAGCTCAAGTCATGGAAACCAAGTGGGGATGTATTTGGGGAAAGTATCACGGCACGCTGCTCTCCTCCACCCCGTGGGCTCACACGCAGCGAGACGCAGCCCACGTCCACGCTGCAGCGAGGGGAACGTGGTCCCGAGAGCCTTAACCCGGTTACTGGGGTCCGAGCATCCACCGAGACGTAGGACCTCTGCCCGATCCCCCCGCGAGCTGAGCACGCTCCCCTTTACAGAGCCGCCGCCTCTCCCGCTGTCGTGTTTATACCAATTAACTTGCTCAAAGCAATTAATGAGCTCCAACACCTCCAGCCATCACCTTCCTATAATAGCGGCGGCCCGGGGGCTGTAAGCAAAGAGCAGGGCATGTCACCGAGCTGGACCGTGCTGCTTTGGGATGGGAAAGAAAGCAAGGATGGAGTTTTGCTTCGAGAGGCACATCGTGTCCTTTCCCAATGAGCCTGTCTCATGCAAACTTACACCATCACTTCTCATCCGTGATGGCCCATCCGTCTGTCCGCAGTCCTCCTGGGGCCAGCAGAGGTAAAGGTCTCAGCGTAATCAGAGTCTCTCACTCTCAGAGAAGAGCAAAGGAGGTACCAAGTGTCCCCCGAGCCTTTGCACCCCGTTGGTGGGTCTCCACAGGGGAGTGCAGCAGCCGAAAGGGAAGGAGCCAGCAGATGACCAATGCTCCAGACAACCGATCAACCCAAGACACCTCTTACACAAGTTACAGCAGGGTTAAAACCACCCGGTGTTCTTCAGCTGAGATTTTTTTGGGTGCCTAAGAGTTTTTTTGGGGGCGAAATTGCTTAAAAGTTCAATGGCACGGTTTTTGTTGCCTATCACAGGACCCTTGAGATATGGAACAGCTTGCGGCTCCTCGCAGGGAGATTTGCAGTTGAAAGGTCAAAGCTGTTTCTGGTTCTCCTTATCAGCGTTGGCCGAGCGAGAAGGAAACCTTTCGCCATCTGGGTCGGGTAGGGGAGGTCACGCCGGGGACAGAGCACCGGGGCACCGGGGCTCCGGAGATGAGGCGCCGATGGCAGAAGGTGGGAAGAAACCCAGGAGACAGGAATGATGCCCTATCTCCAGACCTACAGCAAGGCCACGGAGGGGAAGGCGACCCTTCCCACCACCCCGGCCGGCGCCACAGTCCCATCCACTGGAGAACTAAAGGCAGTGGGATGCAATGGTTTGGGGAATACCATTGCCCAAAGTGGATTTGGCCACTGCAACCATGGGGCTGGCCCCACTGGTGGCCACTCAGCTCCCTGGAGCTGCTCCACGTCCCTCCCAGCACTGCTGGGTTTGGTTTGGCTTGCACCGTTGACATGGATGAGGACCCACGTTGGGTTCGGGTGCTGGGACCCCTCCAGGGCTCTGCAGAAACACGGTGGTGGCCGGGCACAAAACCCCCAAAGCAAGCCAGAAGCAGCGTTTGCTTTACAAGACCAAGGTCTCCTGAGCCTAAACAGAGTCCTGGCCCTGAGGGACGAGTTTCTCCACAGCCAGGTGACATGACGTGTGTCCCATCCGACCACCTTTGCCTTCCTGACCCAAATAACCAGGTGCTAGAAGCATCCTTCAGCAACAATAAAGCTTGAATGCTTCTGGCCTCAGCTCTTACCCAACCCTGCCTTGTTCTCAGCCTTCACCCCCCTCTTTCCATCCATCCATCCATCCATCCATCCATCCATCCATCCATCCATCCATCCATCCCAGACCATAGCACCACGTTGCCAATCCAACCAGCGCTCCAAGCTGTTGGGCACTTTGATCTCCCCCTTGCTTGCTCCTGCCTGCCTGCTCCTTCCCGTTCCCCGCACGAGCTGCTCCTCACACACCTTAAATCAGCCGACCCAGCCAGGCTGGGAGCCGGAGCAGGCGAAACAAAGCGGTGGGAAGCAAGAAGCCTTGACAGCCCATCTGGTTTTCGTGCGACCCCCCCGGCGCTCTCGGCGTTGTCACCTTTCATTCATCCTGACAGGTACAGAGATCACCACCAGCCCGATCTCTTGAAGTCTTGACATGCACAATCCCGTT
Source organism: Platalea leucorodia (assembly GCF_965183815.1). NCBI lineage: Eukaryota > Metazoa > Chordata > Aves > Pelecaniformes > Threskiornithidae > Platalea > Platalea leucorodia. The sequence goes on from NC_138841.1 coordinate 5,817,760, forward strand.
ACGGAAATACAAGAGCTCCTGTGGATGTGCCTTTGGGGAAAGCAAAACTCTCTGCAAAGCCCTTGGCTGGGAGGAGTAGAACCCCCATGGCGAGGAGGGGAAAAACACCCCGAGATGCATGAAGGTGGCTCCTTGGGGTCAACCTCACCTCCCCTGGCTTCCTCCAGTCGTAAAGACAGCCAAGCATCACCAACCCATCGGCAAAACCACCCAAGGAAGAGCCGGTGGGAGGTTTGCAACCCTTAACACCTATGTCGGTGCCCCGTGCCTCAGTTTCCCCATCTGAAAGAGGAGCGTTTTGTCCCCTGGTGTTGTCTCCTCGATGGGACCATCAGGACAAGGACACATCCAGCACCCACCACCTCAAACACCGGTGAGCCAGAGCATCCCGCATACATACAGCACTATGCGCGCTCCCAGACCACGTCCGTCCGTCCGTCCGAGCGGGGCTCACCCGACGGCGGGGCTCACATGTACGTGAGCCCCGCTCGGACGGACGGACGGACGTGGTCCAGGAGCAACAGCAGTGAGAAAATACAGCTCTCCTCCCCGCAGAGCCCCCGGGGACGGCTCCTTCCCCCCCGCCGCCACCAGCCACCAAAAAAAAAAGCCGATTACTTTCAGGTGTCGGCCAGTTAATAAAATAAATCTTCCCCTTAAGGAAAGAGGAGATTTGCAAGGGGGATTTTTTTTCTTCCCAAAAGCTAAACGCAAACCAGAAGGCAACGGACTCGGGCACGTTGGCTCCACTGTCCTTTCGGGACACAGTTGGAGACGCTTGGTTTTATTTTTTTCCCCTTGTTTCACCCCCCCAAAAAAAAATCTTCCCTAATTTTTAGGGGCTGCTACGAATTTATCCCAGTAACCACAAGGCGATGCCATCCCACCGGCTCGGCCTCAGCGAGTTACTTGCATCGTTGTTTCTTACGGACTCTCTGGAGACAACTTTTCCTTTCCCTGCAATAAATTTTCCACTTACATTTTAAGGGAAGAAAATGTTTTCCGGTGCTTTTTCTGGCTCTCTGTCGGGAATGATTACTCCCAGATTTATTGGGATTTGCAAAGGAGGTGGCGATACCTGGGATCTCCGAAATTCGCCCGGATAATGATGCAGGCAGCACTTGTCAGCCTCAGATCTGATTTATGGAGCAAGATTTCATCCGTCCCGGTGCGTATAATTTACTGGGATCTGGAAGTGGCTCATTAGGGGATGAGATGAATAAATCCATCGAGCCCCCGGGGAGGGGAAGAGCTTTGTCCAGCTGGAAAAATCCCAAGGTGGGGTTTGGGGGTTTTCCTCGGTGGCAGCCGGACGGGGAGCAGGGCCCTCGCCGGGGTAATTCGGCACCGCCGGCACGGCACGGGACTCCCAGCCGGCTGCCGGGACGGCTGAGCCCCGGCTGGGGGGATCAAATGAGCCCCCAAGGTTGGGGGGAAGCATCCCGGGGCGCCCCCGGGCACGGCGCGGGTCCTGCTGCCCCGTGACAGCCGGGTGTGAACCGGGGGGACCCCGCTGGGACCCGCTCCACGGATGCTGAACAAGCAGAAGCTGGAGCCAAACGCGTTTGCTCTTACAAAGCCAATTTCTGGAAGGGCCTGGGTTTATTCCCGATCCCTCCCGGGATCAGAGAGCCAGTTTGGCCCTTTCTCACTGCACAGGCAGGAGCTGGACTAAACCCCCCCCAGCACCCCAAAAACATGCCCCACATCACCTCCCTTTTCCTTTTTTCCCTCCCTTCCCACCATTTTGCAGCCGTTTTCCAGTTAAAGACCAAACTCTGCCCAGGGTCACCCCATGCACACCCAGAATAACGGAGCCGACGGGGGAATAACCCCCCAGGGGAACGAATTCCCCCGGCGCGGAACCGGGCTGTTGCACGTCCTACCGGCAGCGTAAATCCCACCACCAGCAGCCAGTTACGCTGATTTACACCTATTTAACCAGCTGCTGCCTTAATTCAGGGGCCGGATCCTGCTCCCGGTTACGCATACGTTAAATCCAAAGTGACCCCGCTTCTTTAGTGCCGTTATTTCAGATTTACACCACGTAACAACGTTACTGTAAAATGAGAAACTCAAATCGACTCGAATCCTACCGCTTCCCGGCAGAGCAAATCTGGAATAAATTCCCTTTAATCCCTAGATGTATTCCTGGTTTTGCAATCGCTATCAGATTTTTAGGAGTCAAAAGACCCGTTCGGCTCCCAGTTACACATCTTTTACTGGGATTAATGCCATAAGCACACATCCAGCCCAGCATCTCCCCCGAATCCCAACCGCCGCCGGCTCGCTGCTGCTTCCAGGCTTCATTTCAGCCCTTTTTTTTTTTATGATATATATATATATATTTGGAGCAGCTGGAAGGAAAAAAAAGCCTGAACTTGGCATCCTGAAGCACTTTCCAACGCAGCCCAAAAATCCCCCACATGGATGAAGTATAAATCTTTCCTTATTAAAGCAGAAAGCTGCCCGGCGTAAGAGCACGGCATCGGGACGGCGATGGGAGAAGGGATCCAGCCCTGCGGCTGGGAGCCGGCAAGGCAGGGCTCACGCGTCCCCTCTGCCTCCCAGTATAAAATTGAGTTTATAGAGCCCGAATGAACTGGTGGTGGAAATCCACCCCGTGGCCCTGACTGCAAGGACGGGGCCGGATCCTCGTTTAAAGCAGCCCGAGGGAATTAAACTGATTTATTCCTGCACCTCCTCTAAAGGCCACTACATCTCCAAAGCACTTTATAAACACTTGGTTTTTTATTCAGCAGCTGCAAAAAACTGCTAGTTTTTACGCTAGTTTGAATCAAGCTAAAATAACGTTGATTTTTTTTTTTTTTCTCCTTTCTTTCCCCCTAATCCACCTCCATGAAATGCAAACAAAACCAAAAGCGATGGGGCTTGGCTTTCCCGCCGGGTTTAATCCCGTCGGCAGCCCCGCAGTTTGTTTTCACGGGTTTTGTTTCCTCGGTTGTTATTGCTATCATTAATTTACGGCACGCTTCGACACCGAACGCCGCTCCGAAGGAAAGCGGCGCCAGGGCGAAAACGGTAACTTAGAGATTTCAATAACCAAAAAAACAACCCCTAAAAATTGCCAAAAAATTGCAATTTCAATAAATTCACTATTTTCTGGAAAAAATCCCCCCCCCCCGTTGCCAGCGCTGAGGGTGTCCGTGCGTCCCCCTCCTCGCTGCCTCCACGGGGCCCTGACCCAGCTCCGCAGGGCTGCACGCACAGACGGTACGATCAGAATAGATTTGCACCGATTTCGGTAGTTACGCAGTTACGCGGGTGCGATTTCCGCGTGCTCATCCGTACCCCTCTGCAAGCTAGACGCAAACTTCCATGATTTTAGATATGTTATTACAGATTCTATATAGATTATATAGATTTTAGATATGTTTCGCTGCTAACGTGAACTGATACAGAAATACACTGTGTTCGTGTGCAAAATTATAAGACGTTTGCATGCGATTAAATTATCAATGCATATATCTAGATGGCGATAAATATGCATGTGTTTATAAAAGTGCATGCGTATATAAATGTGCATGTGTATATAAATATGGATGCATGTGGATAAATACACATGGATGCATGTGGATAAATATATATACATGCATGTGTATAAATACATATGGATGCATGTGGATAAATATATATACATGCATGTGGATAAATATATATACATGCATGTGTATAAATACATATGGATGCATGTGGATAAATACATATGGATGCATGTGTATAAATAGATATACATGCATGTGTATAAATACATATGGATGCATGTGGATAAATATATATACATGCATGTGGATAAATATATATACATGCATGTGTATAAATATACGTGGATGCATGTGGATAAATATACATGGATGCACATGGATAAATATATATGGATGCATGTGGATAAATATATAGGCATGCATGTGTATAAATACATATGGATGCATGTGGATAAATACATATGGATGCATGTGTATAAATACATATGGATGCATGTGTATAAATAGATATACATGCATGTGTATAAATACATATGGATGCATGTGGATAAATATATATACATGCATGTGTATAAATATATATGCATGCATGTGTATAAATACATATGGATGCATGTGTATAAATACATATGGATGCATGTGGATAAATACATATGGATGCATGTGGATAAATATACATGCATGCATGTGGATAAATACATACGCATGCATGTAAAGCACGTGTGCGACGCGGAGGCTGTCGCCTGCCTTTGTGCATCGTTACTACACGTGGGTGGATATTTGTGTTTGTGCTTTGCTTTTGTCAGACCTGGAAACGGGACCGTTTTCCACGTCGCCAGCCTCCTTAAATGCCAAATCTGGCGGCGGCTCGGTGGACGCGGTGGGTTTCCGGCAGGGTCAGACCGAGGGGCTCCGTCTGCCACTCGCTAACGCAAACCAGGGTCGCGATCAGCAAGGGAGATTTCCCCGGGTGAATTAATAAAGTCATTTTTCCTGCCATCGACGTGCACATGGCTGAGCGAGATCGAACCGTAGCTTGGGGTGAAGCTCTACAACGAGTGGGGCGTTAGGAATTGGAGGATTTTCTGGGATATTTGGGAGGCAGAGAGGGACGTGCAGACGGACAAGGGCTGAGGATTGAACCCGCGAGAGCTCTGCAGCTTTAGCAAAACAAAAACGTAAGCAAGGGCACAGATTCCCTTTGCCTCAGGGCCGAGATTATTGTCCCCGCGGGACGGAGAGATGCAGGGACGTGCCCAGGACAAACTAGAAGACCGTATTGGCACCCAACAAGGGGTGTAAACCAGCCAGGGATGAATCTCCCCTGGGGATGAGGAGAAGGTCCTCGCCGTGGGGCGCAGAGCCTGGAGGAGCCCGGGCTGGGGACACAAGCAGAAGAGCCGCCAGCGTGGCCAACTGAGTCCCACATCTTCCTCGGGCAAGGGAAGAACCTCATGGGCTTCCCCAAAATGCACATCCTTGCAAAGAACAGAGCGAATGGCCTTCGTTGTGTTGTCCCAGCTCCTTTTGTCCACACGTGGTGTTCCGCCAGGCTGAGGTCCTGGCCTGGGCATGGAGAGAAGCAGTAGACCTGGAGAATAGTCTCCAAGCCCTGGTCCAAGCTTGGCCAGCAGTCACCCCAGGCAGCTGGGGATGCTCCAGGCTGGAGGGGGCGTTGGTGTCTGATCGCGTCCTCAGGAGGACAGTTGTCCCCAGACCCTGGCCCTTCTGCCTTGCCCCTGAAGCTCACGTGCCAGAGCCGCGTTGAGCTGAGCTGCCTCCCTGCTTTCCAGAGGAAGCCAGAGCTTTTTCTCAGCAGGCTCCCAGGAATGGGCTTTCTTCCCAAACTGCAGATCGTAGAGGAAAAAATAATAAAAATCAACCCCCTTGAGAAAAAGCCCACGGGCTGGACCACGACCGCTGGGCCTCATCTACGCTGCCCGCTGCTCGACCTTCGGGCTGGGAGGGAAAGCACGTCCTTGGAGAAGGAGAAGCCTGTTCCCGGTCCCGTGCGTTCGGCATCGCTCCGTGCCTTGCCGGCATTTCCAAGGCTCTGGGTAACGTTGCAAAGTCTCGGCTGTGCAGGGCCGTTCATAGAAACCACAGAGCTATGCAAACCCTCCCGGCCTCCTGCCGAGCTCTTCAGTGACATCTCGTGATCCCCGGGGAGGCGAGGCAGCTCTCTGGGGTGGTTGGAGACAGTCGGGAAAGCCAATGGGATGCAAAGAGGGGGGAAAAAAAAAAAATTCCTCCTCCCAGCAAACAAGAGAGAAACCGAAAACAGAAAACGGTTGCCCACAGAGCATCCCGCTGGAGGGCTCCCGCTGCACTTGGCGGCTCTCTTGCATGGCTCGTTCGGTGGCAGATGCAATTAAAACGGGGCCACAAAAGGTGGTTTCAATCCAAGAGCCGACCCAGCGGCGCTTCCCCTTGCGGAGATGTCGGAGTCGGACGCCGTGACATTGTGAAAAGTTTCTCCTGGAAGCTTTTCAGCCGAGGAGTTTGTTGGGATCATCTTTTGCCCATAAATAATCTGGTTTGTGGCAAATGAACCCCAGCGAGCCCCAGGAGCACCACGGGGACCTCCCTGCCCCGGTCAGTCCCGTGCCGGCACCCACCCATGGTGCCCTAAGAAGAGGCACCCACCTTGGTCTGCCCCAGCAGCCTTCGCCCCCATCTGAAAGCACCCAACGGATCCATCCACCACGGCAGGAGGATGAGGCACCCAGGTCTGGCCCTACACACAAGCAAACCCAGGGCAGAGGCTTGGTGGCAGGTTCAGAAGGAGACCCCAGGAGCCCTGGTCCTCAGCCCTGGCCACTGGAGGGACCAAACCCCTCAGCACCTCCCCGAACCAACACCACCACCACAAATAGCCAAAAGATCTCACAAACCTCTCCTCACCCTGCCTTCAGCTCCCAAATACCCCAAATCCCAGAGACCAACCACCTTCCCAAGACCTCTTCCACCTGCCCCGGAGGGTCCCAACGATGGCTCCAGCCCGGAAAACCAGCGCATCCCAAACCAGCCTGCCCGTCCCCCTCCGCACCACCGGCACACACGGGGAGACTCATCCCTCTGCTATTAAAATCCTTTAAATGCCAGCAGTGAAACTGGGAGTGGTACGCTGAAACTAATAAGCCTTCAGAGGAGTTACGCTATGTTTAATAATATTTAACGACTTCTTGTGTGCCAGAGGACTTATAGTCCCTATTTAGCAATAATTCACAACACGCAGCGAGCCGCGGACTGTCAAACAGGGAAAATCTCGGCAGCTCCAGCTGCTGCGAAGGGAAAGCGTCGGGGAAGGCTGCGGGACGCGGAGGGAGCCGTCGTGGGCATTTACAGGGTGGGTGAGGAGGGGGCACCGCACGCTCGGACCCCCGTTTGCAGAGCCAGCCCCTCGCAGGATTCGCTGCCAGAAAAAGTTCGAGCCCAGGATCACAAGCCAGCCGCTATTTTTCCTGCAAATACCAGTTTCCGTAACCAGGGACTGGAAAATCCAGCCGTGATTTATACCACACGCCACAAACCCGGCGCTCCCGCAGTAACACCGGTTTTTGCAACGACCCGACAACGTCCTATCAATCCTGCAACCGCTGCCAAGACATAGGGGTTACATTATATTTTTATCATAAGCTCTTGGAAACAAGATTGGCTTGTGATTCCAGATTTGCACCGTGCCTGGGATAACAAAGTACTGCCCCAGCGCCGCCAATAAAACGCTGCGTAATGTTATTTAATGGTCAGCGTTATCCCGTTGTTCCGCTATTTAACATCACACGTCTGTGGTCCTTCTCTGCCGCTTTTTGCTGCTCCCACGCAGTTCATCCCCTGCCCTGCAGCCCCGAGACCCGCAGGTTATTTTTTCCCAGACCTAGAGCAAGGAGCGATGCCCTAGGACGGGTTAAAAGCCGCGGTCTGCGCTGCGCGTAGGGGAAAACAGCAAATGGGGGCGTAAAACACCCCCTTCAGCCCAGATATCTGCTCGTTTCTCCGTGCCTGTTATTGAATCCCCTCTTTCTTTGACACCGAGCCTTTAAACCGCCAAACCTGCCCCATCGTTTTGCACTCAAACACCCCCAAAACGGTATAACCCCCCGCGCTGCGAAGCCAAACGCCCGGCCCCGGGGAGCAGCCGAAGCGGCTCCAAAGCGGATGGATGCAGAGGAGCAAAAAGGAGGAGGGAGGGTGAACCAGGGAGAAAAAAAGTCCAGGCAAGCTCTGGTCCGCTCTGCCCCGGCACCGGCTGCGAAAGCCAAAGCCGAGCTGCTGGGATGGGGGGGACCCAAATCCCGGGGTGTGGGAGCAGCGGCAGGGACACGCGGGGAGCAGGATGGGACCTTCTCGGTGCTGGGAGCGAACACCACCCACGCCAGCAGAGCCCAGCGCCTGCTCCGAGGGCGGACACGGCACCGTGGGATCCCGGATCCCGTGTCCCAGGGTCACAATCATCCCTGAACCGACCTGCCCAGGCCTCAGCCCCGGCCTCGGGGAGGGAAATGGGTTGGGTGCAGCTCGGGAAGGGGAAAAAAGACCCAGAGGGTGTCTGAAAAATGGAAGTTTCTCCCCCCTGCCTGGGATTTTGAGCCGCTCGTAGCAGTTGGGGATGAAACTTTAAATCAAGGAAGGGCCCTGGGCATTTCCTGCAGCTGGGAGACACTGGGAGCGCTGGGAGGGGAGGAGCGGGGCTCCCCCCGCGGCCCCTGCCTTCGGGCTGGGGGGGGACCGGTGCTGTGGGCCGCCCCACTCGGGAAAGGGACCTGGGGGCGGGGGGGAACTGGGCTTAGAGGGTTAACGAAGTGGCTGGGAGGACGCACGTGACTGGCTGTGGAGTGGGCTGGGGTGTGCGAGTGGGTGGGGGTGTGCGTGGGGGGGCTGCGGGGCGAGCCCTCCCTCCCCAGCCCCACCACCCTCCTCCTCCTCCCCGGCCCCCCGCACAAAATCCTCTCCCCGCCGGCCGCCCCCCCCCCGCTCCCCGTTCCCTCCAACCTGCGGGATGCAGGCACCGGGCTGCCCGGCCTTTCCCCCGCCTCGGCGGGCCGGACCCCCCCCGGGGCTCCCCGCGGCTCCCCCCACCTTCACCGGCGGCCCGCCGGGACCCCCCCGGCGTCCGCCGCCGCTCAGCCCCCGCCCGGGCCGCTGCCCGCCGGACAAGGCAGAGCCCCGGTACCCGGGGGTCGCCGGCCCGGGCCCCCTCGCCGCGGCCGTCCATGGGAAGCCCTTCTACCCGCTCGGGGCTGCAGGTACCGGGGCGAGCGGCGGGTGGATGGGGGGAGCCGGGGCCGCCCTCCCCCTCCCCGGCCCCTTCTGCTTCTCTTTCCTCCCCTCTACCCCCGCCCCAGGGCCTGATCCTGCCGCTGCCCTCGGACCCCCAGCCCTGACCCCCTATCGCCGACACGCTCCCCCTCTCCCCGCCTTCACCGAGGCGGCTGCTGTCGCGATATGACCCCGTCGGAGCGGAGACTGCCAGGGCATCCCCCGACGGGAGCCGGGGAGCCGGCAAGGGCCTGGCCGGTGCTCCCGTGTGTCGGGTAGCCGGGAGTGTGTCGCGACAGAGACCGAGGTCTCCGGGCTCCTTCCCGGGGGGAAAGAGGGAGAAGAGGCGGTGGGAGAGACCCGGCCCCGCTGCCGCGACGGCGGGGACCGGCCCGGGCCCGCCTCGCCCCGGCCGGCGGGTCCCGACGGGGACGGAGCCCGTTACCGGGGACGGAGCCCGTTACCGGGGACGGAGAAGGGCCCCGTCCCTCGGAGGAGGCTGCAGAGGCGCCTCCCGCCGCCGCCGCCCGGGCCCGGGCCTCACCGGGCAGCACCGGCGGCAGCAACCGGTGCAGCGGCCGCACGGACGGGCCCGGGGCTCCGGTCCCGGGCGGCACCGTCAGCTCCCGGCCGGGGAGGCCGAGCCGCGGTGCCCGGCTCCGGGGCTTGCAGAGGTCGGGGCTCCCCGGTGCCCGGCTCCGGGGCTCCCGGCTCCCCGGTGCCCGGCCGCGGGGTGCAGAGCTCCGGGGCTCCCGGCCGCTGCCCGCCGGGGCTCCGCACCCCTCCGCAGGCTGGGGCAGGACCAGGCGCTTCCCCGGGGCTCTCCCCATCGCCTCCACCGGTCCAGCAGCACCCGCCGCTCCCTCGCACTTTCCCTCCCGACCGGGACCGTCGGGGGCTCCGGCCGGGCCTTACCGGGCTCGTCCCGTCCCGCCGGGGCTCCCCGCTCCCACGGGCCTTTCATCCCCCCCCTTCGCTTTAATATAAGAAGAAAAAGGCAGCGGCGCGGATGTAATGGGAACCAGGTGGGGCCTGGCCGGGGGGGCCCAGGTAGAAAAAGCCCCGGGGCCACCGGGCCGCTGCCCCCCCCCCCGCCCTTACCTGCTCCCGGTGCGGCGGGGGGGATGCTGCCGTCCCCGGGGGTGGCTTTCGGTGGTGGCTGCCGTGTCTCCCCCCGGTTCCCGGGAACCCTTTCCATGCCCCCATCCCTTCGCTAATGATCCCTTTGAGTTCTCTTTTTCCCCTCCTGGTTAACCCAAGAAGCGTACAGCTGTTCCCCAGCTGCTGGCTTCCCCAGCGCCGCCAAATCTTTCAGGGGGTGTCAGTTTGAGAAGGGGGGGGAAATATCTATATCTTCCCTTTTTCCCATCCTCTTTGTCCCCCTGCGACGCCGTGTTTATTTAGCTACGCGCCCGTATCCTGCTCCCTTCCTGCCTTCGCCTTCTTTCTGGCCATTTATTTATTTGTCTCCGAAGCCGAAACCCGCGGGCCGCTCGGAAACGCGGCGCGTTGCCTTTGAAATGGGGGAAAAACCCCAAACCCGACGCATTTCTCGCGTCGCTTTGCGCAGCGGGATTTTTCTTATTTCGGGCATTTTTCCTTCCTTTTGGTCACATTTGGGGTTTTTTTGCCTTCGCTCTGCTCCTTGGTGGGGCTTGTTTTTTACCCCCGGCCTGGCGGCCGAGTCCTTCGGAGGACAAAGCGGGGAGGAGACGGCAGTTTGGCCTCATCCCTTCGCCGTTACCCACCGCCGGGCACGTAGACAGGTCGGTACCGAGAGGGACGGGGAGCAGTCGCCCCCCCAGCCTCCCCCCAGATAACATTTGCCCATTAATTCGAAGCAGCTGGACCTCGGCTCTCGGCTGCGCGCCGTAACCCCCAAATTGCCTTAATTAGGAAACAACCAAAAATCAAAACCGAAAGTCCGGAAAAGGCCGCGGCGGGGGCTGGTTCGGGGGGCACGGAGCCCCGGGTGGGTCCGCAGGGATGGGGACCCCGTACCCCGCTCCGCCGGGATGCGATGGTTAACGGGTTGGGAAGGAGGATCCGTCCCGAAGGAGACGATTTCCCTCCTCGCCAGCCCCGAGCGCCGCGCTGTGCCCAAGGCCCGGCCGTGGGCCTGATCCTGCCCCTCCGAGAGGGCCAGTGGTCTCCACCTGCAGCAAGCCCGAGTCTCTGGAGCTGGTGCTTGGGGTGGGGGTGAGACCAGGGCAAAACCCGGCATTTTCAGCTTGTCTCCTTCCCAGGTGACAGCCCTGCGTCCCCTTGGCTGCTGGGGGACCCCAGGCTAAGTCCCCCCTCAGTTCTCCCTTCACCAGTTCAGCTCCTCGGGGTCCCAGCAGCACCCGGCATCGCCCGGAGCCGCTGAGCTCCGTGGGTCCCTGCGTGGGGACAAACAACCCTCCCGGGGGACAAAGGTGACCTCCGAAACGCACGGCAGCGACTTATCTCTTGATAATACCTTGAACCCATGTCATGAGACGCCCCAGAGACGCCGCAGCAGCGAGGGGAAGGGGGGAACCCCCACATTTCTTGCTCTGGCCCCCCGGCCCCATGGGAGGGTGGGGAAAGGGAGCTTTTCTCCAGGAAAAAGGAGGGGGTTATTTTTCACTCCTTTCCCAATGGTTTCCTGACAGTTACAGCTCCAGGGAAACGCTGGCCCGGGGGCAGGCAGGGGCTCCCCTTGGAGCCAGCTCAAGCGCGGGGGTCTGGATACGGCCCAGCGCCGGGGCGGGCTGGGGTTACTGGTGGAGCCGGTGTCTCTGCCCCGGGCGCAGCTGAGCAGGACGGAGGCGTCAGCCCGTGCTGGAAGGGAGCGGGAGGAGAGGGACGAGGAGAGCTGAGCAAAGCCCTGTCTGCAAGATGATCCCCTGCTCGCCTTCTCTGTCCCCCTTCGCCCACCCCACATCCCTTGGTAGCAGCATCCAAGAGGGTCCCCGAGCAGGACCCCCAGCCACGGGTCCCCAAGCACCCCAAAGCCAGGCTTTGCTCCCACACCCTCCGGGAGCAGCACCAGCCCGCAGCTCCCCCCGGGAGCAGGGATTTTGCCCTCCCCAGCGCTCGATTTGACCGCTGCGTGCTTGCACCGAGCCCCTTTCTCCCAGGACTGTACCCCCACATCCCCCCCGGGGTGACCATCCCCGGGGCCTCGGGTCCCTCGGGAGGGGAGGTTTGGGGCTGCAGGCCCGGGCGGGGTCTTTGCTTCGTTAACACCGTTACCACCACCCCATCTTGTGCCTCTCCCCTGCCAGGCAGCGAGAAGGGATGCAAAGGCGGGTACCAGGCGATGCCCACAGCCTGCCGGGCCCCCGTGAAAGCCCCAGGGGAGCTGGGGTGCCCGCTGGCAGCACCCCTGGGCAGCCTGCAGGAACACGGGGTCCCCAAGCTCCCCGAGCCCCTGGGCAAGAGCAAGAGCAAGAAGCGGAGGAACAGGACGACCTTCAGCACGTTCCAGCTGGAGGAGCTGGAGAAGGTCTTCCAGAAGACGCATTACCCCGACGTCTACGCCCGTGAGCAGCTGGCGCTACGGACAGACCTGACGGAAGCCAGGGTGCAGGTACGGGCAGGGGTCCCTGGCTCCCGCAGGGATGGGCACGGCCACCCCGGGTGGTGCCGGCCGGAGCTGGAGGATGCTTTCTCCTCCTCCGCAGGGTGATGCTGAGTTAGAAGCTGGTTTTTCCCAGGAGGATTTTGCTAAGCCCCAGAGGGGAAATCCCAGCCCAGGCGCTCGCTTCACCCGCCGCCACGGAGTGGCCGGTTGCCTCTCCGCGCTCTCTCCAGTTCTCCCCTTGCCCCCTCGCTGCAGCTCCCAGGGGGTGGGAAGAGCCAAAATCTGGGAGGTCGTTGCCAACCTCCCCCCCCCCCCAGCATCCCCTACCGTGATCCCCCCATGCATCCCTCGTCCCCAGCCTCCCCCAGCTCAGCTCCCTCCAGCCCAGGGCAGCGATGGAGCTGCCATCCCAGGAGAGGGGTGCCCGGGGGCTCAGCGCAGATGGGGCTGGGGGCGGTGCATCCCATCCCAGGACGTGGGGCAGGATGAGGCCCTCCCTCTCCGCCGGCATCATGCCTGCGTCAGGCCAGCAAGCTCCTTCCAGAGGAGTCTCCGTGTGGTTTGAGGCTCCTGGCGGGAAGAGGCGGCTGGAGGGGGCACCCGGCGGGGAGAAAAGCGAAGGCGGGCGGGTAACGAAGCGAGCAGGGAGCACCCGCTGGGTGCTGGGTGCCTTGAGCCACCCAGTCCTGGGTGCTGCCCTCCCCGTGGGGCAGGAGCTGGGGACAAGGCACAGGCAGGGGATGCGCACCCCCAGCCTGCAACCCCCCAGCCCTGCTTTGGGGTGGATTTAGATGAAATTCCTCGTAACCACGCGAGCCCTGTGGCAAGCATCCCGGTACCACCTCCTCCTCTCCGGGAGATGCTGCTGGAGCCAGCACCGCCCTAACCAGCTCCGGGCCCCAGCCCGGCCAGCAGCACGGAGGGGACGCGCAGGGTCATCGTGAGCACGCAGGACCCAAAGAGCCTCATTCTGCCTCAAAAACCTGGGGGAAACAAAGCCCAGAAGCACAAGGGAGAGAAAAAGGCTGCGCACGGAGCAGGACTGCTTATTTTCCAAGAGGGATAAGAGAAATTTCTGCTTTTGGTAGAGAAAAAGGCTGGTGAGCACAGAGCCGCGCACAAGGGCGGCTTCCTCCGTTCATCTCCAGTTTACCGGGATGCTGGCGCATGGTGTTAGGGCTCTTTTCCCGCCGGGAAGATGAGCGTGGGGCTGGGCAGAGGGCTGCCCGTCTCGCCCTGGGCAGGCAGGGCTCCCTGCGCCTCAGCCCCCTCCTCCGTCCCCCAGGTCTGGTTCCAGAACCGACGGGCCAAGTGGCGGAAACGGGAACGGTACGGGAAAATCCAGGAGGTGAGAGATGCGGCGGCGGCGGCTGCCTGCCCCAGCCCCCTCCCGCCCCAGGGCAGGGGTCCCGTCCCATTGCCCCCGGGGTCCCCGCGGGGTGACCCACAGCACCCGTGGTTTTGCCCCTTCTCTCCCACGGGCCCTGCGGTTCCATCCGCTCTGGGGAAAAGCGCACGGCCCCGGATGGAAAAGGGGGAAAGATGCAGCGTCGCGTTTTGCCGCATGCAGGAAGAGGCTGCTTTATGTCCCCCTCCATCTCCAGAGGGAACGTGGCCTTTGGGGCAGGTTTTGGGGGGTGTCCCCCCCAAAGACACCCCGTTAGCTGTCCCACATCCGTCAGGGCTTCCTGCCCCCCTTTCCTGCAAAACTGCCTTTTTTTTTTTTCCACGTTGAAAAGCGTAAAAATAATTTAACACTCGGCTTCACGCGCATCCCCGATGCCAAACTCTCCCACGGCTGCCCCGCACGGAGCGGGGAGAGGGGGAGGAAGATTTCCAGCAGGATTCACCCCCCCCCAGGCAATTAAAATAAAGCAAAGGCACCCATCGCTTTGGGGGGGTGGGATCCGGCGGGGGGGACGTGGTCCCCACCCACATCTGACCTCTCCTGCTTCACTGTTGGCTTCTATTTTTTTTTTTTCTGTGGTCCTTTTTTCCAGCTGCAGAACAACCTGTGGCCGAGCTCCGGCCCCGGGAGCCCTGCGGGGCTCCTGCCCCCCGAGAGCATCCCGTCCCCCTGCATGTCCCCGTACCCCCACGCTCACAGCAACATCGCCGGCTTCATGGGCATCCCCGCTTCTCCCGGCCCCCACCCCGGCATCAACAGCCTCTACTCCCTGCACGGCCTCCCCCCGCCGGCCCTGGGCACCCACCCCTTCGAGCCGGCACCCGAACACGACTACAAGTCCCCCACCCTGGTGCCACTGAGGATGAAGAGCAAAGAGGCGACCAGCAGCCTGCTGAACTGGGCTACGTGAGCCATCCCCCCCCCGCAGCGCATCCTGGCCCCCCCAGCACCAGGGTTTGGGAGCAGGTTGGTGGGGTCACCCCTACCCCCCCTCCCCGCGCACCCCCATCTCCATCAGCGTCCTGCATCCCACCCCGCTCCGTCACGCTGCTGTGGGCCCCCCCGGGCGAGGGGGGGTCAAAGCGGGGCTGCTGGGGGAGGGAAAAGGGTCACCCCCAAACCCAGCCCGGCTGGCCCTGGCAGCTCGGGACCCCAAAAGCAGCTCCCAACATACCCGAGCCCCCCCAAGCACCTTCAGAGACTGGGATTTGATGGAGATACCCGACGGTTTGCAGTGGGGTCGCAGCCTCTTGGCCCCCCCCTGCCTGCACCCCCCCTGCCTGCACCCCCCCGCCCGACCCGGGGAGGGCACTGTGCCGGCGCGGGGTGCCAGGGGCGCACCATGGCAGGGGGCACCGGATCATTTTGGGGGTAACGCTCCCCTCCCCAGCTGAAATTTGGCTGCCAACCCCCCACCAGTGCAGCCAGCAACGGCAGAAATGGGGTTCTTCGTACCCCAGTCCAACCATACTGGGAAGACCCATGCAAGCTGGGACAGCTGCTGGTGCTTGGCGGGGGGGGGTTACTGGGGGCAGAGCAAAACCCTCAGCCATGTTGAAGGAGCTCTCGAAGCCCCCCCAAGCCACCGGCAGCCCTTTCTGCTCCCCCTCGAGGGGGAACAAGATTCAGGCCGCCCCCCCGGCACAGTCCCCAGCTCCTGCAGCCCCCCGGGACGGGCAATGAACCGTACGGGATGGGGGGCTGCGGGGATAAAGACACCCTAAATTGAAGCCCGTTACCCCTCAGATCGCTAAGGCGGGGAGGTGCCTTAATCCCAGCGGTGGGACCCCCATCCCGGGTGCCCCAGCTGGGGTGTTGGGGGGCACAAGTGGTCAATTTGGAGGGTTTTGCCCATTTTGGGGGGTCTGCAGGAAGCCCGTTAGTGGTGGTACCTGTACGGCCAGTCCCGGGGGCCCGGGGGGGATCATCCGGTGTGCTTCATCTGCGCCCGGGGTGCCTCCAAGCGCCGGGTCGCAGCAGCGTGTCCCATCCCGTCCTCCGGCCAGCGTGACCCCCCCGCCACGGGCAAACGGCCCAAACCACGTCAGGAACGGGATCTGCCCTTGCTCCCGCTCACCCCATCGCCAGGAGATGCTGTTACACCCCCAAGGGCCAAAAAACCCCCCAGAACCTCGCTGCCAGCCTGCCCCCAGCTCCCGGCCTCCTGGTGCTGGGGAGGGGGGAACCTCGCTCGGGCCCCAGGGACCCCCTCGCAGAGGCACCCCATCGGTCCAGCCCGATTTGGGCCCAAAACCAAGGTTTCCAGCCAAAGGGAGCCCAAGCGCTCCAGGACCCACGCGGATTTGTTCCTCACCCACGGGGCTCGGCCCCCCTGGCACAGCCTGGCCACGGTGGGTGCCCCCCGGGAGGCAGCCCACGGCCCGGCCACGCACCCAGTGGGTGCCCACCCTCGCCTGGGACATCTCGTGGCCTGGCTCTCGCAGCCCCCCTCCCACTGGCGGGGATTTTGTTATTCATTTATAAACAATAAAACACATTTTTAATAAGTTATTTATGGCCCCGGCAGCGCTATAAAAACCGCGGCCTGTGATCGCCCGGCACAGCTGGGGAACATTTCGGAGCAGGCGGAGGGGAGCGAGGTGTGATGGAGAGCTGGGCTCGGCTCCCACCTCATCTGCGAGCGGCCTGCCGGGCTCCCCGGGCCGGCTCCTGCCCCAGGACAGGGTTTTGGGGGGCCAGGGTGGGTGCTGGGGGCACCCAGCTGGAAGGAAAGCACCCTGGGGGGGGCTAGTACGCTTTGGAAATACACGCATCGCCTGTTGCGATGGGGTAGCGGTGGTGCCCCCGCCTCGGCCGGATCCTGCTCGGGACAAATCCCCTCCTGACCCGTGCCGCTCACGAGGGGCCAAGGTCACGGTGCAGCACTGGGGACCTTGGAGGGATCGCTGGGCTCCGGCTCGATGTCCCCACCCGTCCCTTGCCCGTGGCTAGGAGGGAGGAGGGCAGGGTGGGGCCCACAGCCCATCTCATGGCCGCACGGGCTGGGGGCCCGTTAAGGGCACGTTACCATCGAGGGCGAGCCGGTGTGGCTTCTCCCGTGTCTACTAAGGGCTGAGCTTGCCGCCTCCTGCCTTCGGAGCCCGGGGGGTGGTCTCCAGGGCAGGGGCCGAGCATCCCCCAGGCTGGGTGGGGAGTGGGAAACAAACAGCCTCCTCTGCCCCCGCCCTGCCTCTCCCCCTCAAACCAGGGCTGAATCGCCCGGGATTTCACCCACCCGAGCTGGCCGGGGCTGCTGCTGCCTCTCCAGCAGGGAAACTGAGGCACGGCAAGGTGCAAGGGTGAGCTCTGTCAAGGCCAGGCGTTGGGGATGGTGGGTTGGATGGCCAGCTTCTCCGCTGGGGCCAAAGAAAATCCCGGTGAGGCCCCTGGGTGTCAGAAGTCCCAGGGCAGAACTCAGGGAAGGGGACAGGCAAATGCCTGCTTGAACCTGCCAGCTCCTGCCCGCGCGCCCCGGACGTCACCAGCTCGCCCAAGCCAATGGATCCGGTTGCAAGTTAAATACTAAATCTTTCGGCGACATAATCCACCCCCGGCGGGACCTGAGGAGCGAGAGGGGTCAAGGACACGAGACAACGAACCCCGGGCACCGGCCCCACCGCTGGGTTCACCCGTTGCTGCTGCCCAGGGGCCGGAGGGCCGGGGACACAGACAGAGCCCGGACACGCTCGGGTCAGAGATAGCGCGAAATATATATATTTATATGTACAGCTCATCCACCCCACCCAGCGGGGCGAGGGAAGACTGCAGTCTCCAGCCCTCCCCAGCCCGTCAGCAAGAGCTCAGCCCCTCAAACCCCCCCGCCATCGCCCTCCCAGCGCCCCGGCCCCGCCGCCGTGTCCCCAGGCAGGGTCTGGGCAGGGGGACAGGCCGTTTTCCTGCCACAGCAGCCTCCGCTCCCCGCGCCCCGCCGCAGCGCCGACGGGGCCCTCACCCCGCTTTGCCCCGCTCCCCGCCTGCTCCCCCTTCTCGGCTCCGGCTGGTGGGGGGCAGGAGGAGGGTGATGGGGGTGCTGCCTCCGAAAGCATCGACCAGAGGCGCGCACAGGTCCCCCCCACCCAACGGGAAACGCCTGGGGCACTGTGGCCTCCACCAAGCCTTCACCCCCAGCTCAGGGTTGAGCCTGGAAGGAGGCAGAAGGGCAGGACGGCGTCTCGGGGAGGACCCCACAGCTCCAGCCTCTCTCCAAGCCCACCACAGGGGGTCCAGGCACCCACAGACCCCCCAAAACCTCGCTCCCCCTGCCCCTCGGCAGCGGGCCAGGCTCAAGATCTCCCCAAAGCACCCCTCCTGCCTCTCCATCGTCCGTCACTGCAGCAGCTCCTCCCAGGAGATGGGTCGGGAGAAGACCTCCCGCTCCAGCCACAGGTCGTAGTTGACCTGGAAATCCTCGGGCAGGTCCACGCGCTGGCCCAGCACGCTCTGCAGGCAGTTGTCCACGGGCAGAAAATCGGGGTTGCTGTGCGCCCGGTCGTAGCGACGCGAGTTGAAACGCTCAATGCTGGCGCGCAGGGCGCACTCCTCCGCCTGGAAGTCCCAGGGTCGGGCATCCAGGTCTGGGCAGAGGGAAGAGGGGTGTCAGAGGGGAGCCGGGGGCCCCTCAGCCAGCCCAAATCCCTCAGGAAAGGTCTTTGCAGGTCCCTAACAAAGAGTAACACACGGTGCGGAGCAGGCAGCCACCAATGGCTCCAACACCGGCCACTGCCAGCTCTTTCCCTCTTCCCCACGATGCCACCACCCCAAATCCCCCCCTGCAGCCCAGACCTAAGGGCTGCACAGGCCCTAAGCTGCAAAGGGACAGCTCTGGGCACAGACACGTCGCTGCACGGAGCAGGAAGGACAGCGGGTAACGGGACGCTCTGCAGCCGCTGCGAAGGACGTACCGTTGCCGTAAGCCCAGTCGTCGTTGAGACGGTGCCGCACTTTCTGGTAGATGGCCGACATGGTCTTCATGTTGCTCTTCCTCCACTGCCGGCCCAGGTACTTGGTCTGTACCTTGAGCAGCTTCAGCACGTAGAGCTGCATCATGGCCTGCTTCACCTTCAGCGCCCGCTTCAGGATGGGTGCTGACTTGAAGACCACCAGCATCTGCGGGGAACAGCCCCCGCCGCAGCCGGGGACAGAGGGGTGACGTGGCTGGGACGGGTACGTGGGTACCTCCCGTCACACACGTGCCAACCCCCTCAAACACACAAACCTTCCCTTCGTGCACTCTCCCTCACCCCTTCCACCCGCACTCCCTCGCCTGCCGCTCCCCAGCAAGGTCTGGGGTGCACCCCAAGGTACCACAGCCCCCTCACCCAGTCCAGGCACCCTGCGACAGCCCAGTCCGGCCGGGCTGAGCCCCAGCGTGCTCCCCGGCCCTCACCATGGTGCGGGAATGCTTCCACTTGGTCAGCTTGTTCAGGATGCGCAGGAGGTTTATGCAGGAGAAGAGGTTCCTCCAGCAAAACTGGTTGTTGTCTCCAGCTTCCTGCGGGAAAGCGGAGGCAGGGGTCAGGCAAGAGATGGGAGCGGGGATGAGGAGAGGCTGTTCTGGTCTGAGGACCCTTGCCCACAGGGGTAGAGCACAGCACGCAGGCAGGAGACGTCCGACAGCCACCCATCGAAACCCCAGCAGTGCCGGGGCCAAGCGCAGGAGTGCTGAGGGTGCCAGGGCTGGGTGCAGCCCTGCTGCCTCCCTGCACCCATGAAACCCTTTGGGGAGCACCCCGGGGCGCCAGGACCTGGCAGAGAAGGGAGTGACTCACCAGGCTCTCTGCCGTCAGCTCCGGCAGCTCGTGCACCACGCAGTACGGGTAGTCCAGGACGGAAATGCTGCAGAAGGAGAGGGGGTGTCGTGCTGCTCCCCTAGATCCTACCTGGCCTGGGGGCAACGCAGCCCCACACCTCCCACCCACCAATAAGCTGCAGCAGGCACTTCCCTGGGTCTCCCTGTGCCGGATCCATGGCTGGGGAGGGATCACGGAGGGGCAAAGCACGCAGGGATCCCCTCCGAAAACCCGGCAGGGATGCGGGAGGGCAGCCTCCTCCCCTACCTGTTCTTGGCAGTGATGTAGGACATGATGTTCTGGTTGAAAAACTTCAGGATGAGTGGGATGCAGTTGGCGAAGACCAGATGCTGGGCCATGTACTCAAACTGGGGAGAAAGGCGGGTGAACGGGGACTCATCCTGCGTCCTGCCCGTCCCCAAAGCCCCGCGCAGGGCGGCCGGACCCCGGCCCGCCTCACCTGGTAGATGTGATTCAGCTTGAAGTGCTTGAGCAGGAGGAGCAGCACGGCAGAAATGGCTTTGACGATGATCTCCTTGTGCCGATTGACATCCACCCCCAGCTTCATGCTCTGCAGCACTGTGGTCCTGGGGGACACAGAGGGATCCTTGGGCTGGGGCACTGTCTGCACCCGGCCAGCCCCGGAGGCGTCGGCGGACAGTCCTGCCATCCCCTGGGCTCTCAGCAGCCGCCTGCAGCCAGCTCCCGCAGCAACGCACAATTCCTGGCACACCACCGAGCAGAAGACGGTCGAGATCACCCAGGAGGCCTCAGCACAGCCCCAGCCCAAACCGCACCACCCTGCCTGGCTCCCTCCCGTCCCCCCTTCCCTTCCCAGCACCCCCCAGCACCTCTGCTCGCCCTCCACGGTCACTCACGGCATCTCCTCCGGCAAGACGTCTGCCAGGATGTTGATGGAGTCCGTCTTGGCTTTGGAGGTGGGGGCTGCAGCAAGGAGGATCTTCAGCAGAGCAATCTGGGGAGAAGGGAGAGATGGAAAAGGGGATGGGAGCGGGGGGACTGGCCACAGGCTCCTCTCCCCACCCCAGGAGGGAGTAACAGGGACGTTTATGCGGGGAGGGAAGAAAACCTGGGGGCATCATTGGAAAGGGACGGAGCAGCAGAGGGAGGCCCCGAGACAAGGCACCCCCAGATCAGCTCCAGGACAGAGCAGAGCCCGAGGGACCCCCAGTGCTCCCCAGCTCACCATGTACTGCGGCAGGCTCGGCAGGAGGCCCTGGTACAGGATCTCCGCAGGGACTTGCTCCACTTCTTCTTCCCCCTGGTGCCAGGAGAGACCAGAAAACCCCATACCAGGAGCTGCCACCAGCGCCGTGGGCCTGGCTCAGCCCCAGGCTCTCTGACCCCAAGGGCAGGATACCCCCGGCTCCTGCCCGAAGCCTCCCCGCCCACCCCACCCTCTGCCCCAGAGAAACCGCTCCTCCCTCCCCAGCGGAGCAAACCCCCAGCTCCGTCGACAGCCAAACGACCGAGCGCCCCAGCTTGGGAACTTCGTCCCATCCTCACCCCCACACTCACCCCGGAGAGCGGGGAGCGCAGGTACTCGTCCTCCATGTGCACTTGCACCTCCGCGATCGACGTGTACTTGTGCTGCACGGGGAGAGAGCGGGGGTTCACCCCACAGCCCCCCCCGCATCGATGCCACCAGCCCCAGCCTGGTCCCATCATCTTTTTAAGTCCCTCCCTGTTATTCCTGTCCCAGCGGTGACCGATGTTGATGGGCGGGGTGGCGGCTGCTGGCCTCAACTCTGGGACAACCCCAGTAAGAAAGGGATGAAACCAGTGAGGAAAGGGGCTCGGCCAGAACTGGGAGACCAGGGATGGGCTGGAAACTTAAGGCCGCTCCCATCACAGGGCCGGGCAAGTGGGAGAGGGGTCAGCAAAACACCACCGGCCCTGACCTGCGATCGCTGCAGGGGGATGGGGAAGGGGCTGGGGGAATTCATAGAACAGAATCATAGAATACAATCACAGAAGGCTTTGGGATGGGGGGGACATTTCAAGCCCATCCAGTCCATCCCCCTGCCAGGGGCAGGGACATCTACAACCAGCTCAGGTTGCTCACAGCCCCGTCCAGCCTGGCCTGGATGTTTCCAGGGATGGGGCATCTCCCACCTCTCTGGGAAACCCCTTCCAGTGTTTCACCGCCCTCATTGTAAAAAATTTCTTCCTTATATCTACTCCGAATCTCCCCTCTTTTAGTTAAAACCATTACCCCTTGTCCCATCGCTACTGGCCCTGCTAAAAAGTCTGTCCCCATCTTTCTTATCCGCCCCCTTTAAGTACTTGAAAGGCCACCATAAGGCCTCCCCGCAGCCTTCTCTTCTCCAGGCTGAACAACCCCCCGCAACATCAACGTACTCACCAGCTTCAGGGTTCGGATGCTCTCGTGGATGGGCCTGGGCAAGCCCACCACCGTGTTGGTGTCACTAGAGAGAAGGGAAAGAGCCGGGCTGGGGGGAGGCAGGAGCAAACCTCAGCCGTCCCCACGAGCAGGTCAGAGACCACCACCCTGAGAAGAAGCCAGCGAGCTCAGGACTTCTCTGCTGCCAAGAGGAGGGCAACGGCAGCCCCCACACTAGCAGCCGCTACCACTATCCCCCCCTCAAAATTGGCAGCCCCGCTCTGCGGGAACCCACCTGCCCAGGGTGTAGCCGATGAACTTGCTGCGGCTGGACTCCAGGAACATCTCAATGTCCTTCTCTCTGCAGCAAAGGGACAAGGGGAAGAGTCACATCTTCCTGCCCGCCCGGGTACACCACAGCCCCAGGCACAGGGTGTCAGGAGAAGCCTCGCGGTCAGATAAAGGAGATGGTGCTGAGCCCACTCCATCGAGAGAACAGCCACCAAAGCGACCATCAGATCGACCACTCCATCTTCCCCGCACCCCTGCTGAAGTTCTCAATATTTAACAGCCTCCGTTTTCCTCAATCGGCTCCAGCTCCCCCCACAGGCTGGCCCAAGGTCAGCCCCAGCGACTCACCGGACCTTGGGGGCCCAGGGCAGCCCCTTGGGGCAGGTGATGCGGTCGCTGGGGGGATGCTGAATGGGGGGAGGCATCACTTCATCCCGTTCAAGGGGGAAGGTCTCTCCCTCCAGGCTGTTGTCATCATCATTTTCCTCCTCTTCCTCACGGGAGTCATCAGCTTTGTAAGGGTCTCGCTCATTAAAGGCATCGAGGTTATCCTGCTTAATCAGGGCCTGGAGAGAGAAGAGCGGGCAGGTGAACATCCCGGGGACAAGTTGCTCCGAGGTCAGTGCCCAGACCCCAGCCATCCCCTCCTTAATGTCACCGTCCCCAGCTCCCTGTGCCGGCCTCACCTTGTGCTCCCGCCGGCCTCGCTTCTGCTGCTGCTCGATCAGATCGGAGGCGGACGCGGGCGGGGAGGCAGCTCGCATGTTGCGGATCACTTTAATGCTGTCCTCCGGGAGCGGCGGGAGGCCCAGGATCTCCCGCTTCTCTGCCTTCATGCTCTGGAGCTCCTCAAAGCCCCCCAGGGTGCACTGCAAGGGAGAGCACGGCACCCTGAGCGCGGGGGACTCCTCGACACACGGCACCAGGGGCTTCTCCACCTGCCCTCCCCAAATCCACTCTCCACGTGTCCCAAATCCCTCCCCAGGGGGTAAAACAAGAGCTGCCCACCCCCACGCTGCTCTCGTCATTGTGACAGGCAGAAGGGACAGGAGGGCGTTCAGGCATCCACAACTGAAGCCTCTGGGCATTTTCTTTCACGCAGAGCCCAGCCAGGGACCTTGCTTTGGGTCCGTCCTTGGTGTCCAGCTCCAGACACCAATATCCCATGCTCCCCTATGGGGTGAAACCTGGCGGTGGGTTTCATAGGGTGCAAACTACTCAGCTGAACCCCAGAAAAAGAGGATGGAGCAATTACAGCCAGCTCAGAGGGCAGAGCTTCCTTCCTCTGCCGAACGTCAAACCGCAAGACGTGTGTTGGCACACCCCACAGCCTCTCCTTACCAGCACAGTTTTCCAGAGCAAGAGCAGCACCTTCTTCATGGGGAAGTGTGGAGCATGGCCGCTGCAGAATTTGGTCACCATCCCAAAGAGCATGACGGAGAAGGGCTCGTTGTTGTACAGGGGGGCTCCTGGAACCACATGGCAGCAATAGCCAGGCATTCCTCGTCCCTGTCCTCACCGCCAGCACCACCAGCCCCTTCGCCCTCCCACAGCCTCTGCGGTCTGGCACCCCCATCTCTGAGATCCTCATCTCACCTCAGACAGCTCCTCTCTTACTTTCCAAGACCTTGTAACCTCTGTAATTTCTTACCTCTGTGTTGAGAGGAAACGACAGCCTCAATATTCAATTTTTTGCCCCAGGGAGAGAGCACGCAGACAGCAGAAAAGGCTGGCTGGCTTCCTCTGCTCATCCCCCTTTGCCCCACCAGCAAGGTTCAGCCTAGCAGAAACCAACCCAGTGCTGCCCGTCCCTATTAACCGAGGCCTAGAGCCAAACCCCATCTCACTCTCTCGCTCTTCAGCCCTGGAAACCTCTATCCCATCAACCCCCAAGCGCCTGGTCCTCACCCAGCTCTGCTCGGAAGGTTTGTCTCATGCTCTTCCACTCGGGCTTGTCCCCCTCGGCCTCCTGCCGAACAGTCTCCACGATCAGGTACATGATGTTCAGCAGCACCCTGCAAAAAGCAAAAGGTCAGGTGAATCACCGGAGGTCGGGATGAGTTACGGAGGCACCACCGGCACCCAGGGCTCTGGGGGAGGCTGGATCCCCTGGCATTGGGGGGAAAAAAGTCTCTCCAGGTCAAAGCAGGAAAAAAAAAAAAAAAAAAAATCACTTTCCTGTACTTTACTGCTTTCATGTCCCCGAGAAGCCACATGCCTGCGGCGCAGGCTGAGCACAGGGGACACTTACTGGCTGAGCAGACCCAAGAGCACCTAAGGATGCTCAGGGAGCCGGGGCAGAAGCTGGGACAGCCCTGGGACACCCTGCGGTGCCTGCTGGCCTCCCTCAGCCCACCAAAGAAACCAGCAAACACGGGGTCCCCCTCTCACCCCCAGAGCATCCCCTCCTCCCAAGCCCTGCTCCGTACCTCAGGTCCGTGCTGTCAGCCAGGGAGATGGCCGGCTTCCTCACGGCACTGCTGCAAGCCGCGCTGTTACTGCGGAGGGAAAACAGCCTCAGAGGGGCCTCGGGAGACGTTCTAACTCTGCCACGAGCAACCCACATGCCAGAGCCAAACCCTGGAACAGCTATTGCTGCAACGATTTCTCTGTTCACAGTGCAATCGAGGGAGGAGGAACAGAGCCATCTCTATTTGCTGCCGGACAGCATGGCTCATAGCGAATTTCTGTATAAATCAGGTATAATCCTACATTACATATCCACCCAGGACAATGGGAGTCATTCCGGTGCCTGCAGGAATCAGATTAGGGATAGACAGACCAGGAACGGGACTGCCACAAACTGGATAAACCCCTGCCAAGGAGCTCCAGAGCCATTTCTGAAGTGCTTTCCCCCAGTACTCACTCAATCTCCATGTTCAGCAGCTCCACTAAAGCGTTGAACGTCCCCACTTCCAGCAAGAGGAAGATGTTATACCTCATCCAAGCCTGCACCTCGGCCTCGGAGCCGCACTCCCCAAACGTGCCTGCAACGATACCCTCGCTGGATCCCACCTCCGCAGGGATCCCGAGGCCCTCCCACACCACCAGAGCACTTCGCAGGGGGAAAGAAGAACACAGTCTTAATTTTAAGGCAAAAAATCGGATGCAGAGGACGGAACTGCCCTCCTGTGGGTAACGCAGCCCAGGCCTGGCAGAGCCAGGATAGCACGGGGAAGTCAGCTAAATTTTGGACCAAAATCCTATAAACTCTGTGGCTCCCACAAGAATTAGCTTCCTTCCAGACATCCCAGGTGAAATCAAAAATGGAAGGAAAGAAAATTATTTTAAATATTTTAAATTCATAGCCTCCGATCCATTACCCAGATTTAGCAATGGGGAAACTAAGGGGGCAGAGGCCTGGCGTCACCTTGGGCAACGTAAAGGATGGCTCGGGCGACCCTCAGCCTCTTCTCCCGCGCGGTGACCTCCAGCCCGTCGAGAAGCCGCATGGCGTGAGTGCGGTGCTGGTTCTTGTCCAGCTCGGTCCATTTCTTGTCCCGTACTGCAAAGCCAAAGCAGGGAAGGCTGAGGGCACGGGCACCTCTGCCTGCCCTGGACACAAACGTTGCAGGAACAGCTCGAAAGGATCGAGCGTGATGGAAAACAGGGCTGCCCCAGGGAACACTGTGCTCCTGGGAGGGACACCCAGGCGTGCGTGATCGGCCCCGACAGACCGTCTCCTGCCTTCTATCAGACGGCTAGATGAATCACGTCCATCTGAACCGGCGCTGGCGGCTGATGGGAAATGAGCTGGATGCTCTTGCTGCTGCCAGTATGTTCCAGCACAGCCGTCCTGGCGCCGATGAACCACCTCGGACATCGACATCAGCAAACGCTGAAGGCGCTGGAGGCAGCGAGCTGCGCTCCAGGGCCTGCCCACGCACACTAATGAGGCCTCCAGTACAAACCGCACGAAAATTGCCAGTGCTCGAGCTTTCTGACGCAGCATTAAAGCATCAATCCCCATGTCTGCTTTGGGAGATCCCTGTCCCTCCCCGGAGGGGCGAGAGGTCCAAGAGAAGGGTCTTACCGTGGATCCTGAAGTCCTCCTCGAAGCACTTGCGGTTGAGCAGGAACTCCGGCCCTTCCGTGTAGCTGTACAGCTCTGCCGAAAGAGCACAGAGGAAAATTTCAACAACTTGCACCGAACCCCCGGAAGAAAGCTGCAACTTGGCCACGTTAGTTGCAGTTTTATCCAAGACGAGGGAAATGCAAAAACCACACCCAGCATAAGGCTAAAAAAATTAATTACACGATATCACTTCCCGTTTAACATGAATAAGGTGTTTAAAGACAATAACAGAGTGGTGCTGGAGTTGACAGAGCTCCTTTAATCGCTACCAGGAAAGAAAACCACGGCTGATTAATCGATCCATCAAGATGAGTTCCTTACCAGAGAGCTCTGCTGCCCATTTGTCAGTGTCTGCGTATTCAAACTCCAGGTCTGGGGACTCCGAATAGCCCTGAAAGCAGAGGAAGAATTCAATGACATTACAGCGTTTCTCAGGAAAACCAAAATCCCCAAGACATTCACAATTCACCTCATCCTCCCGCGAATCCAGGACTGTATCTTCTGTTTAAGAGACCAAAAACGTACCCGCAGCAGCGTAAACGTTACCAAGGCAACTCCTACCCACCTCCTGCATCTCCATCCCAGCTCCGCCGCATTGAGCCACGCTGCGCTTCTCTGGTGGGCAGCCCCTGCCACTGCACCACCTCTAAAACACTCCGGGAGCCCCAAAAGGCCAAAAAATAAAGCAGGAGACGGGGCGTGTTTAATCTCAGGGTGGGGAGTGGGTTATGTGGGACCAGGGAGCTCTCAGAGCTCGCTTGTTTTGCACAGATGTGTGAAAATTTGGGCTACCCCCGACTGGAGGGGTGCCAGATGTGAACAGTGAGAATGAAACCATACCAAGCAGCTTTAGTGAGGCTGGAAAAACATCCAGGAGAAGCCTTAGAGCACAAAACATCTGCTCTCTTTAAGGAAGCCATCGACCCACACCAAAACCCTCCTGAATCGCAGGGCACCCACTCCCGAGCGAGGGGCAGATCCAACCCGCCGGCTCCACGAAGGGTGCCGGGTCTGCGCTGCTCTGCGGGGCTGGGAGCCGTTCCCCGGCACCCGCGGCTCAGGCCGACCTCCTCGCAGCCCTCTCCCGCCGTTTCGGGGAGCATCCCCCACCCCGGTGAGGACACCTGTGGAAGTGGATGGCTCTGGAGCCATCCCCAGGAATGAAACCGGATTTGGGGGCAGACGATGGAAAAGCCGTGGGATAAATCAGTCCCACGCAACCCTCCTGATCCCCCACGGCCCAGGGGTCCCCGCCAGGACCTCGGTGGCTCCTTGGAGGAGTCGGGCACCTCTTGCCAAAGCCGTGCCTGGCCTGAGCACCGCAGCGGGACCGACGCGATGCACCGGGACCCGACAACCCAACCGCGGCCACCGCCGACGCCAGAGCTGGGGAGAAGCCCCCGGCCGGGGCGGTGAGAGCCCACAGCAGCCCTGGAAGGAGGGTGGCCACTGCCGGGCCCGTTTGGGGACCCAGGACCGAGCCACCCTCATGCCCCAGACCGGTCAAACCGCCCCAGGCTTGGGGAAGAGATGGATGAACGGGAAACCGGCACCGACCCGAGCCCGGTACCGACACAGGCGGGCTCTGGGCAGAGCCGGTACCGAGCCGGCCTGGCAGAGAGCGGCCTCTCCGCTCCACAGAGCTGCTGCCGGCCCGCACAGCCCAGCGCTGCCGCGCCAGGCCCAGGCTTTGCGCCGCAGGGGAACCGGTACCGAAGCACCGGCTCCGGGGGGGGGGAGCGGGGGGGAGCGGCTGGTCCAGGACCGGCCCGGGGGAAGGCGGAGCCCAAGCAGGGTGGCTCGGGTCTGCGGAGCCCGCGGGTACCGGCACCGCACGGGCAGGCCCCGGGCCCACGGCGGGGAGGACGACGCGGCCCGGCCCGGCCCGGCCCGCCCCGCCCGGGAAGGCCGCCCCCCTCCCCGCAGAGCCGGGCCCGGCGGCAGCGGCGCTGACCTCGGAGTCCTTGCGCGGCGGGCGGCCCAGGTCGCGGGCCTTGCCGGGCAGAGCCGCCCCGCCGCGGGCCTTGTTGTTGCCCGGGAGCGGCCCCGCGCCCCCGAGGCCGCCGCCGCCCGGCTCCATGTCGGCCGCCCTCCGCCGCGCCGAGCTCTCGCGAGGACTCACCCCCACCTCTCGCGGGAGCGGCAGGGAGAGCCGGGGCAGCGCCGCCGCCATGTTGGGAGTGGCACCGGGAGGGGGGCGGGGGTCGTGGTGGTGGTCCTGGCCCTTCGGGCCGCTGCGATGCGGCTCCTGCCCGCCGGCCCCGCCGCGGTGGCCGCGTCACCGCCCGGCGCCGCCCGCCCCCGGTGGCCACGGCCGGCGCGGCGGCCGGTGGGGCGGCGAGCTCCGCCCCCGTGCGGCCATCTTAGGTGTGGCACGGCGCCGGCCTCAGCCATGTTGGGAGCGGCACTTCCGCCCTCCCTGGCCCGGGGAGGCGGGGCCCGGCCGCTTGGGGCCGCCATGTTGGGAGTGGCAGGAAGGGGCAGGGCTGGGGGGGGGAGACCCCAAACTGAGGGCCTACAACAAGCCAATCTTCAAACCAAGGGGCTTGGGGGGGGCTCAGACCCCAAAGAGAGGGGGTGTGAGAGGGCTTAGAGGGGTCTGATGGAGTTTAAACCCCAAGTGAAAGGGCCCAGAAGGGGTTAGAGGGGGTCAGACCCCCAAAATGCAGCGCCCTGGAGCTGCTCGGGGGGTCCTGGTGGGAGCCAAAGCCCAGCCCCAGTGGCCAAAGGCAGATCCCAGCCCAAGCCCTGGGCTCAGACCTAACTCAGCATCCCCCAGGGCCTGCCTTCCCTCCTTCTTCCAAATAAAACAGCCCACAAGCAAAAGCGCTTCGTTTTTCCTAATAGTTTAATTAGACTTTAATGATTTATTGCTCATCTGCAAGGATTAATATTGCATTCATTAAAAATCATTCATATACAAAATAAACCTCTCCCTCCCGGCCCGACGTTGCCACCGCCATCCCCGGGCTCCCCCCTCCCCGCGACATGGCTTTATACAGAGCTGGAGCCCTTACGCCGAGGTTCGACCCTAACGTGGATGGGGAAGGGGGGACCGTCGCCCCCAAGCGCAGGGGTCCCGGCCTGGGTCCCCTCACGGGGAAGGAGGGGGACGCTCTCACTCCGTCCCCGCAGACGCTCATCCCGGCTCACTGAGCCCCCCGTGGAGTTTGAGGGATGGTGGAGGGGACCCTGCGAGGCAGGTGATCCCCAAAAATATACGGGGAGGGAGAGCGAGCGACCCAGCGACACTCCAGGAGGAGACGGGGCAGGGGGAGAAGGAGGAACAGTCAAAGGAGAAGGAGGCGGAGGGAAAAAGATGGTGATCAAAGCTACGAGCATCCCTCCCATCTTCCTCCCCTCCCCACGAAGGAGCTTTGCACCCCCCCGGGGAAGCGGCGGCACCCCCAATCCTGCAAAGCCCCGGGGAGGGACCCAGCCAGGCAGCACGAAAAAGGGACGGGGTGCCCAGAGGTGAAGGAGCAGCCCCAGTCACGGGTACCACAGCATCTCCATTATCCGTGTACCGGGAGATGCAGGTAGGGGGGGCGTCCTCCTTCCCTCCGTGCTCTGGCCTTGGCTGGGGGGGGGGGGGGGGGGGAAAATATGTTGGGGGGAGGATAAAAAAGGCAAGAGAAACCTCACTGGGTTGCAAGGAGCTTCCCCCATCCCGGGACAAGCTGCAAGAGATGGAAAAAGAGAAAGATGTCACCACCGAGGATGGGGAAGGGGATGAAGGAGGCGATGAGAGCGGCTGAAACGCGCTGCGAGAGGGCAGGGAAGAGCTGAGAAAGCCCAGCTCGGGGGCTGGGGTAGCGACGGGGAGCCGAGGGCTTGGCGCAGGGGTCGGGGCGCAGAGGGCACGGGCTGGGGCACGGGGAAGGCTCAGCTCTGCGTCCGTCTCAAAACAAAAAGTGAATCACACCCCCCCCCCCCCCCCCCCAAAAAAAAACCCCAGACACCCTTAAAACCACCCCGCGCTTCTCGGTGGGAGATGGGGCTGCTCGGACACAGCGAGCACCCGGACTCGGTAGGCAGCTGCATCCCCGACGCTTCCCCCCGCTTTAAAACATCTCTTTAAGGATCAAAAAGGAAAAGAGGGAAAAACAAACAAACAAACAAACAAACAAAAACTGGTTTTAACTCAATTAAGGTGCAGTTTGGCTAAAAAAACCTAGGAGAGATGAGGATAATGCTGGGTAAGCGACCCCCGTCCAAATTCAGATTAGCACCCTGAAACAGTGAACTCCCCCGTATCCAGCCGGCCACCAAACCTGGGCCAGCGGCCACCAAACCTGGACCACCTCAGCGCAGGGACCTTGGGCGGGCTTGGGGCCAGTCACCTATTCGCGAGGTGGCCAGCAGGCGCCACTCTGCTCCCAAGCAGCGCTAGGAGCATTGATCTAGCAGCTAAAACTGGGCTCTTTAAGGCAATTTAGAAGTTGCAGATAATCCACACAAAGAAAGAAAAGTAAGATAAGGTAGAACAGCATCTCCGTATCTGCAGGGATCCCGGCCGAGACTAACGTGGGCTGGAAAGGTGGAAAAAAAGACAAAAAAAACCCAAAAAAAAACCATCGCTGCAGGAATGAACTGCCCTTGGCACATCAGGAAAGGGAAAGCCTCTCCGGGAGCCAGGGCTGGGAGCCACCAGCGGCTTCAGCCACATGAAAGCAAGAAGCGAATCCCAGGTTGTCTGCCAAGATCAGACAGAGATGTGATCATGTAAAAGGGTGAAACTGAGGGGGGAAAAATAAAAAGTGACCTTAAAATCACACTGATAAATGTAAAAACAGGTTTCTCCGTTGGTTTTTAAAAAAAAGGAAAAGGTAAACCAAAATAAAATGATCTTTAAAAATAATCTCTCTAATGTTGCCTTGTGTGGTCTGGTCCTTCATGGATATGGTCCATCAGTATCTAGAAGAGAAGGGAGGGGACAGTGAGGCCGCGGGTGGTTGGGGACACAGCTCTGGGGAGCTGATGCTGTCCCAGTGCAAGGAGATGCCCCCAACAGCACCCACTGGGTGGGGAGAGGGCGGCTCCCTGCCCCAGCCGGCACTGACCTGTAGTAATTGGGTTTAAAAGGCCCATTTTTGTTGAGTCCCAGGTATTTCGCCTGATCGTCCGTCAGTTCTGTCAGGTGGGCATCGAACGAAGGCAGATGCAAGCTGGCGACGTACTCATCTGGGAAGGGGGAGAGGAAAGAAGGGATCGGGGGGTGCACGTCCCCCACTGCGCTGCCGGGGAGATGATGTACGGGCTCATCATATGGCACGAAAAGGGCCAGGGCACCACGCTGGGTCTGGCTAGGCGTCCTTGCTATCTAGCACCACGGATTCACTGTCAGGTAAGCCTACGGCAGAGCTGAGCCCAAGCCCTGGTGCTGAGCAGGGCTGGATGTGCACCAAAGGGCACAGGGGTTGCACATAAAGCCTCGGAGCAAGAAGTCTGCAGGATAAAGAACGCCTGCCACGCTGCAGACCATTAAGGAAAATAAATCTAACAGCTTGCAAGTGTTTTAAGGTTGCTGCCTCTGCTGGCTTCCCTGAACTCATCCTCTCCCTGAAGTGCTGTCCAGCCCAGGTTTCAGTTTCTCCTTACATCCAAAACTGCGGGCCCACAGCATCCCGGGGGCTAAGTCAGCCCGGGTTCCCTTCACTCACCCATCTTCTTCGGCAGCAGGTACACGTCCTGTTTGTAACGGCCCTCGGGAGCGTTGTAGAGCTCAATCAGAGCCAGAGCCTGCGGAGATCAGAGGGGACAGCCCGGGGACAGTCAGGGACGGCGGGCGGCGCTGAACACCCACAGTGGCACAAAGCTCCGAGCAGCAGGGATAAGGGTTTGGGAGCCTGAGGGAGGGGGCAAGCATTTCCAAAATGCCTTGAAGGAAAGGCTCCCACCTAAGGGTACGTCCCTCTCTGGGTCTCCATGATCCCACCAACGCTGGGGGGGGACCAGAGAGATGAGATGGCACCCAGCTCGTTTGCAGCATCTGGGCTTAACGCCCCAGGGAAAACCAGAACAGGAGGATGGAGAGAGGGGAGCAGCTCTAATTCTCTTAAGCCACCGTCATGCGGAAATGAAGGGATTGCTCAATTTAAGCTGGCAGCATCATTCCAAAACCCACGGCCATTCCTTCAGCAGAAATAAAACTGCATCTCCCCCAAGTGCCAGTTCACGCAGCTGAACACGACGGCCCCGGTCCCCGTCGGTTTGGACTGACAAGTGTGAGGAAAAGGATTCCCCACCACCCTAATGGTGGGGAATTTCCCCCACTGCTCCTGCAGCCCAGCGCTGACTGTAGATCTCAGAGCAGAGCCAAATTTAATCCTAGTTTTCTTTGCAAAGGCAGAGTCACAACAAACAGTGCGAGACACAAGCCGTGTCCGCCCAGCTGAGCCGGCTCTGCTGCTGGGGAGCGTTTTAACCACGGGCCTCCAGACGCCCAAAACTCATCCCAGTTTTTTTTTTTTTTAGTGATGTAGAAATCAAGAGTCCAAAGACACAGCAAAGCCTTGCTTTGAGGTAAGCTTAAGCCTATGCTAGGGGAGCTCTCCAGTGGCTTCCAGCACAGCAGGAGCTCTGCCACAAAGCCTGGCTCATTTAAAAGCTCTCTCCCAGCTGTAACCAAAGCAGTAAGTTCACACCATCATTAACCGCATCCCAGCCACGACGTGGTGGCTACAGTATCTCTGGCACCAGGGGCATCCCAAGGACCCAGCCGACTGCGTGTTCCCAACGTCTTCCAAACCCTCCCCACCCCGAGGCTCGTGCAAGGCCCCAGAGCATCCCCCGCCCCTCGCGCCCCGGCCCTGCAGCGTACGGACCTGAGTGGTGGCTGTGATGGAGAGAACGAAGGTGGGAACCGTGGAGCAGCTCAGGTTGAGAAGACGGCCCTAGGAGACAGCAGGAGGGGTTTGCAGAGAGCTGAACTTGCCCCCAAAGCCAAACGGAATCCAGTCTCAAGAGAGGATTCACCTCTACCCCCTCCCTGGGGCAGGGGGCAGCCACAGCGCAGCGGTTCAAGGGCCACCTGTGGGACCAGAGTGTTCAAACTCTGTCTCAGTTTCCACCCTAACCCTCAGCTTTAAGGCAGGGAGATTTTGCGGTCCCTAGAAAGAGCCAGTCCCTCCTACTGCCAGGAGAGCTTAAGTGGGAAGAGGAGACACCCAGCCGGTTTGCTGCGTGGGAAACCCTGCCAAAGCCAGAAGCAGACGGCGTTTGGCTGATAGGAATGGCTCCCGGCTCGAAAGAACGGAGCCAGATGGCACCTCTGTGGCTGCATGTGGTACACGATACCTCCCCTGCCTCAAGAAAAGGAAAATAAAAAAAATAAATACATCAGGAAACCCTTTCCTGAGCTCTGAACCTCCTCCTAGGTACGAAGTGTCCCAGCACCTTTCCACCTGGTTAAATCTGTTACAAACTCTGGCACGCAGTGATTTCCCAACAGAGGCCCAAAGCAACGTCGCGGCACAGCTCTCGGCGCACCTCGGCCAGCAGCACCACCCGCTTCCCGTCCGGCCAGATGACATGGTCCACTTGGGAACGGACCCGCTCCCAGGTCAGCTCCGGGGTCCGGAGGCTGGTCTGCAAGAGCAGGAGGAAGAGGCTGGAGTCATCGTGGGAGGACGGCGGGGCGGACGCAGCCGTCGAGGCCGCAGGCAGACTCACCACATCGATCTCGGTGTTGGAGTGGCCCATGTTGCATACGATGCAGCTGTTCTTCATCCGATCCAGGTGTTCTCTGGTCACGACGTTCTTGTTTCCTGCAGAGAGGGCACAGATGAACCCAAGGCGGTGGAAATATAAACCCTCTGATTTCTCCTTCCCTGCACTTGGGTCAGAGAAGCTCAGCTCAGGGCAACATCAGATGAATTTCAACCAGAATGAGAGCCCTCCTGGCTGTGACAACAGAGAAACGCATGGGATGAGTGCTGATCTTTGGTCCCACGAATTAACCAGGCTCTAGGAGATCCCAAGATACATCTGGGGACACATGGTTGGGATGTCCTTCCTCCCAGGGGCTGAGGAAGACTGTGGCCAAACAGCAGACTGGCAGGGTAGGAGGAAAAGCTCTTGCCAGAGCACCGCTATTGCTCTTGTAAAATCAGCAACCTCCTCCATCCCCAGCTCCCCCAGAGCCCTCGAGACACCCGCTTGGGAACGACTGCTCCAAGGCTCGTCCATGACCTTCTCCACCCCTACCTGTGCAGGTGATGACGACATCCACCTGACGGATTACTTCACTCAGCTTCACCACCCGAAATCCATCCATGCTGGCAAAAAAAGGGGGAGAGGGACTATGAGGAGGAGGAGAAGCCTGCTCCCTCTCTCAGGCCAGGAGGGATCTCGGCGCTGTATTGCTGCAGCAGCTCCGAATTGCTCGCACAGCAGCCAGGCCATCCTTCCACGCCCCCAGGGACACCAGATGGAAGAGGAAGGGCTGTGCAAAGGATGCGGTGTCAAACCCACTCTCACAAATGTTAGAGGAGCCGGGGGACGTGTGAAGCATTCAGCCAGCCCTGCACGAACCCCCGAGCAGGCTTCCCAAGCCAGCTGGCGCAGGTGCCAACCGCCCGGTACCCCACAGCCCTGAAAGCTGTCCCAGCCCTTCCCCATCACAACCCAACAAGATATATACTCTCCGAGATGAGCCACAGATCCTCCTGGCTCTGTTGCAGCCTCTGTCCTGGTCTAAAGGAGGCTGGGGAGCAGAGGAAGAGATGGTCACAAGCAGCACGTAACATCTTACCATGCTTGGAGAGCGCAGATGGGGTCGATCTCTGTGACGTAGACGATTGCTCCCAGGGCTTTCAGAGCGGCGCAGCATCCTTTGCCGACCTGCCGAGGCAAAGCATCAGCATGAAGCTGAACATGGGATGCGCCGAGTGCTACGATCCCTTCCCTAAAACAGCCCGAGCGCATCCCAGGCTGGGAGATTCTCATCCCGGCCTTCTGCCTGATGCCAGGAGCAGCTCAGCGATGTACCTGGCGAGCGGCACCTCTGCTGCAAGCCCAGCTCCCCCTCCAAGGCCACCAGCCCTCCAGCACGGCCACCAGCTGGCAGGAGCTTTCCAAAACCAACACGCTCGCAGCCTGCGCAGCCCTCGGCATCGCAGGAGCCCTTCTGAGCTCTCCTCCAAGAGCAGATTAAAGCCAGCCTGGACGAGCAGGCACTTCCCCCACTTGCCTTTAAGCCAAAGGGTTTCTTTGGCATTCAGAGCTGTCCTGCACCGATCAGGGGACAGCCCCCCCCCATCAGCATGGGGGAGAGCAGAACACCTGTAACGGCATCTCTGACTCTATCCCTCTCCTCACTACAAAATTAAACTGAAGTCTGGCTCTCCGCGCCACTTACCCACGCTAACGTCTGGCTAATCTGCACGTACCCATGCTCAGCCCTGTTCTCTGACCAGCAAGATGCTGCCGGGTAAGATACATCTCCAGAGACACCCTCACTTATCACCCAGCTCCGACCTCAAGTCTAATGAAAACAGTCAGGCAGGGCAAACTGGGACTCCAACCCACATCCAAAGGGGAAAACAGCAAGGGTAGAAGGGCTCCCTTGTTTTGAAGAAGTCCAGGAAAACTCAGGACAGGCCCTGGAGACTACAACTCCCAGCACAACTCATGGCTGGAGAATCCGACGCCGCCCCGGAGCGCCTGGGCGAGAGCCAGCGCAGCCTCTTGGTCGAGCAGAGCTGGGCTCCGCTGGTGTCTAAATAAATTAGTAAGAGTGTTCCTGCCGGGAAGAGCATTTGCAGCTACTGCCAGGCCCTTCGCAGTGCGGGAAGATAAACACCCCCGCAGACAGTGCACAGATGGAGGGAAGGTGTCAGCTCCCGGCTCCGTGCTCTTCCAGGGCAGAATCATTGACAAGTTCGTGATACGATTCCCCTCTGCCAGATCATTACCCACCAGCGAGATGCAGCTCGCCCCTCCGCCTCCTCTGTCACAGGCTCGGTGACAGCCGGGCTGGATGCTGAACGCGATCCAGGGACAGCAGATGGGAGCACCCATGGGTAGTTATAATTCAGGCCAGCATTCCCAGCAACTGTCATATTTGCAGCCCAGCTAATCTGCAGGCAAACTGGGAAATCTGAGGCTTGTTCTCCAGCCTCCCAGCAGGTTCTAGCAAGATTTCCCTGGTAATCGCTCACCGGGTTTGATCTACTCCTATATCAAGGGCTTTTTGCACAGGGAAGAAGCAGGATGCTGAGCTCAGGGGAAGGACGGCTCGGGGGGAGGCTGACTCACAGCTCCACCGACTGCCGCTTAGGGAACTCACCTCCCCATAACCACAAACCACCACTTGCTTCCCTCCAAACATCACATCCGTGGTCCTCTTCAGGCTGGGGGACAGAGAGAGACCTGTGTTGGGATTAGTCAAGCGCACACCGCTGATGGCACAGGGCAGCACGCTGCTGCAAGAGCCCCCAAAACCAGGTCCTGCAAGCCCACAGCAAGGGCAAAGCAGCAAAGAGCCCAACCTCTGCTCAAGAGGAGCCGGAGCCAAACCCAGGGGTGTGAGAGTGTCCTAGTTTCAGCTGGGATAGAGTTAATTTTCTTCCTAGTAGCTGATATAGTGCCATGTTTTGGATTTAGGATGAGAATAACATTGATAACACACTGATGGTTTAGTTGCTGCTGAGCAGTGCTTACACCGGCCAAGGACTTTTCAGCTTCCCAGGCTCTGCCCGGTGCACAAGGAGCTGGGAGGGGGCACAGCCAGGACAGCTGACCCCGACTGGCCACAGGGCTATTCCATACCATATGGCGTCACTCCCAGTATAGAAACTGGGGGGAGTTGGCCAGGGGGCAGCAATCACTGCTCGGGGATGGGCTGGGCATCGGTCAGCAGGTGGAGAGCAACTGCATTGTGCATCACTTGTTTTGTGTATTCTTTTATCATTATTATTACTATTATTTTCTCTTCCTCTGCTGTCCTATTGAACTGTCTTTATCTCAACCCACGGGGTTTACTTTTTTTCCCTATTCTCTCCTCCATCCCACCGGGGGCAGGGAAGGTGAGCGAGCGGCCGTGTGGTGCTTAGGTGCCGCCTGGGGTTAAACCACGACAGAGAGTGAGAGTGCGGCTGGGGAGAAGGGTTGGACTCACCCGTCCAGGATGGATTCCCGGCAGCAATATAGGTTATCAAATTTCTGTTTGGTGACAGAGTCGTTCACGTTCATGGCTGGGACACACAGCTTCCCGGCCTTGGAGAGCTGGTACAGCCTGGAAGAGGACAGAGGCAGGTCAGAGCAGAGAGCAGCAGCCCAACAGATCTCCAGATCAGCGTTCCCAAATCTCCTACCTGTGCACGCCAGTCACGCTCTCCTCCACAATCCCTCGGATCTTCTTGAATACGCTGGGGTATTTCTTATAAACCCAATGGGTCAGATCCCCCCCGTCGTCCAGGATCTAGAGAACAGGCAAGGAAGAACATGGAGCAGTCAGGCCTTCCACTGGGAAAAGCACTCGCTGGGGACAGGATGGGGCAAAAGATGGAGAGCACCTTCAGGCAGTGATGGAGGGCTGTTTGGGCAGAGGCCTGGGGGGCAGGACTCCGGGGTTCACCTAGTTTCCAGCAACTCGGGGTCTCCTCCAAAACACAGAGGATTTCTTACCCCCTGCGTGGAGCTGATGGATCCTAACAGGGTTTTCTGCCCTTGCTAGCGCTCTGCAGCCTGGAAACGCGACCGCAGGCAGCACTAACTAAACAGGCTGAGATCAGAAGGACGCCACAACGTTCGTGCCCTGAAAGCAAACAGTTGACAGCAGAGGCCGCGGGAGCTGTCACAGCCCGCTGACACATGCTATCGCATCATTAGCGATCACGGACCATGCATCGAGGCAGTCAGAGGCGTCACCTGCTCTCAGCAAGGGAAAGGTCCCTTGCAGAGACCACTCGCTCTTTGGGAGAGGGCGGATGGGATCTGTGGCAAGAGAGGAGCGGTTGGGGCAGCTCCCGTAGGGCTGACCCTGGGGGGAAAGAGGTCCCGTGGTTCCTCAACTCGTTGGCAGCTCTGGCGGGAGATGCTCCCACGCCATCGGGCTGCACCAACTCAGGACCCTGTCCCTGCAGCTCCCACAACGCCCGCGGTGGCCCCCAACCCAGCGCCAGCTGCCGCGCTGCAGGACCCCCACTTTACCAGGGGCTCAGAGGCCTTTGCAGCGCCAGCAGATGCCCAGGCAGCCCCAGCAGGCTCCCAGGAACAGCCCGAGGGAGGGAAGGGTGAGGAGCACCCAGTGACCACTCCACGGAGGAAAAGGAAGGGCTGGAAGAAGGCTCGTTACCATGTTGGCCTGCCAGCCATCTACGTTAACGCAGCGGTCAATGCACCACCAGAAGTCATCCTCCGACTCCCCCTTCCAGGCAAACACGGCAACACCTAGAAGAAGAGGAGCATCCTCGGCATCTGCTGAGTTTGGCAGAGCTCTCTCCTGCTTGGTCAACTCAGGAAAGCCACAGACAGCAGGGCCAAGGGGCCATGCAGAGACCAAACCACAGCCCACAACAGGATCAGACCTGTTTACCCTTCCCTAAAAGATACATGGTCCAAACCATTCCTTGAACCGGCCGGCTGGGACAAGGCTACGGAGCCAGGAGGGGCTGGAAGGGCTCAGCTGTACTCACCAGCTTCTGCCAAGGCAGCTGCCACTTCGTTCTGGGTGGAATAGATGTTACAGGCAGACCAGCGGCACTGCGCTCCCAGCGCGCACAGCGTCTCGATCAGCACCTGCGAGACAGCAGGGTGAGCGGCAGGCCCGGGGCAGCGGTGACGGGCACAAGCACATCAGCACGGCGCAGGGCCCCAAGCACAGCCTTACGCAACGGGCAGCGAGGAACCGATCAGAGATCGGCTCCAGCAAACGTTGCCCTGGGGAAACGCGGGCAGCAGAACCTCTCCGAGATGCTTCCAGAAAAGTGAAGGTGCCTCCTCCAATTGCCCAAGGCTGGGAAACTTAAGAGGCTTTCTTCCCCGGGGAAAAAATGGTCTCTCCCACCCCAGATGCCCCAAATAAGCAGTCACTCACCGCAGTCTGTGCTGTAATGTGGGTACAGCCCACGATTTTAGCTCCAGCCAAAGGCTTCTCCCCTTGAGCTCGTTTCCTGAGTGAAATCAGAGCAGACATGTCTGCAAAAGGAACAGAGGGGTTTTAATGACGGCTTAGTCCAGAGAGGCCCCTCTCTGCCAGACCCGCTCTCCTTTCTGGGGTCTCCCAGGCTGCATCCAGCCCCCCAGTTTTTGCTATAGTCGTTACACAGCCAAGGAGAAAACTCCTCATCCCTGGCCCTGCCAGAAATGGGACCAAAACACCAGGGTCACTTGTCACTTGACCACGTAAGGAGAGAGGTCCGGGACAGGCGCTGCCCAAGGAAGGCATCTGATGTGCCCCAGCTAAGGGCTGTCACCAGCCCGGCAGCAGAACAGCATCATGGAGAAGCACCTAAAGAAGATGCAAACAGTGCTGCCACATCTCAGCAGAGCTGCTCTAAACGTGCCTGGATTATCTTCCCCTCTAAGGCTTTGGCAGCATGTGTGTAAAAGGAGCCTGAAAACAAAGTTACCCAACCACCCCAACTGGAAATGGCAACTCAGCTTCCCACAAGCCCCAGGGGAAGGGGTTGGGACTGTCAGTGTTCATGTCTCCAAAGGCATTGCAAGATCCTTGCCCGCTGAGGTTTCTCATCCAAAGCCACCAGAACATTAAACCCTGCAAGAGCCCTGCTGTCGTTAGAAAACAAATGCCGACATCATGAACGTTTGCTGTCGCGTCTAGCTCTTCCCCACATAATCTGTTGATTTGCGGGGGAAAGACAGGGTATCCGAGGCTGTAGCATGAGTTGTGGGAATCGCCACGGCTCAGCTCCTGGTCTCCGGAGATTACGGCAGCCGGCCGCAAGCCCCACAAACCCCATGCTCCACTTTTACCTTGTTCAGCGATCTCTATCTCCCGGCGCCCAAACTCTGCCTGCTTGATGTTCTTCACACAGAAATTGCTGCTGCCTTTGGAGTTGGTTTGTTGTTTCTCTCGGGGGGACACCTCGTCATCAGAGCTGTCCGTGTAGGAGGCAGCTAAAGCCAGGAGACAAACGGCACGTTAGCCCAGGTCTCAGGAGTCCAGGGACCTCCTACCCTTCAGGTTTCTGCTCCGTTTCGCTTCCCAGCTTTCACACATTCACACACTCATGGCTCAAACTACGACTCTCCTAAGGAAAGCCAATGTCCAGAAGGAATTTTGCACTCTTGCTCCCTAAGACAACCCAGAACTAACTGGGTTATCAAGTGGTAATCAATGCCTGAGCTTCAGGAACCCCCAGAATTATTCCCTCCACATGCTACAACACAGCAGCATGGAGCATCCTGACACGCGGTGTGAGCAGCGCGTGCACAGCGGCACCAACGCCGGATTTGGGAGAGGACCAGGGGTGGACAAGGAGCCCAGCACCTACCTGAGCTGTAGCTGTCGGTGGAAGACTGTGAGATGGAGCGGGACAAGGACCGACGGCCCGTCTTGGTTGGGAACTTGGTGAACTCCTGCATGTCATCTGCAAACTGGATTTGCTGAGAAGTGCAAAGGAAGAGAAGTGCTAAATCAGCAGGTGCTCCTTATGGCGCAGCATCTTTCCAGGCTATACAGGCCCGTGGCTCCCTTCGGTCCACCTCGACTGCTGTAGTCACAGAAATGAGCATCACCAAATGCATCAAGGAACAGATCTGTGGCTACAGATGCCAAAAATCGAACCCCTTCCTCTGCCTGATCATCTCTGTCACCAGAAGGTTAAAGCAGATTTTACATCTAACACCTGAAGATAAAAAAAAAAAACACCCAGGGAGGTTTGAAATATCCCCTTTAGCCCATCGCTGGCTCCCTGAGGCTCCTCCAAGAAAATCAGACTGCTTGTACAACACAAACACCGTGCAGCCCTCCAGACAAGCCCTGTGCAGGCAGGGCCCCCGCTCCAACCCCAACCGATCCCGCCTGATTTCTGCCCAAAAACGCAGCAGCAAGAAAGCTGGGGTGGTCCCAGCAGAAACTCAGATCCCTGGTGCTT
The DNA here is from genome assembly GCF_965183815.1 of Platalea leucorodia. NCBI lineage: Eukaryota > Metazoa > Chordata > Aves > Pelecaniformes > Threskiornithidae > Platalea > Platalea leucorodia. The sequence continues at coordinate 5,859,068 of NC_138841.1, forward strand.
CCAGGCTCTTCCCCAGGAGCAGAGCATCCCGCAGGTTAAAAACATGGCACATCTTTCCAAAATCAATACTAAAAGCAGAGGGAAAAAAAAACTCAGCAAGAGAGAACATTTCAACAAAAAGTAGTTGACATTGCATTGCCTTTCAGTCTCCTCCGCGTTACAGATGTTTCCATTGTAAAAGAAGCCCTAAAACAGCCACCCCTCCTTCATCTCTCGGCCAGAGGCAACTCAAGGCTCCGGCACCTACCACTGGCTCATCAAATTCAAGCGAATTGGGCCAAAAGGAGGGGAAAAATAGCCCCAAACTGCTCAGCTGCTGGACTCATCCCGTGTGACCAGCCAGCAAAAAGCCTTATTGCTGCTTCTGCAAGAGAAAGACGACGGAGATGAAAGGGAATTAGGAAAAACGCCAGCAAATCCAGCCTGATGCCCCCCTCCCCGGCCCGCTGCCACGCGGGAGACCCTGACAAAGAGCCCCGGCGTGGCCTCTTCCCTCTGATCACGTCGCTGCAGGATTTAATTTTGCCACTTAACAGGGATGAGACGTCATTGCAGGGAGTGGGATTAACAAAGCATCCCCACAGACCCAGGAGACCTCGAGAAGTGTCCTGAAGAAATCAAGTTGATGGGAAGAGACAGGCCACAGTGGCCTCAAGGAGGGGTTTTCCATGCCACAACGATCCCGAAAGCTCCCTGAAAGCTTTGATGCAGGAAATAGCCTTCAAGGGGAGAAGAATGAAACTATTTAGTTGAGATGATCCATCCCAGAAATCTGGACAGTCTGGGTCTGGGGTGTCTGCAGCACTAGTGTGGCTATGTGGGCTGTGAAATGGAGGCACCGTTCCTGGAGAAACCCAGCTGATGGGCCAAAAGCAGTGCTGGTATTCCGCTCGGGAGGGGAAACAGGGACATGAAACCCACTGCTCAGTCCAAGGGAGGATACGTGGGGTGACGTGGGGCGATGGAGGTGACTCCAGCATCCCCTCCGGGAACAGACTAGCACCGGATCAAGTCCATCATCACACCCAGGCAGGCATCCCAGGCATTTTTGTGGGTGCTGCTGCTAAAAGGTTTTTAGCCAGCTCCTCTGTACTGGATACGTTACAGCCTGGTATCTGCTTCCCAGACCAGACTTCCCAGCAGATGCCGTGCAATTCTGACGCAAATTGCATGAATTTGCATTAGGGGAAGGAATGGGAACGCTAAATGGAGTTTGCGGGTTTGGTTTTGCAACTGGTTTAGGTCGTTTGGCGCAGAGGGAGGAACTGGAGGGCATCATAACCTACAGCAGTGCTGGGAGAGCTGGTACCGAGAGATAAGAGGTGCAGAAGCACTTCTAGCAAGCAGCACCAGGCAGGTAACAGCAGTTTCCTCGGGGCAGGAGCTGGCAGGCACAGCGGTTTCCCAACCAAGGAATGATATTGCTGGAATTTGTTCCAAGGTCAATCTTCCCCGGACAGCCTGAGAAAGGCTTGTGCCACCTCAGCGCTGGCGTATTGCTCATGGGCATTTCTGGAGTGGGGGGAAAAAGAAAAAAAAAAAAAAAGACCAGCAATTTCAGAACAGCAAGATTTCCACCCCTTCGCACCCACCTCTTCCTCTGGCAACTCATCAAACCAGAGGGTGTAAATATGCCCCATAAAACAGCTGCTGGCATTAAAACAGCTTAAAGTGTTAGCTGAGGAATTTTCTCCACCTCAGGGAAAGGTTTCCAGGGAAGAGGTGAACCCAGGAGGGAGAAAACAGATAACCCAGGCTTTGCTGCTCTGGCCCAGGGCGCAGGTGGGTGTCTGTCCTTGCTTACAGCACCCAGGACGTGGGAACCCCGGGCCAGGGCGCTTCCCCGCAGTGAAACGTGCTGCCTGGACGGTCTCATGGAGCAAAGCTCGTTTGGGATGCGATGGGAAGGAGAGGGCGGGGATGGAGGGCTGCTGCGCTCCCCAGCTCCACGCCATCCCCACACCACCAAGAGCGCCGAGATCTACCGGACACCATCGTCCCCTTCGGGGGACCGGCCGCGGGTGTTGAGCCAGCTCCAAGGCACGGTCCCACTTTTTAGGAGAAAGAGCAGTTCTAGAAATGGAAGGTTTGAATTCAAGGGAAAAAAAAAATCACCGCTAAAGAAACCAAGTGCTGAATTAACCACAGTAATCCCCGCCATGGCTTTACCAGAGCTCATCTGAACTCCGCAGCTTAGCAAAATCTGCCCCGTCTAAAATTATCATCAAACATTGCAAGCAGCTTCCGAATCGAATGAACCGTTCGCACATCAAACCCCCCTCCAAGCCCGGCAAATTAACGCAGCGTCCGGCAACCAGCCGAGAGGAAGATGAGGGAGGACGGCGGGTGCTGCAGTCAGGCGAAGCAACCGAGCCAACTGGCGACGTGCGTGACCGTCGGCCGCGTTACCTTCCACGTGCCGGGCTCTCTAGCTGCATTAAGGCGACGGAGAAAATCTCGTAATCCCTCAGCTTGTCATGGGAATTTGAATGAACGGCATCCCCAGCCAGGGGCTGTGGACGAGTCGGCTGTGGCTGACCGGAGCCGTGCTGGCTGCGGCGACAGGAGACCGGGATCGGGACCATCCGGCTGCAGAGAGCACGATCGCAAATCACATCCCAAACTTCATCCTGCTGGAAGCGGCTTTTCCAACTGGGTGGAGCCCAAGGGTTTAAGAGCAAGGAAAATATTTCTTTGTCCCAGCAATTCATGACCAAGGAGGCAAAACAACACGGCACCGATTTCTCTGCACAGAAACAGAGCTGGGGTGCTTTCCAGCATCGCTACCCCCTTACAGGAGGAGACAGGGCCTGGGTCCTGATGGAGCCCTGTGCCAAATGAGCAACTCCTTGCTTGGTACAGCAGGGATTTTTTTGGGGAGATGCCCTGTAGGAAAACACCAGGATCTGACATCTCCTGCCAAGTTTTTGCAAAGCAATGCCGAACGCTGCCTGCTCCCAGTCACACCTGCCAAGCCAGAAGTACATTTTCTCCCCTTGCGAAACCTGGTGCGACCATGCCCATTCGCAGACAGATCCGACTCTTCCCAACAACGGCCGCTTGTTTTCAGCTCAAACCACCCCTCCAGGCGCTGGGTCTGGCCGGGCAGGAGGTGCGGGAACATCGTCCTTGCTGCTCCAGCACCGCATCCCAAAAAGGATCAAAAGAGGTGCTAGGGACCCCCGGGCTCTCCCAAGGCAAACACCGGCCACCTTGTTTGGCTACACTGCCCGGTGCATCCCAAAACCACCGTGAAGCTTCAACGAGCTTCTCCCGACGTTATAAGGTACCTGCCCCTACGTGGGCACATCGGCCGGGCAGTCCCGAGCCCAGCAGCATACGTGCCCCCAGCACGTACAGCCTCGTTTGCTTAATCTTGCAACATAGGAAGGGCAAACAGATTCCAGATCTGGACTGCTACCATCTAAACGAACCGACAGCTCGTGACTGCTGGGTGTGCCATTCTCAATGGTTTATCCTGCCGTTTTTCCCCAGTCAGGCTAGAGAGCAGCTTTTTGAGCTTACCGAGTAAGAGAAGTTCCCCCTCCCGCCTCTGAGCTGCAGAGGACTTTGTAAATCCAGCTGGATTTACCTCGGGCACAGATGAGCCAGGCACGTCCCTCTCACACAAGACGACCCCACTTTTAATTTTAAAACTCTCTCCATCCCCAGAACAGCTCCAGAGAGGATGCTCGAGCTCCTTCGCCATGCTACGCAGCCCCGATTGCATCCCGCGCAGCCTCAGCAGCGGAGCAGGTTGCGGAAGGAGGAGGAGGAGGAGGATTTGGAAAGCATCCACCAACTCGCAGCCATCCCCGGGGCTGCGTGCTGGCCCGGTTCACCGAGGCGCAGGCTCCACGGGGCAAAGGACACGTGCCGGGGAGCGGCTCCAGGCTCCCATCTTACCACCACCAGGCTTGCCTTCACAACTTTTTTTTTTTTTTTTTTAATTATTATTTTTCATTAGGGACAATGTCAGTGATGGCACACCCACAGTGGTGTAAAAAAAGTGCCCTTACAGCCACTTCTGCCCTAGGCTAGCTGGCGGAGTACAAGAGCAGGCTCTGCACGTCACCCAAGATAAGAAGGAAGCAGTGAACCACCTAAAACCCTCCAACCTCCGAACTTTCCTCCACCACATCCATGGACGTGACGACACGGCACAGTCGCCCGGGGAGAAACAGCAAAATCGGAGCAGAGCACATTCTCGCAGCAACGCAACCACCTGGAAAGCGAGAAAATCTCTGTAACCCACTTCTGCCCTCCCAGGAGAAAGCCTGAAAGGATCCAGGGTCCTGGGACCTTTCTTTTGACTGCAGAAAGCCAGCAGCAGAGATCAGGACTATTCAGGGCAGCCAGTTCCCCTTATTTCATCTCCTCTCCCGAACAAAAACTCTCTGGCAGAGGCTGGGAGGGCACTGCCGGTTGCCCACGCTGCTAAGGCAGCCCTGATGCAACCTGTCTTTTAAGTTCATCATTTCTTCGTCATTCCTGGAAATTCAGCCAGACTATACATGCTTTACAGCTCAAATCAGCACTCATCCCCCTCACCAGCCCCGCTCGCACCAGACGCGATCAGCAGCTCGAACCAGGGCTGAGTTTTGCAGACCTGGAGATGGGCACCGCCAAACACCGAGGATTCGTTATCTGCAGAAAGACCCTTTCCCCAGCACCGTTTCCTCCCGGGAAGCTGTGACTGGTTTCTCACGAGGAGCCCGTTCCTGCCACACTGATGAGTTCAGGCGTTTCTAAAGCGCAAGTTGTTTTAATCCACTTATTTGCAGAAGCGAGTCGCCACGTTCAGTCAACGCAGCAGCGAGGGAGGGAAGAGGCACCCCAGGGGCTGAGGTCTCTTCAGCCACACATCAGCAGAAGTCAAAAACTAAAATAAAATAGCCAGCATGAGGCTTTTTGTCTATTCTAGCTCAAAAAGAAGAGCAGAGCAGCAGGTTTACTTGTGCCACCTCCCTAGAGAGGGGACAGCACTCTCCTGGGCTCTGCTCCTGCAGCCACCGGGGTTCCAGAGGGGACCCCACGCTCCCTGCCCACGAGAAAAGAGCCCTCCCTGAAGCCCCCCACAGCCTCCTGCCACGTTTGCCCCCCCCTTGGGACAAGGGGCTGAAGCCCCCCCAAGCCCACTCGCCGCAGGTTCCCAGTGTCTCTCCCCTGCGCTGGCCCCGGGGCTGGCGGCAGTCCCGCCGCGGCCGGGGGAACCGGCGAGCGTGGCCATGCCAGGGCGCTTGGTTTGTTTAGAGGAGTTGGCGGCTGCTGCTGCTGTCCTCAGGCCCCCTCTGCCCTGCTTCCAGGCCGGGAGAGCCAAGCCCCTCTTCCCACAGCCTTCCGCAGGACAGCGTCTAGACAAGGGCCAGGGAACCTGCCGCAGCCCCCAGCCCTCCGGCATGCAGCGGGACACAGCTCCTGCTCCACCACCCGACAGGACACGTGTATTTTTGGGGTGGAACTCAGCAAGGCAGACACAGATGTTTTTAAGGTTCCTCTCCTTTGAGGTTATCCAGCCCTGAAGGGGTATTTCTAGACCACAGCATCCCATAAGGATTGAAGGAAAGGGAAAATCAGGTACTCGGAGCAGAGGGATGGGAGCATCAGGATCAGTAAGGCTCCCACCCTGACCACTCACTGCCCTCAGCCCCAAGCCACTAGCAAGAGGAGGTTTTTGAGGTGGATTTGGCTACTTTATTCATAAACCACACCATTTTACCACCTCCAAGCTCTGGCCAAGCGAGCCAGCACATACCTAGATGACAAGCGGCTGCATGAATTCACACGAGGCTGCGGCCAAGCTCGTGGGACAACCACAATTTCAATTCAAAGCAGCTCAGCAGCAAAAGATACCCCAGCCAGAGCACGAGGCCGGGCGCAGGCAGCAGGAGTTTCCCTTAGCAATGCCCGTGGCTTCAACCCCACCGTGGTGCAGGGATGCCGGAGGAGCGGGTCGGCAGCCAGGCGCTCAGCAGGAATCTTCTGATCCTCCACACCCGCTGGCAGAGCACCACGGGCCCTGGGGAGCGCTAGAAGTGGCACAGCCCCGGCTGGAGACGTTATATGGAGGAACAGGACCTGCGTCTGCTCCAGGTGTGGCCTTTGCAACAGGAGAACTTTCTCCTGATGGTTCCCCCAACCCAAACCTTTAGAAGAAACCTCAAAGTGCTTCATTCGGACAACACAGCAGGGAAGAGCTGCCCGAGGGTGCTGCTCTGCTTTGTGGATCGAAGCACGATCAGTGCTGAATTCAGCGCCGCTTGGATCTGTACCTCTAGCTCCCAGAGGGTTCACAGGGCAGGTTTTTCTCCCCGCCGACTCCCCAAGCAGGAACCGCAGCCAGGTCTCTGCCTGGAAACCTTCGCACTGTTCCTGACAAGGAAATAAAGGGCACTGAAGTCCTGGCAAAGCAAACCGGCCAAGCCCTGATACCAGCCTCCATCCTTCGCTGGCAGAGAAGGGCTGGTTGGGTAAAGCATTGGGGGGGGGGGGGGGGGGAAACCCCAAACAAGTTTCCGTGAGTACAAGAGGAGAATTAAGGACTTTCACACGAATCCCAAAGCTTGGCAAAGAAGAAACACCAGGAAAGAAATGAGCCCATTCCAAAGGTTAATAGGCTGGAAACCACCGCAAGATTTCAGTCATCATGGGAATCACTGTAAATGCTAGTTAAAGGAAAAATAAACAGAAGGCGGGATTAAATAAAATAAATGTGATTTTGAGTGCCCAGCTGTTAAATAGTAACTGGGAATAACTACTGCCTTATAAACACCTTGAGGCCAAAGGTGCACTGCCTCCAGCAGGAGCAGAGGGAAAGCTCCCCACCGGCAGATAAGGCATCTAGTCCTTGGACTCCAGGAATCGAGGCAAAGGCTTGCTCCCGGCTTTAACGAAGAAGGGTATCTCCTTCTCCTGTTCACAAGAACAGCAAAAGTCCGATACCTGGGATCCTTAAGGGCAGTGAACTCCCATCGCGTTTCACAGTTAACCCTAGGAACCCAGCAAGGCTACCCGGACGGACAAACATCGCTTCCCGCAGCGCAAAGCCATCGGTTTAAAGACATCCCAGACTTTTCACCTATGGATTCCCCTGCGGCGCCCACCCAGCCGCGCGCCTGGGGCACACCAAGTGCTTGAGCACTAGGATAACTGGTATTAATCGGAGTTAACTTGCTGGGAGCGTTGCACGGACGGGACTGTGGGTTAAATCAGCTGCAGCGGCTTGTGGGGCAAACCGGGGACTAACAGCCTCCAACAGGCCGGCTGGCTGCTCCGGAGCTGGAAAGCCGTGGAAATGTGTTTGTGTGTTGCAGCTGATAGGGAATAATGTTTAATTAGCATCGGTTTTTAAATTAATTAGAAAACTCCTCCACAACCACAGCTGTACAAGACCACGGGAACATTCAGAAGTGCTGTCAGAGGGTTTGCTCAGCTCCGCCACATGGGTCTGAAGGGAGGGTTAGCCACAAAAAACAAAAAAACAAAAACAAAACCAACAAACTGAAAACCCCAAACCTCTCCTCCATAATACTAAAGCAGCCCTGCGTTTCGGGGGAGGAATCAGTCTACGCCGCCTGCCTCCTTTTCTCCCCCAGAACTGGCTTGCAGAATCACAGCATTTCAAGATCTCTTTTGATCCTTCAAGAGACCAGTACAGCCAACGCCACCCAGGCAGGGCTCCAGCTGCCCTCAGCAGACCCTCCGCCCCTACGCCACGGCTCTAAGGGAAAATGCCCGGCAGGATCAGCATCGAAACAGGAGCAGCCTGTTTGCAATACATCCCAGGGAGTCAGGAAATACAGCTGTGCAATCGGATAATTGGAAATACCCGTGTCCCCAGCCCTGGCCGACCCCCAAAAGCCCCTCACAGCGGTATTTCTATAAGCGCATCACCTAGAGCTGCCCACTTCTCATTCACCAGCACACTCTATTTTCAGCCCTGGAAAAGACTTTGTTTTTGATGCATCTGATTAAAGGCAAGGAAGGAGAGAAACCCCAGGCTTCGGCTTGGGCTGTTTGCTGCTCAGGACTCGGAGGAATCATTACCAGGATGGACAAACACCCCTCTCCCAGACACCGACTCCTCATGTCGGAGCAAAGCCGACCCCTTCCTGCAGACAGGGTGGATTCAATTAAGCTCCTTTTAAATGGGGCAGGAGGGATAAGAAGTGACGTCCTTGCGGGGACGGCGAGCTCGGAGAATATCTGGAGAAGGGGTTGGTTAATGTAGGGAGACGCGGGCTGCGCTGCTTGCAAGAGGCTGACAGCTCCAAGGTCAACAGGGATCGGCCAGATGTTCTCGCTCCAAAACATGCCCAGGTTGGATGCAAGCCTCTCCTCGCAGTGCAAGAATGTGCAATATTCGGGGCTCCCTGTGGGGAGGCGAAAGGAGGAGACGGAAAACAGCAGACACAGGTTGAACCTCACCCCAGGCCAGCTGGAAGGAGGAAACCAAAACATGAATTTCGGCAAGGCAAAGCCCCCAGGAACCTCCTTTCCAGGCTGCCTACCTTTTCTCTTCCCGCAAAAGGCTGGAAGGAGCTATTCCCTACGCCCACACCTTGTAGATAAACCAGGCTCTCGCAACCCCCACCCAAATCACGGCTCCTGAATTAAGGCGGCTCCTCCGCCAGGCACCAACGGGTCCTGCCAGCGAACTCCAGGTCCGCAGCAGGCGGCCAAGGGGAAGCTGTACCCACCTCCGAGGACAGCGGGAGCCTCACCCGAATTACAATGCAGCCTGTTTGACGAGCTGGAACATCATGTCCTCGGCCACCTAAGTTCTTTGGCTGTCACCAACCTGAAGTAAACAGATTCTGCAGCAGCAATAAGCTCGTTACCAAGGCCACCGTATTGATCCCAAAGTGTAATTAAAATTCGCAGTTCAAGCAGCCCAATGCGACAGGGCAACTGGGGCAACCTCCTAAAGGCATGAATAGCCCCAGCTTCCGCATCCCGCGTTCTCAGAGGCAGGGAGCCCACGGGGGCAAGATCGGCTGCTCAAAACACACCCACGGTGGCAGCTTTCTCTTTGGACCATCAACCGAGATGCCCCGGAGCGTCCGTTCCCCATGCCGTGCCCTGCCGAGGGTTAACCACGCCGGGGAAGCGTGCCGAAACAACGCTTAGCCCAAGGTTAGGGGGGTACGGCGCAGATCAGGTTCAGGCGCTGCTGAGGGTGGCCAAGTCGCCAGGGCTTTGACAAGGGGCTCCAGCGTACCCTGCTGAGATGGTAACAAGATGCTCCTGCTTGGTGGGACTCCCCGACCCTCCTACAGCAGCCCCCAGCCCCGCATTGATCCGACCCACAATCCCACGGAGAAAGAGCGGGGTCACGCTCTGCAGAAGTGTTAGCAGAAGGTCCTTTGCACCCGCGGCTCCACGGGGCCAGCGGCAGGCCCTGGGACAGTCACCTCAAACGTCACCACCATCTGCTGAGTGAAGGTGAGTCAGAGTCCCCAGATAAGCAGCCCTGATCAAAGGGCTCAGCAGGAAACGCAAGAAGCCCTCTGCAAACGCGAACGTCGCCCACAGGAAACTCCTGATGATAAAAGACACAGCCAGGCACGAGCAAATCCCTTCAGCTGAGTGCTGCTCGGAGCAGGCGAGTCCCACACCGTCCCCTGCTCAAACACTGGGACGAGGCACTCGACGACTCCTCAGAGGAACAACACAGAAAAGATCCTCACCGCAAAGCCCTCCATCAAGCTAGTTGGTTATCCCAAAGGATCAACTCCAACCTGGCCTTGAAGAGCTGCTTTCCAGAGCAAAAAATCCCAGCCTCAACCTCTAGCAGGGAGCGCAGGAACAGGCTCCAACATTTGCATGAGCTGGAAAGCACGGTGAAAACTGTTCAGGTCCCAAAGAAAGTATTGTGGTAGGCTGGTCCCTAGCAGAAGATCATCTCGCATTTTGGGAAAGGTCTAAAGAAAACACGGCGCTTCTGCTGCCAGCAGACTTCCCACGCTCCAGAGCCGGCTGCTCACGTGGGAAGGAGGCTCCCACCAAGCACAGCGGGGCTCGCAGGAGAACCAGCGCTGCTCAGATGGGTGGCCCCCACCCCCACACCACCAGAAGACGACAAGGGATGCTTCTGAAGACTGGGGAGAATGAATATCCAAGCCCACTCCCTTCTCCAAAGGCCAGGCATCAGAGTGGAAATCCAGCCTACCTCAAGGGACTGCAGGAGGACGAGAACGCAGAAGCAAAAGCCGCACGCCCTGGCACGTCGTTTTGGAGATGGCTTGTGTCCGTCAGACCCCGAAAATCTCCTCTCTTCCAGCTCAGTAACTTAATTAAGCATCTTGCAGTAGGGCTGTCACAAGGACAAGCCTCCCCTCTGGACAGCAATGAGACCCTCCAAAAAGCCAAAGTGATGAGAAGGACCTGAGAGCGACTTATAACAGAAATAATTACGATTCTGTCATTTAATAGAGCACCACCAGCGACCTGTCTGCTCCCAGCCCCCAGTAAATCCTCTCTGTTCAAAACCCCCTCGTGGTTTGCCTTCACCACGGGTCAGGGTATGATCAGCTCAGCCTGTAACCGTCTAATCACAGCAACATGTTCACTTACTAGGGTCTTCCCACACCCCGAGGAAGGCCAGACCCATCACACAGAGTAGGATGAGCTGTTCAATTAATCCCAGCCCAGGCATCTCATTATGAGAAGGAAAAACTGCAGGGAGAGGAGAGCAAGAAAGCAAAAGAACAGAGGATTTGGGCAAGGAAGCAAAGACAGTCGAGTGTGCGGCGTCTGGCTAAACAACCGGGAGAGGAGGTGGTGGCCGCTGCCCTGGACAAGCACACAAAGGCAGAGAAGGATTTACGAGCAGCCAGACTAAGGGATGGAATTAAAGAAAGAAGAAAAACGAGCGACTCCAGGAGCTCTGTCAGTACAAACAAGGACAGTCTCATCCCCCTGACAGACCGAAGGGGAAGGTGGTTTATTAGCACCCGGCCTGGCAGAGCTGCAGGGACCTGAGATGACTCGGGATTGAGAAAAATGGGGCAAAAACGCGGCGCTGGGAAGGGGCCGAGTGCGGGGCAGGGAAGCAGCAGACTGCAGCAAGGTCAGACGCTGCTCAGGCAGCAGGAGAGCGGCTCTGCAGGCAACCACAAAAAGCAGCAGCAGAAACGATGTTCTGGAGAAGGCATCCAGCCCTCCCCAGGGGACAGCAGCTCCCTGCGGGCTCCATCCCCCTCTCCCCAGCCTTCCCCTGCTCCCATCGCTGGCCACCCCCGTGCCAGCCAGCGCACGGCTCCGGCTCGCTACCACTGCAAAGCTGCAGCGCTGTGCATTAGCATTCCCCGCCGCACAGCCTCAGCGGGATTCCTCCGGCATCCGCAGGGGCACAGCACCAACCCAAACGCACCGGCCGCGGGCTCGCCGGCTTCTTGGGGCAGGCAGGTGCCATATAGTTCACCTCCCCGCAAGCAAATTCGAGGCTTTAGCCCATTTCACACTCCAGGCGTGCTGCATGAGTAAGCAGATCTGTCTGCAGAGCGTCCGTCTGTCTGTCTGCCGGCACCCAGGCGTGAAGGAGCCCGCCGGCCGGCGATCCCCACGCCACAAGGACGCAACGGGGATCGGGTGAAGTGACAGACAGGGACAGCGCTTGCCAAGCCCCCCTGCCTTGCCACCCAGCTCTAAGCACGGCGATGTGCCCTACCCGCTCGAGGGCACCCACGGCTCGCCTCGGCCGGGAGTTTAAGCGGCTGACGTGGATTCGGAAAGCAACTGCTGTCAAGGGCACCTACGGCCTCCAGGGAGGCAGCAGAGCAGATGCCCAGACGCGGCGGTGTTGGCACGCAGGGATCTGGAAGAGCACAACCTGCGCCCTTGAGCTCTCCCTTCATCCCCATACCGTATTCACTTAACCTGGGCAAGACACAAGCCTCGGTGTTTCCAACCCCCCTCAGCGACACCAAGGCACACACTGGAGAAGCAGAAAGCTCAGCATCGCTCACCTCTGCCTTTAAACCACTCCCCGCCAAAGATCCGCCTTGCTCTGACCAAAGCTGCTGTTATTTTGCTGACAGTCCAATTTCCCCATAAACTGCAGCGAAAAAGGAACTTCAACAGAGCCAGGCAACCCCGGCGCTTGGGGGAAAATGGCCCCATTTCTGCAGAAAGGCTACGGCTCCGTTCACCTCGACTGCGTCTGCTCCTACTTAAATCCGGAGTTGATGATATTTAATCTCTTAATCTCTTACCTCCTGCTGTTTCACTTTTTCACCTTAAACAAGTCTCCAACAAGAGAGGAAACAAAGACGTCAGCGATCCCCCAGGCTGGCTGCGCAGCTCGGGCTCGCTCCGGGTGCCCCCGACGCAGCCTGCCAACAGCAAGGAGGATGCCGATGTCTTCACAGCATCCGCGGGGCTGATGTGCCTCCAGCTACAGCCGAGATGCTCCCCCAGGTCCGAGCTGGGCACGGAACGCCGGCAGGCTCATGCCGGCTCTTCCGCTGCACAATGGTGCTTTCCCCCGAGCACCAGCCCAAATCAAGGCTCCTCTTTGAAAAGCTATTCAGTGGCAGGTCACACGGAGGAGACGGAGCCTGCACTAAGCTTGGCCACATTCCCACCCTCCCCAACTCCAAACGCCTTATGCAAACTGCATCAGCAAAGTTCAAGGAGCCTAAAAACCCAGGGAGAGAGCTGCTTCAGCAACACGCCACGATTTCCCCTACCTCGATGCTGGTAAATCACGTCTCTCAACCATCTTCTTCGCTGGCTTCTGACCACGCTGAGAGCTCCGGGGGCAGTGAGCACAAAAGTCACTTCAACTTCCATTGAAACAGCAAGGCGTTTTAATGGTTTAATTGCGATCCCGCTTCGAAGGCATGTGAGCTGGGGGCACTCAACATCTTATCTCAGGAGGGCAATTCTCCCTTCCTCGGCCTTTTATCCTTCTGCCAACGCCTCCGCTATTACCGAGCGCTATTTGCAGTAACTAGCCAGGCAAGGAACACAGTGGCCTGAAGCATTTTGTTCCTTGACCTCTGCCGCATCGCACGCTCCCCAAGATCTCACTGGCTGCTGATGTTATCAGCCTCAAATGTCGTGTGTGTCGCTCTGGGCACCTTTAATATCATCACCCAGCCAGGAAAGGCTGCAGCCGCCACCGAATCTGACTGTGGCTCCTCATGCTGTGCAACAAGCCCGTGTGCACAGCAGCAAATTCAAGGTGATACAACATCCCATACCCCCTGAGACACGAGAAAACGTTGCCTTTGAGGATGCTGGATCAATTCCCCCCTACCTATACATCGCATTTCTTTTTACGGCGCATATTTTGGCCCCATAGGATACTTCAGGATTACTAGTTTGCTTTCCCCTCAGATCTGCCAGCTGCAGCCTCACACTGTTAGCTCCCCAGCTTTGAGAAAGATGACGGTAAGGAAAAGGTAAATACAATCCCCGAGTTGGAGCTGTGCTGAGCCACACCACTGGAAGAGGCAGATCCCAGCTCCACATTCCTCTGCTTCTTCCTCCAGGCTATGTCCACAGCCCGGATAAACAGGGCCAGGGCGCAGGGAGAGCCTCCAGACCCCTGCTCCCCAGCAGCAGCCGCAAGCCTGGGCAAGGAGAGATGCCTCAAACACGGCCGCCTGACAGCAGCCCCTCCACGAGGGTCGGACGCTCCCCTAATCCCACTGCGGGCCGGAGCAGGCAAGAGAGACGTTCCCCCGGAGAAGGAGGACATTCGCATTCACTGCAACCGCTTTGCCTTTGCTTCCAGCGCGGAGGCAGGCGGCTGCAGCCCCAGGGGGAACACGATGTTCAGCACAGCGCGGACCTCCGGCTGCAGCTGCGCGGATCCGTGCACAAATCCGCCTCGCTGGCAGGACCGGGACTTGAGCGGCACGTTGCCGAGCCCGGCAGGTCCGCACCAAGCCAGGAGCGCAGGTCACCGCGCGCTCGCTCATCTAAAAGCCGGTTACCCGAGTTAGTGGAGGTCCTGCACCCTGCTACGGTGGCATGGCCAGCACTCACCCGCCCACGGTGCCATCCGTACACCCTGTACGGGTTACGCAAACAGGGCCCGCGCCGCGGGGAGCGGCACTGGGAGATCTCAGGAGCTCCTGCGAGAAGGCCTTCAAGGATGAAAGGGTAAAGAGGTGACTGGGGAGAGCTCAGCGCCGGGGGCTGCTCTGGCAGCCTCTTCCCCAAGGCCAAGCGTGTTCCCACCCACACCACCAACAGACCCCCGACCCCAAAACGACTCCAACACTCGGCATTTCCTCCTGCCGCCCTTCAGGGTGACCTACGGCAGCTCTCCAGGTCACTGCTGCCAGCTCGTCCTATTTAACGGGTCCCCCTCCTCTGCACCCACCGCAGAGCGCTGTCACCTCCACGCACCCGGCGCCCACCGTGGTCCCGACACACGGGGTCCCCAGACCCGCTCCCCCGCCCGCACCTGCCTGTCCCCTTGCCCGGGGTCCCCCTGTCCCCCAGGCACCCCCGTCCCGCAGCCAAGGCCCCCGCTCTGCTCCCCAGCCTCCTCCCCCCCAGAGCTGGACCAGGCCCGGCCCCAGCCCCCCTAAGCCGGGCCACGTCTCTGCCCTGCTGGTACCAGCCCCCCCATCCCCCGCCGGGCCAGGACTGGGCCCCAGTACAGGCCCCTCTCTCCCCAGTACCCAATCCCACCCCAAACTGGGCCAGCATCCCCCGTCGGGCACCTCCGCCCCCGACGCTCGGTACCAGCCCCCCCTCGCCGGTACCAGTCCCCTCCGAGCCCGGCACCGACCTCCCTCTCCTCCACTGAATGGAGACAGCCGCCCCCACCTTCCCAGTTACCCCCCAACTGGACCAGTTGCCGCTTTCCCAGCATCCCCCTGGGGCTGCTCCCCCCGGACGGGGCCGGCCCTCGCCGGTACCGGTACCTTCTTGGGGGCCTTGGTGACGGTAGCCATGAAGGAGTACTTCTCGGCGTCCTCCACCTCCTTGGCCTGCTTCACCTCCTCGCCGCCGGCGGGCTCCGGTACCGACATCCTGAGGGGGAGGCGGCGGGGCGGGCCGCGGCCGCCCGCGGTACCGGGCGGGGCGGGGCACGGCGGGCAGGCGGGAGCGCTCCGGTTTGGCTCGGTTTAGCCCGGTTCGGCTCGAGTGGGCCCGGGCCGATCCCGCGGCGGAGGCTCCGGTGCCGCCGGCTCCCAGCGCGCTGCGGCGGGGACTGCGGCCGCCGCGCTCGGCGCCAGGGGCGGCCCTGCCGTGACGTCAGCGCGTACAGACGTCAGCGCGCACCCGCCGGGCAAGTGAGGCCGTAACGGCGGCGGCGGGACGAACGGGCGCGGCGCTGCGGCGCCCCCTGGCGGCGGCGGGTGGGGGCGGGGGCGGTGGGCGGGGTCGGGGGCGGAGCCTGAGTGGGCGGGGCGGGGGAAGGAAACCGGGCACGAATCCAAACGAAAGCGCAAAAGATAAAACAAAAGAAGGGGTTTTTCGGGGAAAAATGTTTCTGTTTATTCGAGGGAAAAGGTTAAATCGGGGGAAAAACTTAAAAATAAATCAGGGGGAGAAAATTAAAATAAACCGGGGAGGGAATAAATCGGGGCGGGGGGGGAATAAAGCGGGGAAAAAACTTAAAAATTGAAGAAAATGGAGAAATCACGGGGAGAAGTCAAATGGGACGGGACGGCGGCAGGAGCGGGATGCGGCCCGTGGGAGCGGGGCCGGGGGGACGTGCTGGGCCTCATCCTGCCCCGCTCCCGCCGCCGGGAAGGCAGAGGGAGAAGGGGTCCCGGGGACATCGGGGCGTGCGGGGCGTCCCCAGCCCCGCGTGGGTGCTCAGCGCTGGGTGGGTGCACGACCCGGGTGGGTGCCAGCACCCGCCAGCACGGCTGCCCCCGGCTCAGCGCCAGCGTAGGGTCGGGTCCATGACCCCCCGGCCCTCGTTACCCATTAACGAGCAGAGCAGGGCCCAGAGGTCCCTGGGAATCACCCGCCTGCATCCCCAGCCCGGGTGGTGGGTGCTGAGCCCTGTTTGGGGGTGTTGGGCCTGAGCAGGGCTGCCTTCCTCCTCCTCCTCCTCCTCCTCCTCACTGGGGTCCCCCACCATAGGGTCCACGCTGGCCCCTTCGCTTCAGACAGGGAGACCCACACCCTGTCCATGGGGCCACGGATACCGAGGGGCCGCATCCTGCACCCACCCGGGACCCTCGAGAGCACCCACCCCCCCTCCGGCAGCATTCAAGGAGGGGGGGATCTGACGGTGCAAGCGCAGGCAGGGTGCAGGCATGAGTCCTGACCCTGCCCATCGGTGTCCATCTGTCCTGCCCGTGCATCTGTCCCCACTGATGGGTGTCCGTCTGTCCTGCTGGGCATCACCCCGCTCCGATGGGTGCTCACCCACCCTGCCCAAGCATCACCCCCGGGTCCGTAGGGTCCCCAAACGGGCCCTGGGGATGGGCTTGTGCCTCTGTCCCAGGCCAGGCAGGGGGGCAGCAGGCAGCAGCAGGGCACCCTGACCCCGTCCCCGTCCCCGGACCCCCCGCCACGGGCAGCTGGGGGGTCTCCGGGCCCCGCGCGGGCTTTGCTTTCCCAGGGGCATTCCCTTAAAATACAAGCTGGGAAAACAACAGCATTTGGGTTAAAACCCCGGGGGGGGTGGGTTGCAGATAACATTTTTTAACCAAAATTGCTGCGTCTGGCCACAAAACGGCTTCTGGCCACCAAAATCCTCCGGCAGCTCCCTGGCCAAAACCCTGTTCTGGACCCGCTGTGCCCCGGGAACCGCGGCCTCGGGGCCCTTTCCGGGCGCCTCTGCCCCGTCAGCAGCTCTGCGGTGCCCGCCGTGGCGCTGGGGGAGGTTTCCCAGGGTGGGCAGAGCCTTTTTGGGGTGCTTGGAGGGGTCCCGGGGTGCTTGGGGGGGGTCTCAGGGCGCTTGGGGGGGTCTCGGGGCACTTGGGGGTTCTTGGGGTGCTTGGGGGGTCTTGGGGCAGCAGGACCAGCCTGGGAGGTCCCAGTCCCCCCCAGTGCCGCAAGCACCAGGGATGCGAGGGACCCCCTGGGCTCGGTGCTGGGGTGCCCGGGGAGGGTGCTGGGGCAGGGTGCCCCTGCTCTGTGCCACCCCGTGCCAGCCCGTGCCAGCCCGTGCCCGCACAGTGCCACTACCCGGCAGGTCCCAGGGGCCACTCAGCGATGCCTTCCCCTCTGCAGCCATCTTTTCCCCCCCAAAAAAATCACCTTTTTTCACCCCATCGAGGCAGCTTTTTAAGGCACAAACACCCATTTTGCACCCCAGGAGGGACCCTGGGGGTGCCACCACCCTCTGTGCCCCACTCAACCCCGGGGGGGGGATTTCTTTTCCATCCCCCCCTACAAGCCTGGAGGGACAGGGATGCGGCTCTGTATCCCCCCCAGCTATGGGATCCCCGACATGGGGGGGGCTGAGAGCAGGTTTTGCCCCCCCAAATTGCAGGGGGCTGGGGGGGGGGCCTGCTCGGGGCAGGGCATCACCTCTCTGCTCCCAGCCGGGTCGGTAATGGGATGGGGAAGAGGCCACCAGTTGGGGACCTGAGAAGCAGAGGGACCCTCCTGGCCCGATCCCCAGGGTGGGGAGACAAGTTTTCCCTTTTTTCCTGCATTTTCCATGTGCCTTCACAGGTTTGGGCTGCTTGAAGCAGCCGCGGGGGTCAGCGATGAGGGTTTGTGGGGTGTAAATTGGGAGGGGGCTCCTCCAGCAGCCAGGGACGCTCCCACCACTGCTCCTCTGAGCAATACCAAAGCATTAAGCTGCTGTCCTAGCCCTGCCCTCATTCAGCTCCAGAGTTAACGCCCTCTCCCGTGCAACTGGCTTCCACCTGGAGCTGCCTGCAGGGCAGGGGCTCGCTGCCCCCAGCACCCCCAAGCCCAGGCACCCAGCCTCTGAACTTAAATACCCGCCTCCCAAATCCAACCATAATGATTGTGGCCTGAATCCGGCGGGATATATATAGGTCCCACTTCCCTGGGAAGGGGATGTGGACCTGGGAAACCCCCGGCCGGCCGCTGCTGGGGAAAGGAAGGGCTGGGCTGAGTCAGCTCCCCTCGAGGAATTCTGTTTGTCAGCAAACGTGGCAGCAGGCTCAGCACCGACACCCGCAAAAGGCGCCCGGGCCCCATCCTGCCCTTCCCGTCCTCCCTGGGTGAGCGATGGCGGGGCTTAACCCTGCACCCCCCCAACACCAAACCCGGCCATGAGCACGCTGGTACGGGCTCGGGATGGCGTCGAAGCCCCCTCGTGCCCCGGGTACCCCCCCGGAGATGCTGGATCCATGGAAGGGGAGCGGGATGCGGGGCTCCCCCGTTCCTGGAAGGCAAAGGCAGCTGGGGGGGCGGCGGGGGGGCAAGGAAATGCCTCTTTGAGTGCTGCCTCTCCAAGTGAAGAGCTCGCTTTTCCGAGAGCAGCCTCCAGAGTGTTTGCATTAAACAGCTGCTTCCCGACCCTCCGCACAGATTTCGGGGGGCCCCACCGCCGGGAAGGGGACCCCACGCCTGGAGCCCCTCACCCTGGCGCCGCCGGAGGGATGCGGGTGGGCTGGGGGGAGGCAGGCCGGATCCGTCCCTCTGCCCTTCTGCCGGTGACCATGAACTCCGGCGTGCATCAACAGGAAAGCGGGTCGGGGCAGCGTGGCCGGCCAAGAGCCTGACCCCGAGCCCTCGCCACGCCGCTGGCCGCATCCAGACCTCCGCCCCGAGCAGGGGCTCCGGCAGCTTTCCCTGGGTCCCCTCCCAGAGCTGCCTCCATCAGCTCCTGGGGACCCCCCCCATTGCAGGACCCCGGTGTGGGGTGCAAGCAGGAGGGGACACAGCCCTGGGTCCTGGAGCCAGCCCGGTAGCATCCTGCAGCCAGGATGGGGGGACTCCATCCCCTCCTTCCTCCATGTCCCGGTGCAGTGGGGCGGCTCCAGCAGGACCCCCACGTCTGTCCCAGGGAATGGATCCCCCCTCCATCCCCTCACCCTGCCATCAGGGACCCCAGGGCTGGGGGTGCTCCCCCACCACCCACCTCCCCGCACCCCCCGCCGCCAGCTCCCACGCTTACACAGTGCTACACATCTCTCTTTATTAATAATATTAAATATACAAGCGGTTTTCTATTATTTTCTTTAAATAGACTTCTTTAAATGACTTTGTATAAAATATTTCAACATTTCATTGTATCAAAAAAAAAAAAAAAAAACCAAAACACAGAGGCAAAATAAATCCGACACAGCTTGAAGGCAAGTTTTCTCCCCCAGGAGCAGAGCGCCGGCATCTCCTCCACGGTGCAAATCGGTGCCGAGCCGGTGGCTTACACCAGCAGCAAGTTTGGCCCCAGCCTCCCTGCTGCAGTCAGGGCTTTCCTCCTGATTTACACCAGTTCCTTGCACTGGAAACCCTTCCTTTTGGCAGTCATAAATACACATATTAAAAAAAATTAATAGTAATGCTTTCTTTAAAAACAGCTTGGTTTGTCCACATTTTCTTCCATTGTATAAAAATAATACTTCAAAACCCAAGAGCAGCGCGGGCCACGCTTCACATTCAGGGCCAGAGGGATGCTGCGGTGGGCAGGACGCGGCCCGAGCCCGGGGGCTGGGGTATCTGCAGGGGTGGTGCACCCCAAACCGGGCTCTTCCCAAAGCCGGGGAGGGGGCTGAGCCAAAAAACCCCCGCATACCCGGCCGGGCATCTTCATCTCTTACACCCACATCGATCCAGTCCTTCCCCGGCTCCGTTTCCCTTCTCTAAAGCGCAGTCACAAAAAGAAATCCAGTTGCAGACGAGGCCAGCTCGCAGCAATAACCCTGGGAGGAGGCGGGATGGGCCCCCCCGTAAAAATACTTCTGCGGGATAAAGACCTTCATCCGCTACATTAAAATAAAACCCTAACAGCACGACGGCGAGCCGAGGCCAGCTCGGGCAGGCAGGACCAGAGGGAGATCTCCGGCGGCAGGAGGATGGGGACCGGGACGGTGCCAAGCGTCACCCCCCAAGCCCGGCCCCGCGCGGGGACGCGGGCACCGGTGGGCTTTAAATATTCACAGTGTGAGGGTTGAAGTTGCAAGTTGGGGCTGGGGTCGTGCAGCCCGGGAGGGTGGGAATCCTGGCGACTGAGCCCCCCGACATCTGGGATGCCCCGGCTGAAGCCTTGGGAAAGGCAGGGTGAAGCTGGGGGGCGATGGGAGCTGCTCCAAACCCCGCTGTGCTGGGGTGGGAGAAGAGCCAGGGGATTTGGGGAGCTGGTCCCCTCCATCTTCAGCCAGCACTGGCCATGTCCGAGTGGGATCCATCATCCCACATCCAGCGCCAGCCTCTCCATCGTCCCGCTCAGCACCACGATGTCACATCAGCCACCGCTGCCATCCTGGCAAAGCCTTTCGGTAACGGTCCGACGCCTTCCAGCCCTTCGCTTCCCGGTGCCCGGGGGTCCCACTCGGGGCGCATCCCCCCATCCTTTCATCCCTGCCTGGGAGGTTTTTTTGCAGTCTCTGGCCGCCGGCGTGGGGGCGAGGGAAGAGGGAGCGTCAGCATCATGGTGGGACCGTGGAGGGGCCGGTGCGTGCCAACCCTCCTTCACACGGCGAGGAGTATCCGAATCCGTCCCTGGAGCAGCTTCGCATCCCGCCTCGGGCCCTGGGGAAAGGAGGAGAAAGATGAGCGGGAGCTGAGCCTCTGCCAGGGAGGGCGGGGGGGGGGAGCAACACATAAAAACCACAGGAAAAAATACTATATATATTAAGAAAGTGCTGGTAATGGATTAATGGGCTGCAAAACCGCATGCTGGCAGCGCTGGGATGCGGACCTGCTCCTCTCCGTGTCTTCCCACCCCATCCACCCCCTGCCAGCAGCTGAATTTCCCTGCTCGTGGCTGAGGTCAGTGCCTGCGGGGACAGTCTGGGGGCTCAGCGCTGTCCCCGCGGGCTTGGACCGGAGCCCTGCGAGGTCCCATCCAGCCCCTGCTCACCTTAGAGGTCCTGAGTCTCCAGCTCTGGACATCCCCCTGCTCCCTGCAGCGCCCTGTGAGGGAAAACCAGGGGGGTTTAGGACAGGGTGGCCCCGGGTGGGGGTCCCCAAAGCCCCCCCAGGCAGGACGGTACCGCACCCACCTCCTCTCCGGCTCCTCGGGGTCGCAGCCTCCATCTTCCAGCGGCCGCTCCAGGACCTGCACGGAGGGAGGGGGAACGGGGAGATGAGCCCTGGGAAGGGGCTGGGGCTGGGGGGGGGGGCTCTCACCCCCAACCCACTCCCGGGGGGAGGGGGGGATCTCCCAGATAACATCCTCCCACCCCACTCAGCACCACCACTTGTCCCCCCCATCCCAAAATGGTGGGGAAAGGGGGGCTCAACCCACACAGACCGAGAGATAAGTGGGGAAACTGAGGCAGGAGAGGAGGCTTGCACCCAGGGAGGGGGCAGGATGGGCTGGGGGGGCAGGGGGGGGCCTTACCCTGGATTTATACTTGTAGAAGAGCAGCCCTCCCATGGCCAGCAAGACGGCCACCACGCTGGCCACCGTGATGTATATCAGGGGCTCCCGGCGGCCCTCCCTGACGGCTGGCTCCTTCCTGCGCTGCTCTGCGCCCAGAACAAAGCCAGAATCAAAGCTGGGGCCAGCGCCGCCGTCCTCGGGCTCCCGCAGCCGGCTCAGCCCCCAGCCTCGCCCCCTCGCCCCGTCCCCGGGGCCGCCCGGCACTCGGCCCTGCATCTCGGGGGCCATCCTGGAGAAACGCAGCTGCGTGACGGGCTCGGATGCCTTGGCGGGACGGATCCTGGCTCCGCCGCCTGCCGAGCCGGCGCTGGGGGATGCTGCCGGCGTGGTGGTCCTGAGCCCGCTGGGATGATCCGGGAGGACGGAGGCTGCCTGCTGCTGGGCCGGATCCTGCGGCGGGTGGCCGGCCACTGTTTCGATGCCCCCCTCCACCAGCTCTCCATCCCCACGCAGGATGGAGACGTCCACCGCCACCAGGCTAAGGGTCCTGGCCGGATCCAGGAGGGCTTCAGCGCTGTCGGTTGGAGCTGTCTGCTGCATCGCGGGGGACGGCACGGACACCGTGTCACCTACCCCGGCACCCAGGACCTCCTCGGTCCCTGAGCCGCCGTCCGTGCTACTGGGGGGCTGAGACGGGGCATCTAAGTCAGCGAGGGTGGCATGGAGGAGGCTGGAAGGGACCTGGGTGCTAGCGGGTGCCACCTCCCTGCTGGCATGGGTGGCAGCGGAGAGGGAGGGCTGGGTGGCAGAAGGGAGGGCAGGGGACAGGCAATTGCAGTCAGGATCTGTCCCCACACCTGAAAGAAGCAGAGAGAAGAGACGGCCGTAGGGTCACCAGCCTCCAAGAGGGGCACAGCCAGCAGATCCGAGGTCGGGGGCAGCGTCCCCGTCCCTCCCCGCAGCCCCGGGCAAGCGGGTCAAACAGCCCCCCCCGCCCCCCAAAAAAAAGGGAGAGTGAAGGTGAGGCAGGGAACAGGCAGGGAGCAGGCAGGGACAGACGTGGCAGCACGAAGATGGCAAGCAGCGGGCAGGATGAAGCAAACCCGAATCACCGGGTCTCCTGAGCCGATGGCAGCGGGTTATCCCCGGCTGGCAGGAGCTGGACAGCCACAGTTAACGTCCCCCACGGCACAGGGACACGACACGGCTCCAACACACGGACAACAGCGAGACGCCTCCTCCGTGGGCATGCAAACACACAGCGCGGGCGCCTGCGAAAGCACGGACGGCAACACGGGCTCCTCCATCCCGGTGGGCAATGCTCTCCCCGAAGGCTCGGTCAAGGGGGAAACTGAGGCGGGGGGGGGGGGCAGTCGAAGTGACACGGCCAAGGTCATGCAGCACGTCGGTGGCAGCAGGGTCCCAGCGCCTCGATTTCTCCGTGTTACGCTCAAGCCGGGCGCTGCGGCTTTGAGATGGAGCCGAGCCTGATGCCTCCAGCCGGGCTGATGGAGATGCCTCCTTATTCCCCCTCAGCATCTCTCTCTGGCCTTGTTTCCAGCAGGATTCGGCCCAAATCCCACCCCCAAAGGGTGGCCAGCCCCTTCTCCCAACCCCGGCTGTCCCCAGACACAGACGCAGAGCTCGCTGACACACTGCCAAGGCCACCGCACGGGGACGGCCACCAGCCGAGAGACAGAGACGAGGACCAACGCAGACACGTGCCGTGCCCACGGCGCCCGCGTGTGCCCACGGACGGGGACACGCTGCTGTCAAGCCGTTCCATGCAGGCAAGCCCAAGCCCCCCCAGCCTGGCACGGGTTTGCCGGGCAGAGGCAAAGCCTCGGCATCTCACCTGGTGAGGATCCGGCCTTCTTGGGCCCCATGCAGGTCTTCTCGTAGACCTGGCTGCAGTCCTTCTCGAAGGTCTCCTGGTTCTGCAGCAGCTGGTCGATGTCCTGGAAGAATTGCTTCACCAGCACCAGCATCTCGTAGGGGGAGGTGGTGAACTCCTTGAAGCACATCTGCGAGAGCTGGAGGAAAAGCTGGGCTCAGCATCGGCTCCGCGACCGTGCCGGGCACCCGGTGTCACCGCCATGGGGTACCACGCTGCGCCCAGGGCAGGGTTTGACCCCCTCATGGCTCCCCGTGTCCATGCACACCCCACCTCTGCTCCACCTCAAGGTCCTGCCCGCGCACCCACCCCAGGGTGCTCCGAACACCCCGTTTCGCCCAAGGATGAGGGCTCAGACCCACACCCCTGCAGCTCTGGCACCCCGCGAGGCAGGGAGCACCGTACCTTCCTCTCCTTGTCATCCTCCTCCCTGATGCAGGGGTCGACGTTCTCATCGATGCGGCTGTACATCCTGCGCACCATCTGCATCTTCTTGGCGTTGGACGAGTTCTCCTTGAACTCCGTTCGCTCCAGGATCTTGCCCAGCAGAGGAAAAGCAGCTTTCACGTAGCAGACGGGGTCCTTCTGCAAGGACACAGAGCACCCCAAAAAAGCAAGACTGGTCACTGGATGGGCAGAGGCAGCACCACCCCATCCCGCTCTGCCTGGGGGAAACTGAGGCACAGAGCCACAAAATGCCTTTCTACGGTCCCACAGGCTGCCCAAGCTGGGACTCGCCAGCCGCCTGGCCAAGCAGGATGGGTCCCTCCTGGGCTGCCTCCCGCAAAGGGGGACAGGAGAGGGGAGACTGGGGATGTGGGGACCCTCCTGTGCACCAGCCAGCCCTGGTCCCTGTCCCCTTCTGTCCCCTGGTACCCAGCGAGGAGCCACTCACCAACTGCATCTTATCGATGAACTTGAAGGAGACCCTGCCTGGGTGCTGCATCTGGGTGTCAGCCTGGAAGGAGAGAGCAGGACGTCACCCCGCGGCCCCGGGGGGATAACACAGCGGGAAGGGGCACCGGAGCCGACACGGGCACCCCGAGGGCATGAAGGGGTGCCTGAGCCCCCCAAATCCACAGGGCTGGGGGGGGTGAGGGGTCTGCTCCCACCCCTGCTTCATCCCACACCATCCTCCTCCTCCTCCTCCTCGCACAGACGCTTTCCTAAGGTCAAACCTCTGGCAGGGGTGAGCCCAGGATCCCTGCTCCCACCAGGGCAGCGCGCTCCCGGCACCAGGGACGCCTGCCTCCCCCTGCCTGCTCCCACCCTGCCTCTCCTCCTCCTCCTCCTCCTCCTCCTCCCAGCACCATGGCAGAGCCCAGCCCTGCTTGATCCTCCCAGGGTCTCCCCTGCCCTGCTCTCTCCACTAAAGCCAGGCTGCAAAAGAGCACTCTGCCATGCAGGAGGTGGTCGTGACACCGAGGTCACACATCCTCCGGCGGCACACAATGCCGCGGTCCCGCACGCAGCGCTGCCAGCCCCCCCCCCATACCACGACCCTTTCCAATGGGGGTGAAAATCCACCCCAAATAAACCCCCTGCCTCTGGGCCAGCATCCCAGGCTGGGAGGGCGAGGGCTGCCAGAATTGCCGGCCGGCCTGGGATGCCGGCCCGGAAACAATTGCTCCATTATCCCGCAGGGGCTGGAGCGAGGGCCGGCTCCTCCGCCAGCGGGAAGAGGAGAGGGCTGCAATCCCCGGCAGCGAAACCACGACTTCCATTCAAACTTGCTCCATCCCCTTTATTTCCCCCCAACCACGCACCCATTTTTAATCCCCAGGGGTTGCAAAGGCTCCCCCGGGGACACTGGGTGCTGGGGCTACAGGGGTAGCTCGGGCAGAGGAAGCCGAGCTTGCACACACGACATCTGCCAGCTCCTGGCATCGCAGCTCGGTGCTTAAAGAGGAAGAGGTAAAGCGAGCCCGGACACAGCGGTTACACGCTGCGAGCCAGAGAGCTTGATGCAAAGCAAAGGGGCAGCAAGGATTCAAAGGCACCGCTATCGTTTCTCGCCTGCGCACCCCACTCGCTGCAGCGGTGGAATTTAATCTGTGACAACCGTGCAAATCCCTGCGTGGCCCTGATTCCCGCTTCTCTCCCAAGCATCCGCGTGATTCTCCGCTCGGAGGTGAGCCAAAGGCCAGGGCGGGATACAGCCCCAGCAGCCGGGATGGGGCCAGGAGTTGCCTCCCACTGGGGTGGGTGCGAGCACCCGGAGCTGCCCGTGGGATGAAGGCACCCATCGCCCCAGCCTGGCTGGCTCCCTCGCCCAGCTAGCCTGGCCAGCGGCCCCCCTCGCTGCCTGCCACCCACCCACAGCCCCATTGCCAGCCCAGCTTCCAGGCAAGCAGCTGGACTCAGGAATGCAGCCGGATTCCTCGGCTTAACCCCTGCGCAGCCGCCCGGAAAACGCCACGGCCCCACAGCACCCGTCCCCTCCGCCGCTCCCCCATCACCCCTGCACCCATCCAGCCCCACTCGTGCCCCCTTCCCGGCCACGCTCCCGCTTCCCCTCTCCTTCCATTTCTCCCACCGGCACTTTTCCGTGGCCACGCTTGCTACAGGCACCGCGGCGCATCACCCCCCTGGTGCCCGCTTGTCCCTCGTGCCCACGGATGCTCAGCTCCTGGGTACCACCACTTTGCCAGTGGAGCTGAAAATAAGCCAATTTGCTGATTTTCAGCCCTAAATAAGGGCTGATTTGTGCCTGTCCGGCCCCGAACGAGTCCCCGTCCCACAGCAGAGCCCGGTGAGGGCACTCACCAGCTCCTCCAGCTCAGCCAGGTGCTTCTCCGTGATGATCTGCTGGCAGTAGCTGTTCTGCTCCGTCTCATGGATGCTGCAGACCAGGAGGAGGAGGAGGGACGACAGCAGGGTGCAGCGGAGCAGGCACACCTGAGCATGGCAGAGCAAAGGCTTGGAGCAGGGCTAACCCCCGCCCCGAGCCCCCTGCCCTTCCCCACCACCCCCGGAGGGGCCACCTTTGCGGTGGACAGGGCTTGACAACCCCACCACGGTCCTCCAACCCCACACCCATCCCCATCCCGCTATTTTTAGAAGCGCCAGGTCAGCGGGGAATTTCCCGGTGCCCTGCATGGCCGGGACCCGGCTGGCACAAGCCTGGAAGTGGCTCTTGGCCACCTCCACATTCCCCATGCAGTCCTCATTCCCAGTCCCGCACCATTTCTCCGTCTCTCCTGCAAGTCTGCTCCTCCACCCCGGCTCCAGGGAGCTATGTGATGCACTGACCCACCCAGCCCCAAAAATCTTCTTCCCACCCTCTGGACCCCTCCAGCCTCCAGCGTCTGCACCCGCCGGGCTCTTTCCATCCAGCAGCTCTGGCGTTGCCCCAAATTCCCCTCCCAATCCCCCTTGCGAAGAAGCGGGGAGGCCCCGAATCGTGGCAGGACCCCAGTGGGCAACGGGGCTTGTCCCGGGGCCAAGACCCCCGGGGTGGGGATGGAGCAGACCCCCGGGGTGGCTGCCTGTGTGCCCCCCCCGTACACCGGCACCGAGAGGGTGCCTGGGTGATGGAGGGAGGGGGAATTTCCCTTGGAGGTTGTCCAGAAATCCTCCCCTCTTGTGAAACTGCAAAATGCCGCCGGGGCCACCGCCGAGACACGGCCACGGCTGGCCGGAGCCTCACCCCGCCGGGGCCGGGCCGGGGCTGGAGCCGGAGCCTCTCCCCGCCGGCTCCGGGAACCGGGAAGGGGCTGGAGCTGAGAACCGGAGCGGGGACGGGGCTTCACCCCGCGGCTCCGGGAGCCGGGACGGGGCTGGAACCCAGGACCGGGACGGGACCGGAGCCTCAGCCCGCGGGGCCGGGGCTGCAGCATCACCCACCGGGAGCCGGGACCCCCGCAGAGGGGATTCGCCACGTCCCCGCTGCCTGCCCGGGGGGGGGGGACGGGGAGAACCGGGGCTAACGGAGCGGCGGGGGGACCCCGCACAGGTGGCAGCGGGCACCGCGGCGGGTAACGGGAGGGACCGCCGTACCTTGGCTCCGAGGCGGGGCATGGGGGCTGCCGTGGGGCCGGGGCTGCGGCGGGACCGGGCGAGACGGAGGAGGAGGAGGAGGAGAAGGAGGAGGCAGCGGCGGCGGAGCCGAGCGGGGCCGGGCTGAGCCGCCGCCGCCGCCGCGCTCCCCTTTATAGCGCCGCGGCAGCATGTGGTTTATGAGAAAGGGCTGGCGGCCGGCCAGCGCCCGCCGCTCCGGTCGGCCGCGCTCGGCTCGCATCGGCCGCCTTCGGGTCGGATCGGCCCCGCTCGGAGCGGCTCGGCCCCCGCGCATCGGCTCCGATCGGATCGAATCGGCTCCGGTCCGGCTCCGCTCGGCTGCGATCGGCTCCGGTCCGGCTCCGCTCGGCTCCGATCGGATCGAATCGGCTCCGGTCCGGCTCGGCTCGGCTCCCATCGGCTCCCATCGGCTCCGATCGGATCGAATCGGCTCCGGTCCGGCTCGGCTCGGCTCCCATCGGCTCGGCTCGGCTCCGATCGGATCGAATCGGCTCCGGTCCGGCTCCGCTCGGCTCCGATCGGATCGAATCGGCTCCGGTTCGGCTCGGCTCGGCAGACCTCCAGCCCTCAGCAGCGTGTGCGCACCCCCTGCACCATCCCATGCGCACACGCGTGTGCAACACCCCTGGGCGAGCACGCTTGCATGTCCGTGCATGCCCCGGGCACACGCACACATGTATATGCACATACGTGCGCACGCCGGAGACGGGCACCCCCCGTATGTGCGTGCACAGCCCTTGAACACGTACGTGTGCACGCACACACGCTACTGCATGCGCAGCACTGGGGCTTGCACACGCGTGTATGGTCACCCCCGGGCACTGGCAGCCATGTGCACGCACAGCACGCACACACACGTATGTGCACGCTTAGTTTGGGGCACAGGTACCCATGCGCACACGCGGCACACACAAACACACAGCCCTGGGGCTTGCACACACACGTATGTGCACGCTCACTTCTGGGCACAGGTACCCACGCGCACACGCAGCACGCACAAACATGCACACAGCCCTGGGGCTTGCACACACGTATATGTGCATGCTTGCCCCTGGGCACATGCACACGTGCACGCACACATGTGACAGCACGTGTGCATGCATGCACAGCCCCCACACCAGCACGCACGGCCATGCAGGCACACCCATGCACACCCCACCCGCATACACACAAGCACACACCAATGTGCACCCGTGCACGCATGCTTGCACGCACACTTGTGTAACCACGCAGCTGTGCACGCACACCCATGCCACACACACAGGGTTACGTGTCTATATTTGTGCACAAACCAGAAACGCCGGCACCCCTTGCAGGGGCACACCCGCAATCCCACATGCCGCACGCACAAACACGCTCACACGCGCACCAACACGCGCCCCAGTGCATCGGCGATGCCGACACGCAGCCCCGCTGCAACTTTGTGCCTTGCTCCCGGTCAATGCCGTAAGTTTTCCTGCAGAAAACCCTGCATGGGTTGGACTACCTGGACTACCTGTTGGACTACCCTGCGGCACGTGCCCGATTCCTCCCCGAAATCCCGTCGCCTGCAGCCCACCGCAGCCGAAATGCCCGCGAGAGCCGTTTCTGCCATGCAGAGGGTTGCAGGCGATTCGGGACCAGGGTGCCCTCGCCGTGCTGGGGTGCAGGGTGCGGGGCTCGTGGGTGCTGGGAGCAGCGGCGGGGGGGAATTTGGGGTGTTGGCGTGTGTGAGCAGGGCAGGAGTCGAGGCGTCGGGGGCAAGAGGGTGGCGAGAGGCCCCAGGGCGTTCCCGCAGCGGCTGATTCAGGCTCCCTTGGCTGCTTTTCCTATTGCTGGTGCCGGGCCGACAGCAGGCACGGAGGTGCGTGACTGGATCTGTCTGCATGGGCGTGCATGGACAGATCCGGGCGCGCAGGCACGGATCCATTTGCGTGGGTGTGCGTGGACAGATCCATGTGCGTGGATGGATCCCCATGTGCACAAGCAGATCTGTTTGCATGGGTGTGCATGGACAGACCTGTGTGAGCTCATGTGCATGGAGGGATCCACGTGTGCACAAGCAGATCCATTTGCATGGGTGTGCACGGACAGACCTGTGTGCATGCATGTGCATGGATGGATCCACATGTGCATGGATAGATCCATGTGTGCACGGATAGATCCACCTGTGCACAAGCAGATCCATTTGCATGGGTGTGCATGGACAGATCTGTGTTTACTCATGTGCATGGACGGATCCATGTCTGCACAAGCAGATCCATTTGCATGGGTGTGCATGAACAGATCTGTGTGCATGGATAGATCCACATGTGCACAAGCAGATCCATTTGCATGGGTGTGCACGGACGGACCTGTGTGCACGCCTGTGCATGGATGGATCCACATGTGCGTGGCTAGATCCACGTGTGCACAAGCAGATCCATTTGCATGGGTGTGCATGAACAGATCTGTGTGCGCACATGTGCATGGCTGGATCCACGTGCGCACAAGCAGATCCCTTTGCAAGGGAGTGCACGAACAGATCCATCTGGGGACAGAAAAACCACTGGCATTGAGGTGCTGGGCATGCAGAAAGCCCCGTCTGCTGCTTTGGGGATTTTCCTGTTTGCTGCGTGTTTGCTTGCAGGCAACTGGAAACAATTAGTTGCCACGAGGTGAACTGTTGCCTTGCAAAGTGTTTGCCACCCCAACAGAAGCAGAAAGCAAAATACTCTGCAAACTCAACTGGATGCAAGCGGTGGCCCCGGGCTGTGGCTGTGACAGGGGACCGGTGACAACGGGGCCGTGTGTCGGTGGCAGCCACCACATCCGAGCTTCAAGGAAGCAGCGGTATCTGCTCCCCGGCGCCGGAAACGCTGACGGGGTTTCAGAAGCTGCTGAGGGTTTTTCTTGGAGCTGAGATAACCCCAAGCGAGCAGAGAACCGGGATCGGAGACCCGGTGGAGGAACGACGGGGATTTGGGGTTGGGGAAGAGCTGGGAGCCGTTCGGAGATGGGGACAGCAGTGACGGCCCCACAACGGCATCAAATCTGCCCTGGTTTGTGGGTGCCACGGGTGTCCTTATCGCCCATGGATGGCCCTTAGATGCTGAGGATGATGGGGACGGAGGGGAGGAAGGACGCTGCGGTTAAAAATGAGTCGTAATCACAAAATACCCCCTCCTTCTTCCCCCCAAAGGCCAAGCGCTGCGATGGATGGCTATAAACCCTCCAGACAAGGCAAGTGAGGCGAGGCGGTGGGGTAGCCACCACCCCAGTTAGGGACTGTTTTCATCGTCTAGAGCTTAACGATGGTGACAACAGGGTTGAACGTTTATGGGTGAGAATCAGGGGGAAGGCCAACAAGGCAGACATCGTGGTGGGAGTCTATAGACGACCCCACCGGGATGAGGAGGCGGACGAAATACTCTATAAGCAGCTGGGAGAAGTCTCACGATCGCTAGCCCTTGTTCTCGGGGGGGGACTTCAGCTCAGCAGATGCCTGCTGGAAATACAACACAGCGGGGAGGAGACGTCTCGGAGGGTCCTGGAGCGTGGGGAAGAGACCGTCCCAACACAGCTGGTGAGGGAGCCGGCTGGGGACGGCGGCCGCTGGACCTCTTGTTTGTGACCAGAGAAGGCCTGGTGGGTGATGTGATGGTTGGAGGCCGTCTTGGGCACAGCGATCATGAAATGATAGGTTTTGATTCTTGGAGAAGCAAGGAGGGGTCAGCAGAACGGCCACCTTGGACTCCCGGAGGGCAGACTTGGGCCTGTTCATGCCCGGTTGACAGAGGCCCATGGGAGGCAGCCCTGAAGGGCAAAGGAGCCCAGGAAGGGTCGAAGTTCTTCAAGAAGGAAATCTTACAGGCGCAGGAGCAGCCGTCCCCGTGTGCCGACGGACGAGCCGGCGGGGGAGAAGGCCGACCTGGCTGAACAGAGACCTTTGGCTGGAACTCGGGAATAAAAGGAGAGTTTACGACCTTTGGAAGGAGGGGCAGGCAACCCAGGAGGACTACAAGGATGTCGTGAGGTTATGCAGGGAGAGGATTAGAAGGACCAAAGCCCAACTGGAACTTAATCTGCCTACTGCCATAAAAGACAATAAAAAATGTTTCTACAAATACATTAGCATCAAAAGGAGGGCTAAGGAGAATCTCCATCCTTTACTGGATGCGGGGGGAAATATAGCGACAGAGGAGAAGGAAAAGGCTGAGGTACTCAATGCCTTGCTTGCCTCAGTCTTTAATAGTCAGAGCAGTTGTTCTCGGGGTACCCAGCCCCCTGAGCTGGAAGACAGGGATGGGGAGCAGGAGGAGGCCCCCATAATCCAAGGGGAAATGGTCGGCGACCTGCTGCACCCCGTAGACACGCACAAGTCTCTGGGGCCGGGTGGGATCCACCCAAGGGCGCTGGGGGAGCTGGCGGAGGTGCTCCCCAAGCCACTCTCCATCATCTCTCAGCAGTCCTGGCTGACCGGGGAGGTCCCAGTTGACTGGAGGCTGGCAAATGTGATGCCCCTCTACAAGAAGGGCTGGAAGGGGGATCCGGGGAACCACAGGCCTGTCAGCCCGACCTCGGTGCCGGGGAAGGTCATGGAGCAGGTCATCCTGAGTGCCATCACGCGGCACGTGCGGGACAACCAGGGGATCGGGCCCAGTCAGCATGGGTTTATGAAAGGCAGGTCCTGCTCGACCAACCTGATCTCCTTCTATGGCAAGGGGACCCTCAGTGGATGAGGCGAAGGCTGGGGGTGTTGTCCACCTGGGCTTTAGCAAAGCCTTTGATGCCGTTTCCCACAGTTTCTCCTGCAGAAACTGGCTGCTCATGGCTTGCACGGACGTACGCTTTGCTGGGTAAAAACCTGGCTGATGGCCGGGCCAAAGAGTGGTGGTGAATGGAGTCAAACCCAGCTGGTGGCCAGTCACCAGTGGTGTTCCCCAGGGCTGGTACTGGGGCCAGTCCTGTTCAATATCGTTATCGATGATCTGGAGGAGGGGATGGAGGGCACCCTCAGCCAGTTTGCAGCCGACACCACGTTGGGCGGGAGCGTCGATCTGCTGGGGGGCAGGAGGCTCTGCAGAGGGCCCTGGCCAGGCCGGGGCGATGGGCCCAGGCCCCGGGGTGAGGGGCAGCACGGCTCAGGGCCGGGTCCTGCCCTGGGGGCACAGCAACCCCAGGCACCGCTGCAGGCGTGGGGAGGAGCGGCTGGGAGCTGCCCGGCGGGAAAGGGCCTGGGGGTGCTGGTCGACAGCCGCTGGACATGAGCCAGCAGGGTGCCCAGGTGGCCAAGAGGGCCAGTGGCACCCTGGCCTGTGTCAGGAACGGTGTGGCCAGCAGGAGCAGGGCAGGGATCGTCCCCCTGTGCTGGGCACTGGTGAGGCCGCCCCTCGAATGCTGTGCTCAGCGCTGGGCCCCGCACCCCAAGGCGGCCATGGAGGGGCTGGAGCGTGGCCAGAGCAGGGCAGCGAGGCTGGGGCAGGGGCTGGAGCACAAGGCTGGGGAGGAGCGGCTGGGGGAGCTGGGGGGGCTCAGCCTGGAGAAGAGGAGGCTGAGGGGAGCCCTCATCGCTCTCTGCAACGGCCTGAAAGGAGGCTGGAGCCGGGGGGGTCGGTCTCTGCTCCCCAGGAACAAGCGATGGGACGAGAGGGAACGGCCTCAAGCTGCGCCAGGGCAGGGTTGGGTTGGGTATTGGGGAAAACTTCTTCCCCAAAGGGCTGTCAGGGCCTGGCCCAGGCTGCCCAGGGCAGGGGCTGAGTCCCCGTCCCTGGGGGGATTTAAAAGCCGGGGAGATGTGGTGCTTAGGGACATGGGTTAGTGGGGGGCTTGGCGGTGCTGGGTTATGGTTGGACTGGATGATCTTAAGGGTCTTTTCCAACCTAAATGGTTCTATGATGCTATGAGATTACCTTCGTTGTCCACAATGAGCTGTCGGGAGCCTCAGCAGCACCCAGCAGTGGGAGGACACCAGGGTGGGCACCCAAGGGACACAGCTGGGTGACGCCAGCCCGGGGGGTGACTCACGGGCACCCCGTGCCAGCGCGTGAGGCCATTTTACACCGGCTGAGGACCACGCTCCTTCTTATCTCCCGGCACACTTCCTTCTTATCTCCCCTCCTTTTAAGTGACCGGAAAAGTGTCACATCCCCAAGTCATGGGACGAGTAAGCGCGAGCAGGAGGACAGAGGGACGGAGGGACGGAGGGACGGTGTCATGCTCGGGTTAATAATCCACCCGCTGCCTGACGGAAGGGGAGAGCAGCAGCCGCCTCTTTTCTTTTTTTTGGCAGGGAAGTGGCTTTTGCCCCTCCTCCCCTCCCAAACCTGCCGAAATCCCTGAGTCACGGGGCAGAAATAGAGACGACATCAAGAGCGGAGGTGGGTGACAGCGGTGGCAGCACCCTCTCTGCCTGCACTGTGGCCAACCTCAATGAGGCAAAATTTGGGGTGGGGGGGACCTGGCTGTCCCTCTCCCAGTTGCAAACTGGGACCAGTGGCACTGGCCCTGCCCTGGTACTGCCCAGGGGCTGCTGTCCCCATCTCCCCCACAGCCATAGCCAAGGCCTGGGGCTGTCACCCGGCGAGGGGAAAGCAGGATGAGGCCATGGGGGCTCGTGGGCATGGCAGGGGGGTCCCCAGGTCTGCTGG
The DNA here is from genome assembly GCF_965183815.1 of Platalea leucorodia. Lineage (NCBI taxonomy): Eukaryota > Metazoa > Chordata > Aves > Pelecaniformes > Threskiornithidae > Platalea > Platalea leucorodia. The sequence continues at coordinate 5,892,987 of NC_138841.1, forward strand.
CCCCCAGCACAGGGGGATGCAGGGATGCAGGCAGAGGGGATGCAGGATGCTCCAGGATCCAAAGGGCCTGGACCAGACACCAGTACCATCCCACTTGCAACCACATCTCCTCCATGTCTGAGGTTAGAGCATCCCTGGACCTCAACCCTCCCGCTCAGGGAGCTGAAGGGACGCTGGTCGGGCAGCTTCAGCTTCAGCAATTCCCCTTCTTCCCATCCCCGATGGGAGCGGGAGCACATCCCAACCCAATGCCTCATTTTGGGAGGCTTTTTGAGGCCAGCGAGCACCACAGCGGGGGGTAAAACCTGCAGCATATCCGAACCCCCCCGGCTGCATCGGGGGACCAGCGTTGGACTGCAAACAGCCTCTGCGGAGAAAGTTATTTCCAGCAAGAAAGTGCTGCGAGCTCTTAATCAGTTCCTTCCCCAGTGATTCACCGCGGGGCCAGGACGCTCTCCCCGCAGCCGGTGAACGAGTCTTCCCGGGCGCTGCAGCGGAGCCAGGACCGCAGGGCCCCCCCAGCACGATCCGGGCTGGAGCGGTGTGTGCCCAGGCTGGAAATCCCCGTGGGAAGGTCCCGAGCTGGTTCCTTGAGGAGCAGAGGAATGCGGGTGGCAGACGCTCCCCCGGCCCGCTGCCAGCGGTGGGGACTCAGGATATCACGAGCAGGCGGCAGGATGAGGCTGGAGCCTTCATCCCTCCCATGCAGCCTGCTCCAGACCAGGACCCTCTGTCCTGCTCTGGACACCCCCGATCACCCCCATGCTCGGGGTCCCCTGGCAGCAGCCCCCTCCCCATGGGGTGGGCACCCATGGAAGGGGAGCGCTGGCTGGATCCGGGCGCAGGGGAATGGGTGGCTGTCGGCCGGCCAGGCTGGGAGCGAGGGAACCGCAGGGTCAGGCCGCGTCCGGCGCCTGCGGAGAAAGTCCCTTTTTAGAGTTATCTTAACCCGGGGTCCGGCCGTCCTTGACCGCGGAGGCTCCCGGGGGACCTGCCACCCCTCCCAGCGCACGTTGGGGGGTCCCTGGGCAGGGATAAAGCTCAGCTCTTGGCTCGGGGAGGGTTCGCCCATGCCAGGGGTGCATGCCAGGCAGCGAGGGGGGACAGAGGATGGGTTATGGCCCCACATGGGTCACCAGCGCGTCCCCAGCCCTCGTGGCTGGGGCTGAGTCACTCCAGGCTCCGGCTCCACTCCTCCCTCCACCGAGGAATGTGGCTGGAGCTGGAGCCAAAAGCCTTCCCGGGCAGCTGCCCGCCGGCACCCACCGAGGCTGGGGGGGACAGGGGGGGCAGGAGGTGCCACCGGCAGCCCGGCAGCCGCAGCGGTTTTGGGGTGGCAGCAGGAGGCTGCCCACCCCGCAGCATCTCCATGTGCCCACGCTCCGGGAGGGCTGCACACGTGGGTGCCCAGGGCTCCTCAGCACCCCCAGTATACCCTGAACCAGGGTGCTGGGGCAGGGGTCACAGCCCCCAGTGTCCCCCATCCCCTGCCCAGCCCCGCACTGGGAGCACCCACCGTCTTGGCATCACCCGGTGCTCGTGGCGCGGTGCCGCGTGGGTGCAGCCCCAGCACCCTCCAGCTCAGCCCGGCTGGAGCCAAGCGGATGCCGGCCCACGGCGGGGTCCGGGGGCTGCGCCGGGCGCAGCTGGGCACAGGTGGGGGCAGGCGGCCGAGCGGCGGCGGGGGGAGCGCGGCTCTGCGCCAGGACCGGGGGCAGGATGGGCAAAGGGCTTGGGAGCGCTCCCGGGAAGCCTGGCCTTGGCGCCGCGGTGGGGGGGCCAGCAGCACCCTCCCCGGGAGGGCTGGGGGGTCCCTGGCTGCCGCCGGGGCCGGGCATGAGCTCCTGCCAAACCCTCGCCGGGATGCCGCGGCCCTCGTGCTGCCGTGATGGATGGAGACAGCATCATCCCTGACCTCGGCACGTGTCCAGGTGGCTAAATCCCCCTTTTTGCCCCCCATATTGGGCATTTGCACCCTACATGGGGCCAGCCCCAGGCTGGCACCCCCGTGCCACCCACAAACGCAGGGCTGGAGGGGGTGTTTCAAGCCACCGACCCCGAGCGATGGAGATGCTGCCGGGGCGTCGCGAGGAGGGTCCAGAGCCTCCCTGGCCACAAACAGAGGAGCCGTTTGTCCTCCCCGCCCGGGCTGGTTGTTTATCTGCAGCCGGAGCTGTTTACATCAGCGACTGGCCCCGATCTCCACCATGGACACACGCACGCAGGGCCCCGGCTGCGCCCCCGGGTCCCCAGGTGCCACCGGGGCTTTGCTGGGAAGGAGGGGGAGCAGGGATGGTTTGGGGTGTACGAGAGCCCTGGCGAGGGCTGAGTGATGGCCTCATCCTGCTCCACACCCAGCGGCCATCCCGCCCCGCCGCCGGCAGCAGCTCCCCCCCACGCAGGATCCATCCCCGGGAGCTGCAGAGCCCCTTTCCCTGCTTGCACCCTTGAAATCAGGGGGGACCCCCAACCCCAAGGGACAGCCCTACCAGCCAAAGTGACACCCTGGGGGACAAGGATCAGTCCCCGGGCGCTGCAGGGGGCAGCGAGGCTCAGCCCCCATCATCTTCCTCGCTGCGGATGGAGGGAGACCAAGCCAAGCTGGGTCAGCTGGGGCCAGCTGGATGGATGGATGGGCAGGGGGCTGGACAGACAGACAGACCATCACTGCCAGACCCCCTGCAGCATGCAAAACCCCGTAACTTTATTGCCTGATGCCAGCCCTCATCCCCGAGGGGCAGCGGGGGGCTGACTGGTCCCCAAGCGGGGCTCAGCCCCCAGGAGAGCCCCGCACCCGGGGGGGGACACGAAGGACCCCGCTCGCCGGGGAAGGAGCCCTCGCCTCCCGAAAGGAAGCTGCTCCTGCCAGGAATTCGCGGCATTACTCAGCCCAGCGGCCGTGGATCAGCTGTTTTGGCTGCGCAGAGCCTGTTTTTCATTAGCAGCGGAGGTTTTAGCACCGTAAAGCTGCGTTCTCCCTCCTGCCCGCAGCTCCGGGACGGCCCCCGAGAGCCCGAGCCCTACCTGGGGGGACGGGATGCCGACGGCGGCAGGTCGAGGGAAGCCGGCGGCGGTTTAGCCCTAATGAGCCTTGGCCACGAGAGCTCCCCGTGGCTCCACGCCTGGATCCGGCCCTTTTCCGTCGCAGGGATGCACTTCAGGCGGCTGTTCCGAGGGATCGCGGTGCCGGGGGAGCTGCCGGTGCCGGGTGTGCCGATGCTGCGGTACACGCATGCTGCAAACCCAGTTGTGCTGGCAGCCCGGTGCCAAGTGGTTCATTTTGGGTTGAAAACAGGAGATTTGGACCCACTGCAATGGTGGGCGGGGGTGAAGGTGGCGATAAGGGGGTGAAGAGGAGTTTGGGGGTGTTGCAAAAAGCTCTCCAGCCTCACGCTTCTCCAGCCAAACTCTGCACTTGGGAAGGGTCTGGAATCCACTCGGGTTTATTAAAAGCATCTTTTGGGCTCTGGGAAACCAAATAAATGTGTTACAAACACCGACTCCAACCGCCTGCTTCCAGGCAGCCCGAGTCCGGCATCACGAGAGGGGACACACTGGGCAGGACCGGGCACAACCGGCGTCGTGTCGGCATCTCTCGGTGAAAAGCCACCGGCTGGCGAGCGCAGCCCGCTCCCGTCGCTCCCACGCTCCCCGGCCAACGCCGATGCTAAATCCGGCCTTTCCCATCTCCCTCGCAGCTGGACGAGGTGCCCCTGCCTCCATCCCGGCAGCCTCAGCTTCCCTCCCAGGGGACATTTCCCATCCTTCACCCTTTTCCCCATCCTCTTTCTCCCACCCATCGCAACCCCATCCGAGAGCGGAGCAGCCCCCAGCGATTAGTGCGAACCGGCTCCAACTGTTTGCACATGGTTGAAAACTCCAATTTTGATGCATTTGCTGCTTTTTCCAAGAAAACTAATGGGCCTTTCAGCAGGTGAAGTGTTTCCCTGCTCAGGCAGGGAGCAAACACCCCGTCCCACTCCGGGAAGCATCGGCCGTGCCATGGATGCAAGCGGGGGTTTGAGCAGAGCTGGAAAGCGGGGTGCTCATGCGAGCATGCAGCAAAGCTGCTCAAAAATAGGAGTTCTGGGGGGGCCGTGGCTCATGCTTAGAGGAGGAGATGCTGCGGGGTAGCCCGGATCGCCTTCCTCCTGGCCGATAGCACTGCGTGTGCCCGGCCGCTGGGTCATGCACCTACGCCAAGAGCATTGTATCATCCCCGAGACAGCACAAACAACCTTCAGCCACCACCAGAAAAACACAGGCTGATGCATCTTGGCATGCACTGCTGCGCCTCCGCCCATCCTCCCGCCCGGCAGCCCTCCGGCCCGTGGGACCGCCGGCAAAAACGGCCCCACGGCCCCTTCAAAAACCTCATGGAGCAACACGCTGTCGCAACAGGGCGGGTAGAAACAGTACCCGGCGAGGCTGAAGAGAACAAAACCACAATAGGGAACCTGCAAGGGCGCTGGTGGCCCCGGAGAGCGGGCGATGCACGGGGGGCCCTTGCCTGGACCCTGAGTTTGGGTCATCTTCCATGTCCTTGCATGGGGAGGATGCAGGATGGGGACCAGGATGCTGAGCGCCTCCAAGTCATGGAGAGAGTCAGCAGCCCCAGCACGATTCCTCCCACTCCAAGCAATGGGATGGACCAAGAATCCCCAAGGATCTCGCAAAGGCTTAAATTTAGGGGCTGAGATGAGCCAGGCAAGTCCCAGCTTAACAAGGCACGAGCTGGGGCCCATCCATCCCCAGCCCCGCTCCCAGCCATGGGGAAGGGGCTCCACGCCGCTCCCCCTGCCCGGCGATGCCACGGGGTCAGTCTGCTGCTGCCACCCCCCTCTCAGCGCTCGTAATTAAATATAATCCAGCGGAATTTCATCCCGCGGCCACTGCTGTCGCATCTGGAGGCTGGTGTGGTCTGCTCGTAGCCGTTCTTCATTTCCAAGCGACCACAAGAGTTTTCCATCCTCTTTTGATTAGCGTGCGGTTCCCGCCCCAGAGTCCTCCGCCAGTTTGCCCCGAGCGGGGCCAGCAGCCTCACGCTCAGCCGGGGACCTTGGCCGTGGTGTCCCCAAGCATCCCTGATCTGTTAAAATTCATGATGATCCCCCAGTATGGCTGTGCCATCGGCTGGGGACAGAGCCCGGCTCCCAGCGGCTCTGCCAGGGAGGGTGGTGGCACAGCGATGGGGACCTGCCTCCTTCCAGCAAGCGATCCCGCTTCCCAGAAAACAACCCCAGGATGGGAATCGGCAGCTGATGAAAGGGGAGCTGCCCCACGTCCTCCCAAGGCAAGGGCTGCACAGCCAAGCTGGAGGCTGCCCCAGCCTCTTAGGCACAGCCAAAATATCAGGGCTTTGCTCAGCCCGATGCTGGCGGCACCGCTCCGTAGCCCGGTGACTGTCCCCAAGGGTGGGGGAGCCGCTGGGTGCCCCTGTCACCCCTCCCTGGGGAGCACCCAGCTGCAGAGGGGACACTGTCCCCCTGTCCATGCGCCCCGATGGGTGGGATAAACCCCTCCTGGAGCTACTGGCTGTCATGTCCCAGCCGCCCAACTGGTCCCTTCTGCTGTCCCCGTGTCCCCAAGCCCTCCCCAGGCCCCATCCCTGTTCATGGCACTGCAGCAGCAGTGGCTCAGCCACATCTGGGGCCGATTTTCCATGCAAAGCCACATTCGCCTCTGGGATGCAGAAGCCGCTCCGGGAAACCCCGCGGGAGCGAAGGAAACAGCCGGAGGGCTGGCTCAGGATGTGGTCGCTTGACCAGGAGGAAAGCGGAGCTGGAGGGGCAGCAGGGGAGCGCTGCTGGATGGGGCAGAGGCAGGAGAAGCCCCCCCGCCGCTCGCCCAGACCCCGCCAAGAACAGGCTCGCGGTGGCCCTGGGGATGGGATTACGCCGAGCTGGAAGCACGTCCTGCCACGAGCCCAGGCGCTCCATGACCTCACCACCACGTGCTTCCGACGAGGAAGGAAAAGAGGAAACTTATCTTACTATTTTTTAAGAATAACCTTTACCCGAGCTTTTCCTGGGGGAGAGAGTGTGACCCACGGCCAGCACCACTCACCCTTTCCACGACAGCGAGCATCACCCCGGGGTGACGGCAAACCCTCCCAGCCCACGCGCTGCTCCGGCTCCGCTCCCGCATCCCCAGGCCATGGAGACGGACACGGGAACATCGCTCCGGGCCATGCTGGAGCTGCGATCCGCCTCCCCAAACCCAGCTCTGCCTTGTCCCAGGGGCACAGCCAGCCCTCAGGGCCACCCTAGGCCTTGGACGGGGTCACCATGCACCTATGGGTGCTGCATCCCCTCCCCACCCCATTGCACACCCTTGATGCGTGCAGAGGCGAGCTTGAGCGGCTTCGCAATGCAGCAGCCAGCGTTGGGAAACGAGGCCGAGGGAAGTTGTGCCCAGGCTAATAAACACATCGAAACCGTTTGTGGTTTCCGCATGGGTCGCATCCTCCCTCTCCCACCCCCGCGGCAATGTCCCCCAGGGCTCGGCTCACGGCGGGCAGAGCCGTCGGCTGAATCCCCATCCCACCCCAGGGCCGATGCTGGAGCCACCGGCAGATGCAGGAAGGGAAATGCCAATTAAAAAAAAGGAAAATATTAATTCCTCCCGGCGAGAGCGGCAGAGTGCTGGGATGGAGCCAAGCTGCATCCCCAGGGATGGCAAAATTACACCTGGCCACAGCAGGGACCTGGGCAGGGCTCGGAGCGGGGACCACTCGGTTACCCCGAGCTGCTGGAAACACTGCGGAAAAGCAGGACACGAGCTGGGCTCAGCTCCCTGGGAAAACCCCAGACAATTCGGAGCTGCTAATTCCTCCTGCCCAGCGCCAGGTCTCTTGGCTGGGAGGTGCCGGGGTGGTTTGGCTTCACTTCAGCCCTTCTTCCCCTCGCAGATGAGGCGCGACGTCACCGCGAGGTACCTGACCCCCAAAGCGGCACCTTTGCTCCAGCGAGGGGGAAAAGAGCCAAATCCCAGGAAAGCAGCTGGAGCCACGGCTGCCCCGCACGCCTCCCAGCATGGAAAAATGAAACTGGAGCCGCTCATGGGCTGAAATCCCTGTTTTTGTGGGGGAAGGTTTACAGCGAGGGGAGCTGAGCAGCACATGGGGTGCTTCCCTGCACCCCCAGCCCCTGTCCTGGGGGGACCTCGCTGCACCCAAACCCCCCAGGCTGAGCATCTCAGGGTGCAGACGGAGCCCGGGTGTCAACCCCCTCCTGAAACACCCCACCGGCCGCGCGGTGACAACGGGCGATCCCGGTGACGCAGAGGGAGGGAGGGAGCACGCGCCCCATCCCCACCTCAGGGCCCCCCCCAGCGCCACCGCGCTGCCCTCGTCCCTGTCCCCAAAGCCACCCCCAGAGCCCAGCCAGGACAAACCCAGCTCCGAGCGCCTCTGCCCTGTGCGGTGCCCACAGCCGCCCCCAAAGCCAGAGGATCCCCCCCTCTTTCATGGCAGGAGGCATTGGCAGCAGGATCACCTCCAGGCTGCGGATTTAAGAAGAAATAAAGCTTAATCCCTACCTACAAGGGTGCAAACAAGCTGCCGGCTCCTCTGTGCAGCGCCTGGCACTGGGAGCGAGCAGGATCTGAGCTGCTGTGGCAATAAAGAGAAGATGGATTCAGGTTGGGAGGAGAGCCCAGCACCCTCCCTCCATCCCTCCAAAAACCCTTTTGCTAAGCCAAGGAGGCAAATTTATCCTCCCCGGTATCAGGGCCAACACTTGGCAGCTGGTTTCTCTCAGCTCCCGGGGCTCACCTGGCCCAGGGCGGCTGTGCAGGATGAGGCCAAGCGTCAGCCAAGCGGTTTTTTCCACCTTGGGAAAGGAAAAGCGGATCCAGGTTTGCTGCAGGGCTGAGCAGGGGAATTTCCTGGGGCGAAGCACAGGAGCACCATGGGGGAATGAACTCAGCCTCCCCGGTGGCACCGCGTCCCCCACCGCCTTCCCGTGGGCTGGGCGACGGGGCTGGGCACGCAGCAGGACTGCTGCTGGCGCGGGGCAGGATACGTCCCCTGGAGGGGCTGGGGGGCGGGGGGCTGGGTTTGGGGGTGTCCAGGCGGATGCTTCGCGTGCCGGAGTCACAACTCACCCCCCCACGCCCCCAGGATGCTGCTTTTGGGCTCTTTCCCCGCCGATCTTCGCACTTCGCTGCTGAGTCACGCTTGGCTGGCGGAGGGACAAGGGACCTGCCAGGGGACAAGGGTCCTTCCCACCGCCATCGCCATCGCGAGGAGACACTCATCAAAACCACGCCAGGGAGGAAAAGCACCCGGCACCCTCGTCCCCAGGGCACCCTCGTTAATGGGGCACCCACATCTCTGGGGCACCCTTATTAATGGGGCAGCCACATTGATGGGAGACCCTCACCTCTGGGGTGTCCTCGTCCCCAGGGCACCCTCGTTAATGGGGCACCCACATCTCTGGGGCACCCTTATTAATGGGGCAGCCACATTAATGGGGGACCCTCACCTCTGGGGTGTCCTCGTCCCCAGGGCACCCTCGTTAATGGGGCACCCACATCTCTGGGGCACCCTTATTAATGGGGCAGCCACATTGATGGGAGACCCTCACCTCTGGGGTGTCCTCGTCCCCAGGGCACCCTCGTTAATGGGGCACCCACATCTCTGGGGCACCCTTATTAATGGGGCAGCCATGTTAATGGGGGACCCTCACCTCTGGGACACCATCACCATGAGGGCACCCTCATCGCAGGGGCGGCAGCAGCTCCGGGGCACCCTTATTAACCAGGCACCCATATTAATAGGGCAACCTCATCTCTCGGGCACCAGTATTAACTGGGCACCCTCATTATGTGGCACCCTCCCCTCCAGGGCACCCACCCCTTCCGGAGCATCCCCCCCATGCCCTGTTTCAGCAGTCCCATGGGTGCTGCATCCCCGTGGAGCATCCCGTGGCCATCGGGGCTGGGTACCCCCGCGGGTACCCCGAAGGCCGCCGGAGCGCGCAGGGGCTGGGGAGCATCCATCGCCTCTCCGCCCCTCCAGCCTGTGAGCGGCTCCGGGCCTGGCTTCGTGCTTGCAGAGCCGGAAACCAGCTGTGGTTTGGAAAAAAAGAGGAAAATTTGAGTTTTCCTCCTCCGTAGGAATGAGGCTGGGGGAAGAAGAAGCGGCTCTGGGTCCTGAGCGGCCCCAGGGAGCCGCTGCTTTCCTTTCCGCCCTGTGTATTTGGGGGAGGATTTTATTTAGCTGATATAAATGATATTTGGGGAATTTTTATTCCAGTTTCCTCCCAGCGACAGTCCAAGATGAGTCAGAAATCCAAAAAGAAGAAAAATAAATTTAAAAATAAAGGGAAGCAAAGGCGAAACTCCCACCTATCTTGTAAATAAGAATGGTGCAGCTTGTGCCGGAGCTGCCGGATGGAGCCGCGGAGGCTGGAGCCAGCACAGGCACCCCGAGTGCGGAGCGGTGGCCCGGGGCCGGATCCTGTGGGATTTTGGGGTGCTGGCATCACCGGCTCAAGGCCAGGTCATGCTGGGATGTATTCCCCGCTCCATGCTGCTCCGTGCCCCTGCAGTTGGTGCGTCAGGCATTGAGCATCGCTCTTCAGGCGGAAAAACCCCACGTTGGCCTTCAGCACCGAGCAGGATTTTGGCAGGGTGATGGGCTTACTCAGGCTGGAAAGGAGCCGGCCCTTCCCCGGAGCAGGGGAGGAGATTTAACCCCTCCGGCCACCTCCATCTCGCCTCTCCATGCCCATCCCACGGCGCTGGCCGGGGACTGGAGATGATGCCAGCATCTCCCCCCCGCCGGTGCAATGCAACCGGCTGCTTTCCATGCCCCGAAAATGTGGGGCCGGGCAGGTGGTCCGTGCGGGCGTTTGAAAATAGCCAGCATGGTTTGGCCAGACACACTGCCCGGCGCTGCCGTGGTGCTTCTTGTCCTCACCACGGCCGCAAATCCCCACTGTCCCTCCGAGGGGTTTGGCCAAATATGACCCCAAAACAGCGGCGGGGACGGGGCGGCTGCAGAGCCCCCCCAGTGCCTCCTCCGTGGCTGGTTCCCATCCCAGCATCTGGCCAGCACCTCTTGCCAGCTCTTAATTAACGAACGGTATCAAAACGCCTTCTGGCTTGAGCGGTGCCGGCCCCGTGGGTTGTGCGGCACCGTCAAGCAACGCTGTTTACAACCGAAAAAACCCCGCAACGGCCTTCGGCGCCTGGTTTTGGCAGGAGCAATGGGCTTACTCAGGCTGGAAAGGAGCCGGCTCTTCCCGGGAGCAGAGCTTTAACCCCTCCGGCGAGCCAAGCTCCATCTCAAATGCATCTTCCCGAGCTCCTTTCTCTTGGTGTGGGGTCACCCCTGGGTGCTGGTGGGTGCGGAGCCCGGTGCTGTGCACCCCAATGGGTCCCCCGGGCCCTGCAATCCCCATTTCTGCTCTTCTGCGAAGCAGCCGCTGCCTGCGTGCCGGGGCCGGGTGTTTCTCAGTCCTCCCCAGAGCAGCGAGATGCTGCTGGAAAATTAAAAACAAAAGGGGGAAAGTTATAAATATAAGCAAAATAAACAGCCAAAAAAACCCTAGCTGCAAGGGCGACAGCGAGGACAGTGCCCTGTGGAGCATCCCTTGCGGGGCCCGAGCCACCGCGGAGCTGGGCTTTCCTCTCCCTCTGCCCCAGACTGCCCACGGCCCTGGGTCTTTGCAGTCTGCTCTTGATGTCTGGGTTTGCACCACCCTGAAAGCCAGAAGCATGCTGCTTTGTTATTTTATTTAAATGCAAGCTGACATTTTCAAGCAATTGCCTGGTTTCAGCATCTGGAGCCAGAAGGTCCCTTTTTACGAGCCGGGATGTCTACGAGCCTGAACCGTCTGAAGCCCAGGTTCAGCCCTTCGCCGTGGCCTCTGAAGGACCCAAGGAGCATCCTGCACCGCTGCTCCAGCCCTCACCTGGAGGGAGCCGAACCCCAGCGCCTCCATTGACACCTCCATCTGCCAGACCCTGAGGTGGCTCAGAGACACTCAGCTCCCTCACATCCCATAGACCAGCCTTGGCCAAGGTGTCTCCAACCAGCCCAGCGAAGACCGGGGAGGTCTAAATCTGCAGGCACCAGCTCAGAGCCACCGCATCCCTCCAGGACCACCTACATCCCGTAGGAGCAAGGACACAGTTCGCCCTGTGACCCCAGGAAGCTGCTGGAGGCATCTCAGGAGGCATCAGCCATCTCCCAGCTTCATGGACCTTGGTCTTTGTCTCTTGCCTGTCCCTTAAAAGCCACTTTGGAGGCCGAACTAAGCACTGGGAGATGCTCAGACAGCAAAAATCACCCACAGGGGATGCAGAGCCCCTTTGCCTTGCAGCTCCTCTCCCCAGCCCCGCTGGCTTCCCCAGCCCTTGCTGATGAGGGACCCGGGGACTCGTAGGGATGAGTTATTTTCAAAACCATTGGTGAATTATCTGGGTTTGCTATTCCCTTACCTTTGCCACATCCATTGGTGGCATGGCCATGGAACACCTTCCACACCAGGAGAAAAAGGCAGCGGCTTTTGGTTGAATTCACGCTGAAGATGCCACCCGGGGCTTGCAGAGAGGAAGAGACCAGAGACAGGCCAAAAAAAAGAAAGACTGTCCAAGCCTTCAGGGATTTGACTACTCTTCTCCGCAAGCTTTCGCAGAGAAATTTTAGGACCTGATCAACCCCTTGCCAGCTGGCAAACAGTCTGGGATGCTCACGGCATCCAGGCACGCGTCCTTCCCGGTGTCCAGCAGAAGCCGCAGGGGCTGAATACGATGGGCGAGCCAACGGTTCGTCCTCCCCGGCCAGCTTCCCGTGGGAGCCAAACAATGGGGAAGGTCAAACCCTTTCCATTCCGATTATTTATCGATGGAATGACATTTTTTGGCAGGAAACGGTTGTCTTTTGGCAGAAAAACCAGCTGTTTGTGTCCCAGCAAGCCCGGACTGTGTCAGTCTGGAAACAGCACTGGGGGACGTGGGGCACCCAGCCTCCAGCCCCAGGTCTCTTGGGGGACCAAGGAGCATGGGCAAGTGTGGGAGATGCCACCTGATGGCAGGAGCAGGAGTTGGGATTTTGCTTGAAACGCCTCATAGCGCTCCTAATCCTGCTCCAATTCTCCCCTTTCCAGCTCCGCGCCCCTTTGCAACCATCTTTTACCCAGCTCCCACCTCCAAGGGTAGGAAGAACCCAAGATGCTACATCGAGGACGCGTCCGATGACGTGTGAGGGGAAACCCACCCCATCTGATGCCCTGGGAACCTCCTGCCGTGGGCTTTCCCCCACCCAGCTCATGCCGCATTTCCCACCACCCCACGCAAGACGGCATCTGGTTGCCCTTTCACAATTTCCTCCGGAGCTTATCCACCAAGCAAGACACCACGAACCCGTGCTCGGCAGCATGTTCCTCGCCTGTCCCCTGCCAGGGACCTTACGGGTGGCTCCCAAACCAATCCCCCCATCCACGAGGTCTCTTTGAGCGTTGACTCAGCAGCGCATCACCTCAGGAAGGGAACCGCTCATCACAACCCACCGCGGCTGTGCCCTCCGCACCCTGACCAGCTCAGCATCATGTGCTGCCATCACCCGTGGGCCGCCTCATTCACCGCCTTCATCATCCTCCCGGGAAAGATGCTGGTGGAAATGCGTTTTCCCTGGAAACACCATCGGTTGTGCCGCTTGACCCCGTCCTCTTCCTCGTCATGGCCCCAGGCTCAGTATCGAAAGGCGAATCTCACAGCCAGGCTGCATCGGTCGATGGTGATGGGTTTGGGTCTCCAACCGGCTCCGGCTGCTCCGTCCAGGTGAGAAACTCAGCTCGTTTTCTTTGAGGGAAGAGTTGGGGCACCCAGGCTTTGCCGAGCTCCTTTTGCTGCCGTGCCGAGACCCAGTTGGGTCCCTCAGCCTCCCAGGATGAGGGATTTGGTGGCTGAGCTCTGCTCAGCCCTGAATTTGTGGGGTTTTAGGGGTGGAGGAAAGTTCCAAGGGCCAGATCCTGCTGCTAGAGAGGGTGCTGCTCTGGGAAGCTTTTGGGTGAGGGTCACCCCTGGTTTGGGCAGCAATGAGGAGGAGGGAAGGGGTGGGAAGCAGGATGGAGGGGCAGCACCAGGGCAATGGAGCTTTTCCCACAGGGGAATTCATCCCGAATGCCAAAACCGGAGCAGAATAAAGCCCTTTCCAAGCTCTCCCTGGGCTCGCTGGCGTCCCTGGGCTGCTCAGGCTTCAGGGACCCATTCCCCATCCCGGAGAGGGACACGTCCACGGGCAGCGATGACTTTGGAGGTCTGACCTCCCCGACCCACCCTCCCTGCCCTCTCCCACCCCCAGCCACCCCTCCCAGCCGGTGCTTCCCCCGAAACCCGTCCTTCCCCTGGCACCCAGAGCATGGGAAACACCGAGAAGCACCTCCAAAGCCTCCGGGGATTTGCAGCAGCTCGGCCACCCCCGAACGGGCTGTAACCTGCTCATTTGCGTGCCCTCGTCACCTCTAATTATCTCCCTGTGTTGCCAGTGCCTTGTTGGCTCCCACCACCTCTGGAAATCCCTGGGCTGTGGCCGGGCCGCGCTGCCGGGATGAGAGACGGTGGGGAGCAAAGCAGGACGGGATCCATGCATACGGGGTGGCCCCGGGAACGCTGGTTTTCCCTCTTCACCCCAAAAGCAAGACATATTTTGCAGGTTTGTGGCCAAAGCCTTGGTGGCGGCTGCTTCTCTGGAGGTAGAAAAGCTTTTTATGTGGCCATATCGCAGGGCTCCTGCCCTGTCCGTGGCCCGGGATGATGGCTCAGGATTTGGGGGGGCCCAAGTGATGTTTGCATCCCCGATGCTTTGCAGCATGTGCAGCTCCCTCGTTGCTCTTTTCCATTTCAGCCTCTTCAAAGCACAAAAAATCTCAGGGTGTGAAGGTCACCGGTCTCCAGCCAGGTCCCTGCAGGTCAACTGGGAGCCACCGGCCACGGGCATCCCCGGCTGAGCCGGGCACGGGCGCCTGCCGCCCTCGTAACCCCCAGTGCCTCACCCGCTCGCCAGCAGCTTCATCATCCTCCAGAAATGAGAGAGGAAAAAAAAAACCAGCAGCAGGTTAAAAAGCAGAGGAGGATGGTGCTGCTTCTGGGGTGCTGCTTCCGAAAAGCCTTCGAGGAGGTTGCTGGAGGGATTTTGGAAAACCGACGGGCTAGAAAAGCCCCAGAGATCTCCTCCCGCTCCGCCAAAGAGATGGGATTCAGCGGCACGCCGGCAAAACCGGGATAACCCAGAGCAACGGGGGCCAGGACGCCCCACAGCCGCAGAGCTCGGGGCACTGGGCTTGGGGCTGGGACCCCGAGGGGCCTCTCCCTTTGGGTGACCCCAAGGATATTCCCGGGGAAGCGAGGGGTTTGGTGGTGGCACCGAGCTGGGAACGCTGGGGATGGTGGAGGGGGAGACGCAGCCCCCCGCAAGCCACCACAGCAAAGGGACCCAGCAGGGTGACAGGGACCCCACGGTGGCTCTCGGCGCTGCAGCGCCGTGGCCGAGCACCCACCTGGGACTCCCCCTGCTCTGGCTCCGGCCCTGCTCAGTCAGTGGAGAGGGGTCTAAAACCACGGGCAGGGACAAGGCAGTGAGGTGACCGTGGATGGGGACACAGCGAGAGGGATGCAGGGAGGCAGGGTGACAGCAGGACATCACCGAGCATCCCTCCCTCTGTCCCCCCATGTCACCCCAAAACAGCACCCAAGCCTGGCTGCTGTGACAGCTGGGACATCAGCTTGTCACTGTCACCACCAAAGAGACCCCATGGATTTGGACGTCGCTGAGAGGGACATCCTGACGCCGGGGGCTGTGCCGTGCCGTGCCATGCCGTTCCTCCGGCCCGGGAAGAACGATCCGACACAGTTTCCCAGCCCCCAAAGGGTTAAACCATCCCCATACGTCCCCAAAATGACGGGGAGCTGCCGGTCCCCAGCAATTAGGTGGCAGGTCTGGGTACACCGCGGTCCGCCCCGCGCTTCGCCTCGGTGACGTGGGGACGGATCCGGGCTGGCCGGCGGTTTGTGCCGCTGGCTGGCACCCAGCAGCCGGAGCCACAGCTGCTTTCCGGCACCGCGGCCCCGGTGGCACCTGGCCGGGAGCGATGTGTCACCGATAATTCTGGGAATTGGTGGTCCCGCGGCCCCCCTCCACCTGGGTACCCCCAAATCTGCACCAACCCCATGTTGCCCCTGGGGTAGGGCCTGATCCTGCGTCCCCAGCGGGGACAGGGTGGGCAGCCGATGGCTGGTGCGGGGCTGTGTCCCCAGGGCTGTCCCCTTGGTGGGTGTGGGTGTCCCCCCACCCAGGACCTTGAGAAAGGGGGTGCAGGATGGGGCCATTTTTCTCCCCAGAACAGCTGCGTTTTGGGGTCAACTCACTGATTTAGCAAATTTTGACGCTGTGGGTTTCTAAACCTGAAATGGCAAAAGGCTTCGGCATCGCCCCGGGCTGGAAGGAGCCTCTGAGCCCCTTCCCGGTGCTTCCCAAGGGGCTGGTGGCCCCTGGGGACTTCCCGAGCCCGGGGAAGGGCGAGAGGGGGGCACGGCGGGGCGGGGGCTGCGCAGGGAGGGGTCGCCTCTGGCTGAGAATCGAGGAAAAAAAAAAAGAATTAAAAATGGGGTTTTTATAATATTCCTGCAGCTTGCGCCATTCCCAGCTTACCCAGTGGGGTGACTGGGAGGAGCTGGGAAGGGGCGGGGCGAACACCCTGTCACTTGTGGAGGGGTGGACATGGGTGGGCCACGGTCCGCCCTGTGCCGTGGGTGCTGCCGGGGGCGGGTGGGGGGGATCAAGCCACTCCACACCCATGGGTGCCATAAAGAGCCGGGAAAGGAGCCGGATTCCTCCAGCCTGACGTAGCCCCCGCGCCGCGGCCCAGCCCGGAGAGGCAGCGGGATGTGGTTGGGGAAACTGAGGCACAGCCGAGCTCGCGGCAGGGCTGGGGGTATCAGGGCGCCTCGGTTCAGCCCTTGGGACACGGCTTGGGTGCGGGGGGAGCTTGGGGTGGCCGGGGACACCCCAGGGTGCACAATCTGGGGCTAAGCCAGTGCCACCGGCAGCGTCCCCGGTTAGCGAGTGCCCAACGGGGTTTGTTGTCCTCGTGGCAGGGACTTTGCTTTCTCCTCGCGGTTCGTCACGGCTTCGAGGCCGCCCCGCTGCTGGGGACCGTCACCGGGAAGGGCCCAGGCGCCCGGGAGCCCTGGGCGGTGTGGGGAGCCAGCAGAGCTGGGGATGCTGTGGCACCCCAGTTCCCTGCCCCCTTGGCTCCCAGTAAGGGGTGCTGGGGGGGACTGGCTCCCCGCGGGGTGCTGCGAAAGGGTGCTGCGGTGGCACCGCACCCCAATGTGGCCCAGCAGTGGCTGGTGGGTGACACTGGGTGAACTGGGGAGCAGCACAGGGATGAGCACCCTCCAGCTGGCCAGCACCCACGATCCTAAATGGATCCCAAATGGATCCCAAATGCACTGAAATCTCCTCCAGAGCAGGGCAGGGCCCTCGGGGGGGGCCTAGGGGAGGCATTTTGCCCCATATCCCAAAAGACCCCCCCTCCTTTGCTCCCCAAACCTCGCCCCAAGCCCCCCCTCCAGGCAGGGCGCCCCGTCCCTAAGGAGGAGGGGATGGGGGGACCATGGCAGGGACCCCCCCAATTCCCTTCCACAGCCGTGTATCTGCCGGGGGGGTGCTGAGCTACTGGGGGGCTGTGGCCCCAAACCTCCCACGGGGACCGGGATGCCACAGAGCAGGCGGCTGCCTGTGTCCCCCCCTTGAGAAGTGTCACCCAATGTCCCCAGCGCCAGGGACCCCGGGGGGGTCGGCGCTGCCAGCAGGACTTGGGGTGGCACCGGGCACATCTGGGGCCCTATATGGGGGGGGGGGGCTGCACATCTGGGGGGCAGACATGGGGGGGGGGGTGTCACACATCTGGGTGACGTAGGGACGTACTGCCCCCTGGTGGCCGCAGCTGGGGACTGCACCCCGCCCCTCCCGAAAACGGGGAAACTGAGGCACGACCCCAACCCCTGCACCCCCTCCCCGCTCCCTGGGGCCATTCCCAGCCCACCCACACCCCCCCCCCCCGCCCTTGACCCTGCTCGTACCTGTCCGCCCACGGTCCCCGACACCCCCAAAGGGGCGTCACCGCCCGCGCCCTGCCATGCCCCGGGGTGCAGGACGCCGGGGTCCCTCCGCGGTGGGGCCGGTTTGGCCCAAAAACCTGGAAAGAAAATGGAGAGAGAGGGTCAGGCGGGATGCGAGAGCCTGCGGGGCTGGGGGGGCACGGACGGGCCCCCACGCAGCCAGCGATGCCCTTGGGGACAGGGTGGCCACAGCCCAGCTGACCCATCACCCCCCCCGGCTGCACCAGGACCAGCCCAGAGAAGCCAAAAGGCTCAAAAGGACCCCAAAAACCCACCTCACTGTGCCAGGGGAGGAGGGCCAGCGGGTCACCCCCGGCCATGACCCCTGGCCATGACCCCTGGCCAGTGCTAACCACACCGTGGCCACCCAGTGTCCCCCGGCTGGGGGGGGGACAGATGGGGGTCAAAGCTCTCCCCGACGCTCCTGGGGGTGCCAAGGGACAAATCCTGCGAAGGGGACCCTGCGGGATGGCGCAGGGCCGGACACCCAAGGGCAGGAGTGACCCCGCGGCGCTGGGGACAGTGACTCTGCTGCCACCAGCCTTAACCCAAGTCACGGAGCCACGCGCTGGATCCGGCCCCTGCCTTGGCACAAACCACCCTGGGCAGGGCTTTCCCAGCGGCGACGGAGTTTCGGGGCGAGCCCGGGGTTACCCGCCGGGCATGGGCACAGAGGTCTGTGGGAGAGAGGGTTGGGTGCTGCCACACGGGACGTCACCAAGGCTCAGCCCCGGCTGGGGGGGACACCGGGCTGGCCTTTGGGGGGGGCACCCTGCCTGGGCTGCAGTCCCACCTGGGAGCCCCCGATGCGAGCAAGCCCTGCTGCAGGGTGGGCAAGGCAGGGTGAGCAGGGCGGTGGCGGCTGTGCCAGCTGGTTGTCCCCCCTCCCTGTCCCCCCCCCCCCCTTCCTCCTTGCCTTGAAGCAGACGCCATCGGGCAAAGAGCAGGCGGGTGCGGTGCCGACGTCAAGCCCTTGCCCCCGCCCGCGTCACCCTCCGCTGCGCACTTCCAGCCCAGGCGGCCGAGCCAGCGGTACCGGGACTGGGGTGAGCGGGGGAACCCCGGGTGTCCCCAGGACAGGGACCCCATCTGGTGACATTCGGCGGGTGGCTTTGGCCACTGGGCGAACCCCAGGGGGCTGGGATGGGGCAGGATGGCTGGGGAGGGGTGGGCAGGGGGGTCCTGCTGGGGACCAGGGCGATGCCACTGTCCTGGGGGAGGGGGGGATGGCATGGGAGGGGTCCCAGGTGGTTGGGGACACACTGGGGGTGACAGGGTGACCGTGGCCAGCCCAGGACTCTGTAGCAGGATCGAGCCGCCCTCGCCGCTCC
This sequence comes from Platalea leucorodia, assembly GCF_965183815.1. Lineage (NCBI taxonomy): Eukaryota > Metazoa > Chordata > Aves > Pelecaniformes > Threskiornithidae > Platalea > Platalea leucorodia. The sequence continues at coordinate 5,911,454 of NC_138841.1, forward strand.
CGGCAAGATGGGAGAGCCCTTCGGCCGCTGGGGCAACCCCCCGTCCCAGTGAGTACCCAGCAGGGTGGGGGGTCCCCACCTTGGGGACCCCCGAGGGTTGGGTGGGGAGAGGGGACCACGCTGCAGGGCACAAAGGTCCATCCGTCTGTCCATCCAGGAACGACTACGATGACAGCTCCCCCCTCCGACGGGCCAACAGCTTCGCCCGCCCCAGCGGGAAAAGCATCTACAGTGAGTGAGGGCTGCACCCCAAAACCCCCCTGCTCCCATCCCCAACCTGTCCCCGTCCCCTGACCCCGCGTGCCCCTGCAGACCAGCGCAAGGACTACGGCCAGGCCCTGCTCAAGCCCCAGAGCAATTTCCAGCACCACGTTGAGGTAGGAGACCCCCAAACTGCCCCAAGCCCCCCAGCCTTGCCAGGGTGTCCCCGGTTTGCAGAGCGTGGGGTGGTGACAGGGCACCCGGTGACACCCGGTGCCGTGTGTCCCCCCCCAGCACCTGCTCACGGTGCGCCTGGAGAGGGACATCCGCAGCACCCGCGACTGCCTGGCGCGCCTGAAGGTGCTGGAGGCCCAGGGCCGGGTCTGGGGGCAGGATCTCATCCTGCAAGTCAAGGACCAGGAGTTGGTGCTGAGGGATGTGGAGAGCAAGGTACCCCCCATGGCACCCCCCGAAGCCTGCTACCCCCTGGCCATGGCACCCGGCTTGGCCGTGGCACCCATGCCGGACCCAGCACCCCCGTGAATCTGGCGTTCCCCCAGCTGTGGCCCCCCTGCAGCTCTGGCACCCCCATAACCCTGGCACCCCCATAACCCTGGCACCCCCTCCCTTGGCCCGAACACCCGCTCCAGCCATGGCACCCCATTAATCCTGGTACCCCCCTTCACCCCAGCATGCACATCAGCATTTCAACACCCCACAGCCCTGGCACCCACCCTGCGCCCCTAGCACCCCACTGGCCATAGCACCCACCTTGGCCATGACACCCACCCTGGACCCAAAACCCCCACAAATCCAGTACTCCCCCAGCTATGGCACCCCCATAACCCCGGTACCTCCCCATCTTTGCACCCCTATAAGCCTGGCACCCCCTTCGCCCTGGCACCAACCACAACCCTTGCACCCCCGTAACACTGGCACCCCCCATAACCCCGCTACCCCCCCAACCCCTGCACCCCCATACCACTGGCACCCCCCATAGCCCTGCTACCCCCAACCCTTGCACCCCCGTAACACTGGCACCCCCCATAGCCCTGCTACCCCCAACCCTTGCACCCCCGTAACACTGGCACCCCCCATAGCCCTGCTACCCCCAACCCTTGCACCCCCATACCACTGGCACCCCCCATAGCCCCGCTACCCCCCAACCCCTGCACCCCCGTACCACTGGCACCCCCCATAACCCCGCTACCCCCCAACCCCTGCACCCCCATACCACTGGCACCCCCCATAGCCCTGCTACCCCCAACCCTTGCACCCCCGTAACACTGGCACCCCCCATAGCCCTGCTACCCCCAACCCTTGCACCCCCGTAACACTGGCACCCCCCATAGCCCTGCTACCCCCAACCCTTGCACCCCCATACCACTGGCACCCCCCATAGCCCCGCTACCCCCCAACCCCTGCACCCCCATACCACTGGCACCCCCCATAACCCCGCTACCCCCCAACCCCTGCACCCCCATACCACTGGCATCCCCCATAACCCCGCTACCCCCCAACCCTTGCACCCCTACAAGCTGGCACCCACAACCCTACCCCATGCCCCCCCCCAGACTCAGCACCCCCAAAAGCCTGGCGTTCCCCTGGCTATGCCACCCCATAACCCCCCCCCCGTTAACCCTTACCCCCCCACAACCCTACAAGCCCCCCATGCCCCAGCACCCCTATAACCCTTGCATCCCCTTAGCCCTTGACCCCTACCAGCCATTCTGGGGGGGCTGAGCACCCCGTTTCCCCCCCCCGGCCAGGAGGAGCTGGAGGCTTACCCGCTGGCCAGCGTGCAGGGGTGCTCGGCCGCAGTGGACGTCTGCGGCTACGACTCGGTGTTGGCCATCAGCGTGCAGGAGCGGAGTCCCCCCGGGACCAGCGTCCTGCTCTTCCAGTGTGACAATCTGGGGGTGAGCCCTGAGGGTGGGCGAGGGGTGGGGGGCAGCACCCCGGGCCGGGGGTTGATGGTGGTGGGTCTGTGCCAGGCCGAGACGCTGAGGAGCAGCCTGGAGAAGCTGGTGAAGCAGTGGAAGGAGGAGCAGAGGAGTCAGTACGGGAACAGGTAAGGGGGGAACGCGGTTCTTTGGCCCCTCCCTGGGGACAGCCAGGCCTGGTCCCCCAAGTCTGCCCCCCCCCCCAAGTTGTGGGGGGTCTCCCTGTGGGTGGGGGGCAAGCCCGCGCTGCCCGCACGTCCCCCACAGTCCCCCCCCCGTGGGTGCAGACCCCCTCTGCCTGCTCCCCCCTCCTGCCGGAGATCCCCCCTCGCCCCCCCGGGGGGTGCACCCCCTGCTTTTGCCCCAGTACCCCAACTCCTGGCTCAGCCCCCCTCCTCCCCCCCCCCATCCCCATGGGCACAGGCCCCCCCGTACCCCACCCTTGGGCTCAGCCCCCCCATCCTACCCCACACCCACGGACACAGCCCCCCCACCCCCCGTACCCCACCCTTGGGCTCAGCCCCCCCATCCTACCCCGCACCCACGGACACAGCCCCCCCACCCCCCGTACCCCACCCTTGGGCTCAGCCCCCCATCCTACCCCACACCCACGGACACAGCCCCCCCCTCACCCCCCCAGACCCCACCCCCAGGCTCAGCCCCCCTCCCCATCCCTCCCCACCCAGGAGCAGCCTGGACGTGCCGCCGAGCCCGGCCCCCCCGTACGCGCAGGGTCCCTACACGGCCCCGGAGCCATGGGCAGAGACCCCCGTGCCCGATTTCTACGCGCCCCCCTCCTCGGACTACAGTGAGTCTCGGGTGGGGTTTGCAGCGTGCCTCAGTTTCCCCAGGAGCGGGGCGGGGGGGGGAGTGGGGTGATGGGGAGCAGAGCTGGGACCCTCTGCTGTCACCAGGCTTCGCGGACACCCAGCAGACGCCATGGACCAGCCCCCCAGGCCAGGCCATGTCCGACACGGACCGAGATGTTGTAAGTGGCGTCCCAAATCCACCCCACCTCAGATGGGGCCACCCCGCCGGCACCCACCGGGTCCCATCCTGCTCCCGCAGGAGGTCCTCAACCACGTCCTGAGCGACTTGGATCTCTTCATGGTCCGGCTGAAGACAGCCCTGGGCTTGGTCAGCACCACCAACCTGAAGAAGAAGAAGAAGACGAAGAACAAAGGTGGGGAGGGAGGGCTGGGAGGCGGGGGGCTGGCGGGGGGCCGGGGGGAGCCATCCCGGTGCCAGCCCCCCCTCTGCCCCCCCAGCTCTGCCCTCCCAGGATGACTACGTGGACTTTTTCCAGAAGGTGAAATACGCCCTCAACCTCATGGTAGGTCCCGTTGGGCTGGATGCGACCCCGCGGCTCGGCGGCATCCCTGGCATCTCCGGGCCCGCTCCGCTGCCGGGCTGGGGGGCTGCGTGGGGACGGGGGGGCTCTGTGGGGACGGGGGGGCTGCGTGGGGACGGGGGGGCTCTGTGGGGACGGGGGGGCTGCGTGGGGACGGGGGGGCTGCGTGGGGACGGGGGGGCTGCATGGGGACAGGAGGGGCTGCGTGGGGACAGGGGGGCTGCGTGGGGACGGGGGGGCTGCGTGGGGACAGGGGGGGCTGCGTGGGGACGGGGGGGCTCTGTGGGGAAAGGGGGGCTGCGTGGGGACGGGGGGGCTGCGTGGGGACAGGGGGGGCTCTGTGGGGACAGGGGGGCTGCGTGGGGACGGGGGGGGCTCTGTGGGGACAGGGGGGCTGCGTGGGGACAGGGGGGGCTGCGTGGGGACGGGGGGGCTGCATGGGGACAGGGGGGGCTGCGTGGGGACGGGGGGGCTGCGTGGGGACAGGGGGGGCTGCGTGGGGACGGGGGGGCTCTGTGGGGAAAGGGGGGCTGCGTGGGGACGGGGGGGCTGCGTGGGGACAGGGGGGGCTCTGTGGGGACAGGGGGGCTGCGTGGGGACGGGGGGGGCTCTGTGGGGACAGGGGGGCTGCGTGGGGACAGGGGGGGCTGCGTGGGGACGGGGGGGCTGCATGGGGACAGGGGGGGCTGCGTGGGGACGGGGGGGCTCTGTGGGGTCACCCTTTCCCCCCCCTTCACGCAGGGACGGACCCACGGGCACATGCGGGAGCCAGACCCCTCCGAGCTGCTGCGTCTCATCTTCATGGCCCTCTCCTTCGTGAGTGTCCCCAAAAGCGGGTCCTAACCCCCCACCCAGGGGGGAGCGGGGTGGCGAATGGCCCCCACATCCCCCCCCCCCCCCCAACCTGGGGGGCAGCTCTGGGGGTGCTGCTCCATCCCCCCCTGCCCGGAGCAGGTCCTGGACCACTGCCCCAACCGGAGCCTGGCCATGGCGGTGGAGGCACCGCTGCTGGTGCCGGAGGCGGTGGAGCTGCTGGAGCAGACCCTGCACCACGGGGACTACAGCACCTGGAAAAGCCTCGGCATCGCCTGGAACAAGACCAGGTGGGGTCCAGCCCCCCCCCAGCACCAAGGGGGGGGTCCAGCCTGGGCTGGGGGGGGGTCACACCACCCACCTTGGCTTTCTCCCCGCCTGTCGCAGGGCAGAGTACCCCAACAGCGAGCTGGTGCCCGGCTACATCCCAGTCTTCTCGGACGGGTGGTTGCCCCCTCCGGTGCAGCAGGTACAGCACAGGGGGGGCCAGGACATCCCGCCGCCTGCCTCAGTTTCCCCAGCTCTCTCTCAACACCCGCGCCCCTATCCGCTACCTGCACAGTCGCCGGCCACCGGCCGGAGGGATGACCCCGGCCAAGCGTAAGTGCTCCCGCTGCCCTGCTGATGCTGAGGGCTGGGGCAGGATTTGGCCCCCGGCTGGATGCTCATGTCCGTGTCCCCCCCCATTTCTGCAGGGCCCCCTTCCCCGTCCAGGGGCTGGTGCGAGCCCTGTACGAGTTTCAGGGCAGGAACCCCCAGGAGCTGAGCGTCAGGATGGGGGACACGCTGCAGGTAGAAACCTGGGGGGGGGCCCCCAACATGGGTGCTCCTGGGGAGGATGGAGTGGGGACCCCCACCCTGCCTGCTGGGGGTCCCGGCAGGGGGTGACAGCAGGGTGCTGCCCCCCCCCTTGTCACCGTAGGTCCTGGACCAGCGGAAGAAGTGGTGGCTGGTGCAGGACGGCCAGGGGGAGAAGGGCTACGTCCCCAGCAACATCCTGGAGCCCCTGGGGCAGGGGTACCACGGCGGGGGGCACGGCGGCAGCCAGGTGGGTGCCCCCTCTCCCCTTCCCTCCCCGTACCCCCACCACCAGGAGGGGGTGGCAGGGGGCCACCCCGCTGTCCCCTCCTTTTGTCCCCAGTTTCAGGACAGCCCCCCCAACCTGCACCCCAACTCCTCGCCGGCGGAGGTGACGGCCTGGCTGAAGGACAAGGGCTTCTCGCGGGTGTAAGTGGACCCTTGAGGCCCCCCCCCCCTCAAGCCGTGTGGCTCCATTTTGGGGGGCCAAGCCCTGCTCACCCTTTACCGTCTGTCTGTCCGTCCGTCCGCAGCACGGTGCGATGCCTGGGGGTGCTGACGGGGCACCAGCTACTGCAGATGAGCCCGGAGGAGCTGCGAGCCGTCTGCCCCGAGGAGTGGCGGCGAGTCCTCTTCAAGCTCTCCTCCGTCAGGACATCCCTGGGGGTGAGGGACCCCCCCAGCCCTGCACCCCCTCCCCACCCCGGGGGTCCCCCACCACCCCCCCAACCCCTTCTCCCTTCCCCTTCTCTGCAGATGGGTCCCAGGGATTGAGCCGCCGGTGCCACGCTGGCACCGTGTCCCCCGCTGTCCCCACCACGCACCTCCCAGGATGGAGCACCCCGGGCACTGCAGGACTTGGGGGGGCTCGGGGGGGGGCAGGACCCCCGCGCCCCCCCATCCCGCCTGGCCCCCCAGGATGGAGAGCCCCTCCTTGGTGGTTAGGGGACACAGCCCCCCCAAAGCCACCGGTGACGCAAGGCTGCTGGGACCCCCCCACCGCGCCAGAGGACTCTTGGGGACCCCCGCCGGGCAGATGCGCTGCCGGACCCCCCCACGGCGAAGTGGGGGGCAGGCAGCCCCCCCCGGGGGGGCCAGGCACCGTGAAACATGTGTGTACCCCTCAAAATGTAAAGCAACTGCTGTGGAAAATAAAGAGAGTGACAGCAGCGGGGTCACCGCGGGGGGGTACACCGGTCCCCGCGTCACCCATGGGCCACCCCGGTGGGGCAGGGAGGGGGACAGGGACAGGGCAGGGAGGGGGACACGGCGTGCCCCCCCCAGCGGGGACCTGCCCAGCAGCACCCCAGGGCCACCTCTGGGTCCCCATCCCGGGCAGCCCCCCCTGCGCCCAGGGGGTGATGGCAGGGGACAGGGGTGTCCCCAGCCCAGCCGGCTCTGCGCCACGGGGGGGTGGCAGGGCACCAAGTCCCCATCCCCGCTGCCTCGTTAGCGCTAACGAGAAGGGAGGGGGCCCCGGGCGCCTTGCCCAGGGGAGCGAGGGGGGGCCCGGGGACGGCACAGGGCTGAGCTCGTGCCCCCCACGCCGCAGCACCGGGGGGGCTCAGGCTGCTACATCTACAGCACTTTATTGTGTCGGGGGGCTTCACGCCAGCGGTACCCACCCCACCCCACGATGGAGGGTGCTGGGGGGTCAGGTCAGGACCCCCGCCCGGCTCCCCTCACTGGTCCCCTACTCCTTCTTGTTGCCCCACTTGGCCATCTTGTTGTTGATGGGCATCTTCAAGAAGCGGCTGGACTTCATGTAGGCAGCCACCTTCTCCAGGGCCTGCGGGGGCAAGGGGAGCGTCAGGGACCCCTCCCACCGGGGCACCCCCACCCGTGGGTGCCCTCGGGGGCCGGGGTCCTTCCCCCGGGGAGTGGAGGGCAATGCCCGGGGTGGCCCAGCTCACCCCAAAGCGGTCCATGAAGTCCTTGAGGTTCTTGAAGGGCTCCAGGCACTTGGGCTCGAAGATGCGGTTCTGCTCCAGCACGTCGAACATGAGGAAGTCGACGAAGGTGAGCTGGGGACGGGGAGGGGGACACGGTGAGGACATGGGGACAAACCCCCTCCCCAGCCCCCACAGCCCCTCTCCAGGGTCGCGGTTGTACCTTCTCCCCTGCAAACCACTTTCTGTCCCCCAAGAAGTTGGAGAAGAGCTTCAGCTTCCCCGGGAGCTGCTCCAGGTAGCCTGGCTTGAGCTTCTCCTGCAGGAGGAAGGGGGTGGAGGGGTGAGGCTGGGCACCCTGGGCCCCCCACCCCAGGGGACAGCACCTTCCCCACGTGGGGTCCCCCACGCTGATGCAACCCCAGGCACGGCCAGTGAGGACCCCGGCACGGGCACGGGCACCAAACCCTGCAGAACAGGGGCACTCACGAAGTCGGGGTTGTAGCAGACCATCACCAGGCTCATGCGGAAATCCATGATCTGGTTCTCCAGCATGTCCACGCGGAGGATCTCCTCCTCCGTCTCACCGCCTGCGGGACGGGGAGACGTCAGCGCTGGGGGGTGCCCCCCAACCCAACCTAACCCCAACCCCAGCCCAACACAACTCCAACCCCAAGCCCAGCTCTATTCCAAACCCAAGCCCAAATAACTCCTAGGCCAACCCCTACCCAACCCTACTCCAAGCCCAACTCTACTCCAAGCCCAACCCAGCTCCAAGCCCAACCCAGCTCCAAGCCCAAACCCAACCGTAAACCCAACCCCAATCCTAAACCCAACCCCAACCCTACTCCAACGCCCATCCCAACCCTACTCCAAGCCCAAGCTCAACCCAACTCCAAGCCCAACCCAACTCCAAGCCCAAGCCCAACCCAACTCCAAGCCCAACCCTAAGTCCAAGCCCAACCCTAAGTCCAAGCCCAACCCTATGCCCAACCCCAACCCTAAACCCAACCCCAACCCTATGCCCAACCCCAACCCTACTCCAACGCCCATCCCAACCCTACTCCAAGCCCAAGCTCAACCCAACTCCAACTCCAAGCCCAACCCTACTCCAACTCCAAGCCCAACCCTACTCCAAGCCCAACTCCAACCCAAGTCCAACCCTAAGCCCAACCCCAATCCTAAACCCAACCCCAACCCTACTCCAATGCCCATCCCAAGCCTGCTCCAAGCCCAAGCCCACCCCAGCACTCACACATCTTGTGCTTGCGGGCAATGTAGCGCATGATGGCGTTGCTCTGCGTCAGCTTGGTGGTGCCATCAATGAAGTAAGGGAGCTGGAGGGGACATCAAGGCATGGAGCCATCAGGGCATGGGGCCACCAGGGCACGGGGCCACCAGGGCACCCACCCCATAACCACCCCCCGGCTCGAGACCACCTACGTTGGGGAAGTCCAGCCCCAGCTTCTCCTTCTCGTTGATCCATTGGCTCTTGTCATAGTCGGGAGCTGGAAGAAGGGAGGGGGGGTGTTGGGTGACGCCGTGTGTCCCCCCCCCAGAAGCCAGAGAGCTTGAGGGTGGTGTGGGGACCCCCCCGGCCCCCCCTCACCTTCCCCACAGCTGTAGAGCTTGTCCTCGTAGGGCGTCTCGGTGTACTCCAGGAGCAGGCGGATGGCGTGGGCGAGCTGGGGGGGGACAGGGATCAGTGAGACCCCCCCCAAATCCCCCCCCAACCCTGCCATGGGGAAACTGAGGCACGGAGAAGAGCAAGAGGCACCCCACCCACCCAGTACTCCCAGCCACCCCCCCTCCTGCAGGCACGGGGGTCCCCACAACCCACTGGGTGCCCCCAAAAGCAATGCCCCCCCCAAGTGCAGGAGGACCCCCACAGCTCTCCCACAAGACCAGGGGAACCCCCGCAGCCCCCCGAAAAGACCAAGGGGGCCCCCGCAGCCCCACCCCAAGTGCAGAGGACCCCCACAGCCCCCCACCAAGACCAAGAGGACCCCCCACAGCCCCCCCACAGACTCGGAGGACCCCCACAGCCCCCCCCTTAAGACCGGGGGGACCCCCGCAGCCCCCCCCAAAAGCAGAGGGACCCCCGCAGCCCCCCCCCAAGACCAGGGAGACCCCCGTAGCCCCCCCAAAAAAGAAAGGGGAGCCCCGCAACCCCCCCCAAAAGCAGAAGGACCCCCGCAGCCCCCCCCGCAAGACCAGGGAGACCCCCGTAGCTCCCCCCAAAAAGAAAGGGGAGCCCCGCAGCCCCCCCCCAAGGCCAGGGAGACCCTCGCACCCCCCCCCCCAAAAGAAAGGGCCCCCCCGCAGCCCCCCCAGAGCACGGGGACCCCCACAGCCGCACCCCCAGCGGAAGGGCCCCCCCCGGTGCAGCCCCCCCCCACTCACGCCGCGGATGTCCCAGTACCCCAGCACCGCCATGGCCGCGCGCGCCGAGGGCTCTGCCCCGCCCCCCGCCGCGTGACACCCCGCCACGGGCGGCCCCGCCCCGCCCCTTCCCCGGGGGCGGGGCTTAACGGGTCTTAAAGGGCCACGGGCCTGGAGAAGAGGGGTGCGGGGGCTCCCCGCTTTGCATTGGGGTGCTCCTTACCCTGGGGGCTCTGAGACCTCCTGGAGCTCCATGGGGGCCCCCCTTACTCTGGGGGTTCATGGGGACCCCCCTTGCACCCCCCAAGCCCCATGGGGGTCCCCCTGATCCTGGGGGTTCATGGGTGCCCCCCCTTTCACCCCCCAAGCCCCATGGGGGTCCCCCTGATCGTGGGGGTTCATGGGTGCCCCCCCTTTCACCCCCCAAGCTCCATGGGGGTCCCCCTGATCGTGGGGGTTCATGGGTGCCCCCCCTTTCACCCCCCAAGCTCCATGGGGGTCCCCCCCCATCTTTGGGGAGCACGCATCCCCCCAGTCTGTATGGGAGCCCTCTCATGCTGGGGGGCACGGAACACCCCCCTTGCCCCCCCTCCAAGGTGCATGTGCCCCCCCCTTGTCCCGAGGGCCACGGCCCCCCCTTGGGCCCCACAGCGTGCGTGGGAGTCCCCCTTATTCTGGGGGCTCTGCACCCCCCGAGGGTGCATGGGGGGGTCCCCCTTACCGGGAGGGGGCATGATTACCCCCCTCACATCACCCAGGCTGTATGGGGGTCCCTCTTGTCCTGGGGGGGGGGGGGGCACAGGTCCTTCCGTCAGCTCCCCCCGTCTGCTTTGGGGTCCCCCAGTCCTGGGAAGGGCATGGGCCCCACTTTGACCCCCCCCCATTCTGCATGGGGGTTCCTGTTGTCCCGGGGGGGCCATGGGGCCTCCTGTGCACCCCCCAAGGTTTACGTGGTTCCTTTTATCTTGGGGGGGGTGAGTTCTCCCTTGCAGCCCCCCCAGACTGCATGGGGGTCCCCCTGGTTTTGGGGAGCACAGCTCCACCACCACAGGGCCCCCCCTTCTCCTGGGGGGCATGGATCCCTCTGTGACCCCCCCTCAAGGTGCATGGGGATCTCATTACCCTGGGGGGGGGGCATGGGGCCCCCCTTGGACCCCACAGTCTCCACGGGAGGGGGTCCCCCTTATCCCGGGGGGGACATGGGAAATGGTTTCCCCCCATCCCAGGGTGCAGGGGGGTCCAAGAGCCCCCTTCCCTGTTACCCCCCCCAGGAGCTGCCCCCACAAAATGGGGGGGTCCCCATGGCCCCCACCCTCCCCGGCACCCCACAGTCCCACGGCAGCTCGGTGCCCCCCACACAGCAGCCGGACAAGGGGGCGGCCCCCCCCAATTTATTCTGCAGGGGAGGGGGCTGGGGGCGAGTCGGGGGGTGCAGGGGGGGGACGGGACCCCCCCTCACTCCTTGGTGTTGCACCACTGCGCCGTGCGCCAGAAAATGGGGGTCTTCATGAAGCGCCCCGACCGCATGTAGGCAGCGATCTTCTCCAGCGCCTGCAGGGAGGGGACGGGACGGGGATGGGGACAGCGGGGTGTCGGGGATGGGGACACCGGGGCGTCAGGGATGGGGATGGGGACAGCGGGGTGTCGGGGATGCGGACACCGGGGTATCAGGGATGGGGACAGGGACAGCGGGGTGTCAGGGATGGGGACACCGGGGCGTCAGGGATGGGGACAGGGACACCGGGGTGTCAGGGATGGGGACACTGGAGTGTCAGGGATGGGGACAGGGACAGCGGGGCGTCAGGGATGGGGACACCGGGGTATCAGGGATGGGGACACCGGGGTATCAGGGATGGGGACAGGGACACCGGGGCATCAGGGATGGGGACACCGGGGTATCAGGGATGGGGACAGGGACACCGGGGCATCAGGGATGGGGACACCGGGGTATCAGGGATGGGGACAGGGACAGCGGGGTGTCAGGGATGGGGACACTGGGGCGTCAGGGATGGAGACAGGGACACCGGGGCGTCAGGGATGAGGACACCGGGGCATCAGGGATGGGGACAGGGACACCGGGGTGTCGGGGTGTCAGGGATGGGGACAGGGACACCAGGGTGTCGGGGATGGGGACACTGGCATGTCAGGGATGGGGACAGGGACACTGGGGTTTTAGGGATGGGGACGGGAACATCAAGGTGTCGGGAATGGTGATGGAGATGGGGACACCAGGGTGTTCAGGATGGGGCCAGGGACACTGGGGTACTGGGGACAGGGATGGGGACACTGGCATGTCAGGGATGGGGACAGGGACAGGGACACTGGGGTGTTAGGGATGGGGATGGGGGCACCAGGATGTTGGGGACAGGGATGGGGACACCGAGATGTTGGGGACGGGGATACCGGGGATTCGAGGATGAGGATGGGGATGGCGACACTAGGGTGTCAGGGATGGGGATGGGGACACCGGGGCGTCAGGGATGGGGACAGGGACACCGGGGTGTCAGGGAGGGGGACACCGGGGTATCAGGGGTGGGGACAGGGACACCAGGGTGTTGGGGATGGGGACACCGGAATGTCAGGGATGGGGACAGGGACACCGGGGTGTCGGGGATGGGGATACCGGGGATTCGAGGATGAGGATGGGGATGGTGACACTAGGGTGTCAGGGATGGGGACGGGGACACCGGGGTGTTGGGGATGGGGACACCGGAATGTCAGGGATGGGGACAGGGACACTGGGGTATTGGGGATGGGGACACCAGGGATTCGAGGATGAGGATGGGGATGGCGACACTAGGGTGTCAGGGATGGGGACAGGGACACGGGGTGTCGGGGATGGCGCCAGGGACAGCAGGGTGTTGAGGACAGGGCCGGTGGCACCGCGGTGTCCCCACGTGGCCCCGCTCACCTCGAAGCGCTGCAGGAACCGGCCCAGGTTGCCCTGCAGCTCGGGGCAGTCGGGGACGAACATGCGGTGCTGGTCCAGCACGTCGTACGCCACGAAGTCCACGAAGGTGAGCTGGGGGGGGCAGGGGGGGGGGGGTCAGCCCTCACCACGACACCCCCCAAAACCCCCAGCACCCCCCACCTACCTTCTCCCCCGCAAACCACGGCCGGGAGCCCAGGAACCGCGACAGCTCCCGCAGCTTCCCCGGCAGCTGCTCCAGGAACGCCGGCTTCAGCTTCTCCTGCACCATGGCGGGGGGGGGGACACAGAGCTGGGGTGGGGGCTGCCCCCCCCAACCCCCCCCCAGCACCCAGGGGCATCCCCCCCGCCTGCATCCAGGCAAGGGGTGCACCCCAACGCACCCCCCGTGCTGGCCGTGGCTTGATTCCCTTTGTCCCCATGTCCCCAGCGGGGCTGGGGACAAGGGGGGGGTCCGTCCCCCTGCGCCCCCCGCCGTGGGGTACTCACGAAGTCGGGGTTGTAGCACAGCCGAGCGAAGCTCATCCGCAAATCCATGATCTGGTTCTCCAGCACATCCACGCGGAGCATCTCCTCCTCCGTCTCGGCGCCTGCGGGATGGGGAGACATCAGCCCCCCCCCCGGGGACCCCCACCCCTTGGTGCTGTGCCCCCCCCCGGTCCCGTCGCTCACCCATGTTGTGCTTGCGGGCGATGTAGCGCAGGATGGCGTTGCTCTGCGTCAGCTTGGTGGGGCCGTCGATGAGATACGGGAGCTGGGGGGGGGGGAGGATGCCATTGAGGGGGGGGGTCAGCCCCGGTGCCCCCCAGCCCCCTCCCCACACCCCCCCCCCTTCCCCATCCATCACCTACGTTGGGGAAATCGAGGCCCAGTTTCTCCTTCTCGCTGGTCCAGTCGCTCGGGTCAAAGTCAGGGGCTGGGGGCAGGCAAATTGGGGGGGGGGGGGGCAGAGAAATTGGGAGGGGGGGGGTCGTCCCCACTCATCGCACCCACAGCAAATTCTGTGCGGTGGGGGGGTCCCCGCGCCGCCCCAGGCACGGCCATGTGCCCGTCCCCCCCCCGCCACCCTCCCGGGGCAGATAAAGGAGGACATTGAGCGGGGACCAAGGTCCAGGGATGGGGGGGATGGACGGGGGGGGGCAGAGGTGCCCCCCCAGACCTGGCAGGAGGGGGGGGGGGGGCAGAGGACAGGCTGCGCTTTCGCCCCGCAAAACGGGAAGTTTCTTCTCTTTCGGCTGGTTTCTGACGCAGCGCGGAGCGGGGGGACGAGGGTCCCGGGGAGGGGGGGACACCCATGGGGGGGGCACCCCGCTCGCCCCCCTCACCTGGGCCGGGGCGGTACTGCCTCTCCTGGTAGGGGGTCTCCGTGTACTCCAGCAGCAGGCGGATGGCGTGGGCCAGCTGCGGGGGACACAGCACCCACCTTTCGGCACCCGCCAGCACCCTCCCTGCGCTCCCCACCCACCCAGGACCCCCCCACCGCGGGACCCCCCCCACCCCTGTCCCCCCCCAGCGAGGCACTGCCACCCCCGCCGCTCACCCCGCGGATGTCCCAGTACCCCAACGTCACCACCATGGTGGCACCCAGCTCCTGCTCTGCGGGGACACGGACGGGGACGGAGGTGCTGAGCCCCCCCCCCAGCACCCTCCCCTTTCTCCTCCCCACTCGCGTGACCGGGCGCAGGCAGGGTGCCAGGGCCTCCCGCCAGCCGCGGGGCCAGCGCCGGGGCTGCCACCCGCCGCTCAGGATCCGGCCCCCGGCGCCCCCATCGCTTTGGGGACCCCCCCATCCCCAAAGCCAAGCCATGGCGGGGGGGGGGACACCACCCTACGGCAGCAGTTTGTGGGGCCACCCTCTTGCTGCCTCAGTTTCCCTCTGGGGCCGCAATACCTTACCCCCCCACACACACTTTAAGTATTTTACTTAAATACTTTATTTTTCATGCTTGGTTGGTCTTTTTTTTTTTTTTTTTTACTTTTTTTTTTGTTGTAGTCATCATCACGTTTTCCGGGGAGCATCGGCCGCCGGCTCCGGACCGCGGGGGTTGGCAGGACCGGGCTGGGGGGGACGCGGGGACGGGGTAACGCCCCACCGGGAAGGGAGAAGCCCCATCTGACCCGATCCGGGCCACAAACAGCTCCTGGGAGCGTGGGGGACGGGGACACGCGTCACCCCGGCCCCTTGGCCTTCCTCCCCGCGGTGACGAGGAGGATGCAGCATCCTCCACCTCACCCTGGTCCCTTGGCCTTCCTCCCCGCGGTGACAAGGAGGATGCAGCATCCTCCACCTGGTACCGTCCCCTCCAGCCAGCACCCCCTGTCCCCCGGGCCACCGGGTCCCCACCGATGTGGCATCCCCATGGGACGGTGCGAGAGGAGCCTGGGGGTGCAGAGAGCCTGGGTTTGGGTCCCTGGGGTGCTGCTTGGCTTCTCCCCACGTCCCCGTGGGGCGAGAAAGCGGACGGAGAGAGGGGCAGGCAATTAAAAAGCATCAGGACCTGGGCCCTGCTGCTGGGCTGGGTCCCTCCCCAACGTCCCCACACCCAGCACCGATGTCCCCCAACCTGTCACCGCGTCCTGAGCCCGGGAGGTGAAGCCAGGATCCCCCCGGCGGTGCCCGCACCCATGTCACCTCCCGTAGCCTCGTCCCCGTGCCACCAAGCCCAGAAGGGACCAACCCAGCTAGGAGACACCAGTTTAAAAAACAACAACAAAAGATGACCAAAAAAAAAATAAAACAAAAAACCAAGAAACGGAGAGAACCCAGCAACCCCCGACCCCCCCACGGTGGCACTGGGGGGGCGCTGGGGACAGCAGCGGGGAGCGTCCCCTCCCCAGGGCGGGAGGTAGCAGGAGGGGGACGGCGGCGAAGCCCTGGAGGGATGCGGGGTGGTGACAGCGAGGTCCCCGCGGGAGCCGGGGACGAGAGCCCGGGGTGGGGAGTCAGTGGGTGCCCAGGGTGGAGGTGATGGTGAGAGCGTCCTCCTCCTGGATGGTCTCCAGCTCCTCGGTCTGCACCGCCTGCGTGATGAGGGTCAGCTCCTGGCACAGCGTCTCGAAGCGGTAGCTCACGCGGATGTCGGGGACGTTGGTGCGACGGATGTCGTTGCCCTCCGGACCCTCCTTCAGGTAGTGGGGACCCAGCCAGTAGCTCTTCACCTGGGCAGAAGAGCAAGGAGAAGCTCTCCCAGCTGCCTTGCACCCTCGGGTGCTGCCGGCGGGCCCTGCCGCCGGGCGCTCGGGGGCCCGGGTGGGAGCGGCGGGATGTTACCTTGTGGGAGAAGCCGCTCATCAGGACGCTGTTGCGGGCCAGCTCGCACATGTCGCAGGAGCTGAGCTTCCAGACCTGGGTGGCGATGCTGTACTCCTCCATCAGCGGCTCCTGGGGGGCACACACAGCCTCAGCACCCACCCATGGGCCACCCCCCAGAGAGGACGGGGGTCCCCGGCTCCTCCCACCCTCTCTGGACCATCATCATCCTCTGAAACCGCTGGCATCACCTTGCTCCTGGCCACCATCAACCCCGCTCCATCACCCCGTGACTTGGCTGGTGGCCACCCCGTAGCCATTTTTGGGGGGGTCGGTGGCCCGGGACCCCCCCACTCAACCACGTACCTTGGTGAAGTGGAACTGGAGGGGGTCGTCGGTGGAGAGGGAGACCATGAGGCCCCGCGAGAGGTACTCGGGCAGGGGGTTGCGGTGGTAGCTGAGGAAGAGGCTGTTGTTGCTCAGCGGGGACATGGCGATGCCGATCTGCGCCAGGTAGTAGAGGTACTGCAGGACGGGGGCCTGGGGGGGGACAGCAGGGTGAGGGGGGGTCCCAGCCACACACCCGGCCCCCACGGGCACCCCCATCCCCGCTCACCTTGCGGAGCAGCAAACCATGGGAGATGTTCTCCGAGACCATGAAGCCCGAGACGAGGTGATGGATGGGGCCGGCCTCGCCGCAGTGCGGGCGCAGGACAAAGGTGTGGAAGCCTCGCTTCCTGCAACATGGGGCCGACCATCATCATCGGACCCCCCCCAGCTCCCCCCAGGACAGGCGGAGGTGCGGGTGTCCTTACCGTCGGAGGTGGTTGAGCACCGTCATGTTGGCGTACATGTAGTACAGGTAGTAGGAGTAGGGTGGGTTGTCCTCTTCCACCCAGTTGCCCGGCAAGGGGCTGTCCAGGTTGAAGATGTGATGCTCTGGTTTGGATTCATCATCCACGCTGTCGAAGCCATCCACCTGCAGGAGAGACAGCCCCGGGGCGGGATGGTCACCCCTCCACCAGGAGATCCACCCCAGCCCTCAAGCTTGGGGGCGCGGGTGTCACCGGTGTCCCCCGTCCCACCCCGGGAGCAGGACGTGGTGCTCACGTGCTCCAGGAAGAGGTGCAGCTCTGGGTGTTGGGCAGGGTGGATGGTGGCCTCGTAGAGGGGCAGGAAGATGTTCTCCAGCATCTCCTGGAAGTTGGCCAACTGCTTCTTCGTCCGGTAGACATCACTGCAGAGGAACGGACCCTGCTCAGAGGCGGGTATCCCATCCCACCCCACCCCAGCCACCAGCGGGGTGTCCTTGGTCTCCCCACCCAGGACGTGGCCCCGGTTGAGGGTATCTGCCCCCCCGTTACTCACAAGAGCCGGGGCACCTGCACAAGCCAGCGGACGTTGTTGGAGTGGACGCGGTGGTTGACGGCCCAGCGGGCCAGCTTGTCCCACTCGTCCCGGGAGCGGCCGTAGATGGAGAGCCGCAGCTCGGCGTTTTGGTACTTGCTCTCCTCCAGGTCGGACATCACCTCCTGCCGGGCAGGGGCACGCGTCACCCATCGGCCACCGGGAAGGGGGATGTGGGTGGCATCGCCACCATGGGCATCGGAGGGAGGGGGATGTGGAGGGTGACCTATCAGGGCCGCTCACCTTGATGATGTGGGCAAAGTACTTCCCCGAGACGCGGTTGTCCGTCTTGATGAAGATCTCCCGCAGGATGGACTCGCCGATGGGGTTGTACTTGGCGTTGAACTTGTCGAAGCGGTGGAAGGTGTTGCGGTCCTGGCAGGGGGAGGCAGACGTGAGCTGAGACCCCTCATCACCCCAGAGCCACCAGAACACCCCTATCCCGGCACCTCAATCCCACCCTGGGACAACCCCCGCAGGAGATCCCCCACCCCAGCCAGAGATGAGCTGGGGGCCCTGCTCATCTCCAGGATTCGGGGGTGGCCCCCGTACCGCGTGGACATCCAGCGTGTCCACGCTCAGGTCGTAGGCGGTGAGGTTCATCGTCTCGAAGACCTCCTTGAGCGTCTGCTCCTTGCCCTTCTCCACGTGGACGATTTCATCCAGGTGCTTCTTCATGGCTCGCTTGATGAAGCGCAGGAGATGCTTCTGGTTCATGCAGGACGAGGCGTGGATGTGGGTGTCCACCTGCACGGCCGGAGGTGATGCTCAGCCCCGAGAGCCTCCAAGTGCTCCCCGACCAAGCCAGGACGCCCCACCACGAGCCGGCGGGTACCTTGCGGATGTTGTAGAAGTCGCGGTGGGGCACCTTCTTCTGGGCCGCCAACTCCTTCATCTCGTTGAGGAGCACGTGCATCTGGAACTTGGAGCTCAGGTACTGCAGCCGGCGGTAGCAGAAGGATTTGCTGCCCGGGGCGGGGAGGGGGCGTCAGTTTGGGGGAGAGGAGGGAGAACATCCAGCCCCGAAAGGCCGGTGCCCACCAGGATGAGGGGGACGCGGCTCTGGATTCTTGGACCCCCCCCTCCCTCTGCACGGCGACCGTGAGCAAGGACAGACGCACGGACGTGGGAGCTGCACCAGTACCATGTGTCATAGCCACCAGCATGTCCTCTGGTGCTGTCCCCAAGGTTCTGTCCCCCCCCCAGACACCCCCATGGTGGGAATCCCCCCAAGACACCCCCACGGCGGGGCCCTTCTCCTTACATGGGCCCGTTGATGATCAAAGCCATGAGGAAATTCATGTCGGCGATGAACTCCTGCAGGTCGGGGTACGGCAGGTCCAGCTCCGTGCTCCTGGGGGGGGACAGAGGTGGGTCACATGCGGGGACAGGGTCCAGCAGACTCCCCTTGTCCCCCACGCAGCCCCCCAGCAAACTCATCACACCAGTGAGCGACCGCCCCCACCCCGGCCCCGCGACTCACTTGTCGGTGAGGTCCTGCTTGGTGTAGACGTGCACCACGCCGTCCACCATCTTCAACCCAAAGCCCAGATCAGCCGGCATGGTCTGGGGGTCCCACGTCTCGTAGGGGTGCTGCTCCGCGAACGGGGGGTGCACGGGGGCATCTGCGGACGGGAGACACCCAACGAGACACGCATCATCGGATGGCTCCCCCAAAACTCCTCCAGCACCCCATCCCAGCGTGAGGACCCCACCACCCCGTGCTCACCGGCGGCCACGGGGGTCTCGGGCACCTCCTCGTAGCCGCGGGTCTCCAGGGGTTTCTCGGAGAGCTCCTGCAGGTAGCGGGCGGTGGTTTTGCAGAAGCTCTGCAGCGACAACCCCATGTACTTCTCCCGGAGGAACAACGCCTTCACCACGCTCTTGGCCGCATCCAGAAGGTCCGTGAAGGGCACCTGGGCAGGGGGACACCGAAATAAACCAACGCCAAGGTGGGGGTTGACACCCTGAAGACCCCGACCCAGCCCCGGCGGGTGGCGGGGGGAGGCTCACCCCGCATTTCTCCTCCCCGGAGATGGTGACCCGCTGGAATTCCCGCTCCAGCAGCGCCTCCCGCTCCTTGGGGACGTGGTCCACCAGGTCCTCGCTCTGCTCCTTGAAGAGCCTGCGGGTACAGATGGTGGCTGGTGAGACCAGGACACGGCTCATCCCCGTCCCCGCGTCCCCACGTCCCCCCGGGAGCTGCACCAGCACCCGCCCCGGGGACTGCGTCCAGCAGGAGGGTGACGGTGTCCCCAGGGATGCCACCAGCAGGTTCGGGGAGCTGGGTGCCACCCACGTCCCCATTGGCGGTGGCATTGCCACCCCACCCCCCCCAGACACATCCCCCAGCCTCACACGAGCACAACGAAAAGGGGGGGGGGGACAGAGAACGAAATAACTCGTGACAGAGACAACTCCCAAGCGGAGACAGGAGGGAGGAGGACACGCAGCATCAGACCCCCCGTCCGGGGGGGTGACAGGGCCAGGCTGGGACCCTGTGCCACCAGCGAGGCTGGGACCCCCCCAGCTCACCCCAAACCCCCCCACCCCTAACGCCCCCCCCGCCCTGGGTGCGTTAACCCCTTCAGTGCCAGCGAGAGTGGGGCTGGGAGCTTGCGGCTCTGTGTTTGGGGGAGCTGGGGTGGGGGGGAGGCTGGGTCAGAGCGGGGCCGGGGGGGTCCCCGATATCCCGCCCCGTGTCCCCGGCCGGTGGCACCGAGCCGGACACTCACTGTAAGTCCGCGGCACTGTCAATTTTCAAGAAGTCCTGTTTGGCTCTGAGCAAAATGTCGGGCTCAAGTCTGGGGACAAGCAGGCAGCGGCGGGGTGGGGGGGACAGCCGGGACAAGGGGGGGGAGAGAGGGGCCGGGGAGAGAAAACACCCCGTTAATGCCAAAAACAACAAAAAACACACAGAAACCAGAAAAAAAAATAAATTAAAAAGGGGACACCAAGCGCAACGCCCACGGGAGAGAGGACACAGAGCTGGCACAGAGGACCGACAGCCCCCCCCGGGGTGGGTGGTGGTGGCCCGTCCCCACGCGGGGACCCCGTCCCATGGCGGGGGGACACAGGACCCCCCCCCGTCCCCAGGCTTACTTGACGTCCTGGCTGATCTGGCGCTCGAGGCGCTGCCGTCGCTCCTCCAGCTGCTCGATGGGGCTCTCCTCCGGGAATTCGTAGGGCGCCGTCCGCATCTCGCTCTCGGCCAGCGAGCGGCAGAACAGCTCCTGCCCGGATCATCCCTGTCATGAGCTGTGCCCGGTCTCAGCCCGCAGGGTTGGGAGGGGTACAACCGCGGGGGTTCCCTCCCTAGCTGAGCTGGAAAGGTGGGGGGGAGGGTTTGGGGTGGCGGGGGGAGAGGATGGGCGGGGGAAGGATGGAGGTGAGACCCCCTCCACCCCCCTGAGACCTGGCGAACTCGGCGCACGGGACCCACCTCCGCGATCTCCTTGTATTTGCCGTCCATGGAGGTGCGCAGGTCGACGGGGAAATGCTTCAGGCAATGGGGGGTCCCGGGCAGGGATCGCGCTGACTGCAGGGGCCGGGACCCCAGCCCACCCCGCAACTCTGCAGACACCAGTACAGCGTGAGCTGGGGGGGCCCGGACCCCCCTCCCGGGCAGGGAGGGGTTAATCAGCCCCTCCACAGCCCCGCCCCCCCCCCCAACTGGGATCCTGGTCCCCACAGTGGTGATGGGGAAACTGAGGCAGCTCACGTGCAGGAGGGACCCCCCCTTTGCCCCCCCCGGGCACTGAGGGGGGCTGCTGGCCCCATGGGGGTGTAAGGAGCCAGCAGCGCCAGTGAACGAGGGGCTCAGGGACCCCCCGGCACGGAGGGGGGGCAGGACGCTGGGATCCCCCCCTTACACCCCCAAGCAGCACCACAGGGGGGGCACCCCTAAACTGGGAGCCCCTCCCCATCACCCCGACACCCCACCAGCCCCCCCGGAGCAGCCCTGGCCCCCACCTGCCCCGCCCGGGGAGGGGGAGAGCCCGGCCTGGCCCCCCCACCCAGCCCCCCCCGGCAGCAGGGGACCCCCCGGGTGCCAGCACCCTCCTCTGCACCCCCGCACCCACCACCCTCATTGCCAAACCCCACCACGGACCCGGCTGGGGGGGGGGGGCACTGGAAATCAGGCCCTACTGATTAAACTGGGGCCACCAGTAAGAGCCCCCACCCACCCAGCACAGCCTAGGGGGTGAACCCCGGCGTCCCGGCCCCCCGCACCCCAATTGCCCCCATAGCGCATCCTCCCCGCATCACCCAAACTGGAATGGGGGTGGCTGGGGAGCAGCCCCCCCACCCTGCTCATTGCTAAGATCTGGGGTGGGGAAACTGAGGCACGCCCCGCCGGGCAGGGGGGGCTTCGCTGCCCGGCACCCCCCGTGCACACGCGCGTGCGAGAGCGTCTCAGCCGGAGCCGCTCTCTCCCCTGCCTCAGTTTCCCCACCGCGGAGGTACCTGTGGGTGCCCACCCGCAGCGGTGCCCACCCTCGCCAGGCAGCGGTGGCAGCTGGTGGCACCCCGGCAGGGCTGGCGCCTGTGTCACCCAGGGCAGGGATGGCACCGGTGTCACCTGGGGTGTGCCCGGCAGCGCGTCACCCAGGGCACGGCTGATGCACGGTGACGCCCCGGGGTGTCCTGTGCCACCGGGATGTGCCCCGTGCCACCCTGGGTGTCCTGTGCCACCGGGACGTGCCCCGTGCCGCCCCGTGCCACCCAGGGTTGCCCCATGCCCCCGGGACACGCCTGCCACCCTGTGCCACCCGCCAGCACCCCGCCAGCAGCAGCGCCGGCCGGGTGCCAGCCGCAAGGTGCCACATCGCCCACCCCGTGCCACCGTCGCCCCGTGCCACCGGGCCCCCACGAGCGCCACGCACCCCCCAGCCACGGTGCCGGCCGAGACCACCCGCGGGATGGCACACGAAGCCACCAACACCCTGACCCCCCCCCCATCGGGGGTCCCACCACCCCGCACCCCCCCGGCCCCAGCGCTTCCCCCCCTTCCTCCTCCTCCTCTTCCTCGGCTCACACCGCCCGCTGCGCCACGGCTCCGCCGCAGAGGCCCCCCCCGCCCCGCCACGCTGCTGGCGGGGGGGACACGCACGCACAAGGGACACGCAAGGGACACCCCGGTGACGGGAGCCCCACCGAGCAGCCCAGACGCCACGGTGATGGGCACGCCACCACCCCAAAGCACCCCCAAGCAGCCACCCCCACCCCAAACACAGACACCCCCCCCGCCCCGTGGCACCCACGCCAAGCCCCCCGGCACACCGCGGCATCGTCCCTCGGGCTTGGCGTGCCTCGGGCTTGGCGTGACCAGCGGCCTGGGCCGCCCCGCGGGCTGCCGGGACCCCGGCGGGGCTGAGGGGCGGGGGGCTCAGCCCCAGCCATGGCGGCGGCGAGGCGGGGGGCTCACCTGCGGGGCTGGGGGCCTGCAGGCTGCCCCGTTTCTTGAAGGGGTACTTGGCCGGGGCGGCCGAGGACATGGCGGCTCCTGGGGCGACGGTGACGGGGTTGGCGGTGGCGGGGTTGGCGATGGGTTGGCGGGGTTGGCGATGGTGGCGGAGACGGGGTCGGCGATGGCGGTGACGGGGGTCGGCGGCGGCGGTGACGGTGGCGGGGTTGGGTGGCGGGGTTGGGGGGGTGGCGGTGGGGGCCCCCGGGGGTGCCGGGGGGGGGGGCGGGGGGGACACGGGGGGACTCTTACGGCAGCAGGGCGGCAGGGCCGAGCGATGGCGGCCGCTCCCTCCCCTGGTTGATGATTGATGCAGGAAACCCGGGGCTGGACCAAAGTCCCCGGCGGAGCCCGGAAGCCGGGCCGAGGAAGAGGATGGGGCGGGGGGAGGATGTGGGCGAGGAGGAGGAGGAGGAGGAGGAGGAAGGTTGTCGGAGCAACCAGCCCTGCTGCGGCGCTGGGGGGGGGGGTGGCGGTCAAACCGAGATGGGTGCTGTGCGCCCCCGGGATGCGGTGCTGAGCCCCCCGCTCCGGGACAGACGTGCCCCCCCCCCCCCCCCCAACAAGGGGTGTCACCCCCCCCCCCCCCGAGATGGTGTTGGACTCCCCCCAATGGCAGCGGCACCGCCAACTGCAGGGGGACCCCCCCCGAGATGGGTGCTGTGCCCCCCCCCAAGGCCAGCATTGCCCCCCCGAGGCAGGGACCCCCCCCGAGATGGGTGCTGTGCCCCCCCAAGGCAGGCAGGGATCCCCCAAGGCAGGGACCCCCCCCCGAGATGGGTGCTGTGCCCCCCCAAGGCTGTCATTGCCCCCCCGAGGCAGGGACCCCCCCCGAGATGGGCTTCATCCCCGTCAGAGTCGGGGTACCCCGAGGCAGCTCCGTACCCCCTGGCTGGGCACGGCACCCCCCGACACGGGCCGTCACCCCCACACGCAGACATTGTACCACCCCCCAAAAGACCCCTCCCCATTGACACCCCCCCCAAAATGGGGCATCCCCCCCTGGGATGGGGCACTGCACCCCAAAAGAGGGGACTCACAGCCCCCAGACCCCGCAAGGGGGGGCCCTCAGCACCCACAGGGGAGGTCCGCAGGGGGTAACGACCCCCCAGTCCCCCCAGACCCCCACCCAAGCTGGGGGCACCACCATCCATGGGACCCCCCCCGCCCCAGAAGCAGGACCCAGCCGGGTCCCCACTGCTGGGGGTCTGGGGGTGCCACATCCTTGTGTCACCCCCCCCCAAGCCCCCCAATCCCCGCACGTCCCTACCTGCGCCGGTGGCTCCCGGTGCCGCGGCCTCGAGTGCGGGGAGGCGTTCGGGTGGGTGCCGGGCCGTGTCCCCGCCGAGCGCCCGGCCGAGTCCCCAAATCCGTCACCGGAGCAGGGGGATTATTTTTAGCCGCTGCCGGAGCGGAGGGAATGCCACCCACCGTGTGTGTCCCCCCGCCGTGTCCCCCACCCCATCCCGCTGTCCCGTGGCCACCCATCAGGGCCACCTCTGTGCCGGGCTGGGGGGGGCACAAGAGCCATCGGGGAGGGGGGGACAGTGGGGACCCCCAGCCTGAGCGCTGGGCTATGGGCGAGAGCCGGGTCCCCACCCCGTGACACCGGGGGGGGGGGGTTGGTATTTTAATTGGACCCCCTTCATTAGCGCCAGGTTCATTAGAGGCTTTGTGTCCGTGGGGACAGCAGGGACAGAGTGTCCCCGTGCCACCAAGGCTGGCGGGGATGGCGGTGGGGGGCCTGGGGGGGGGACACACGCAAGGTGGGATACGGGGACACCAGTAAGGGGACGTAAAGACCCCAGTGACCCTGTGGGGTGCAGGGATTTGGGGGCCCTTAAACCCGAATACTGGGGACCTGCAGCACCTCTGGGGGGACCCCACCCCGGCCCCCCCACCCAGTGCCACCCCTGCACCCAGCATCAGCCCTGGCAGGAGAGGGTGGGGGCACCCACCTGCCACCCGGGGTGTGGGGGGACCCTGTGGTCCTGCTGGCCTGGGGGACGGGTGCTGGGCTGGGGAGGGGGGTGCTGAGCCCAGGAGGAGGAGGAGGAGGAGGAAGGCTGAGCGCAGGATCCCATTAAAGAGCTTAGGCGGCAGGAGGGCGAGGGGCGGCACCCAGCAGGGCAGGACTGGGGGGGCTCGTCACCCACCCGGGGTACTGAGCTCCCTTTCCCCCCCAGGAGGAATCCCCCAGTGCCACCGCCCCCGCAGCACCCGGGGACCCCGCGGCTCCCGGGGAGGGGGGGCCCGGACCCCAGCCCCAATGCCAACCCAGCAGACGGGGGGCCACAGCCCACGGAGACGGGGGGAACCCCAGACCCACGCCCCCTCCCCGAGCCATCCCGGGGGACGCGGGGTGTCCCCGTGCCCCGCGGGCAGGGGGTGGCACGCCGCCTGTCCCCTTACGTAAAGCCCCGGGCCCACCTCCCCGAGATGCTCCATCTTTTTTTTTCCCCCCCTGAGCCCTAATCTTTGCCATCTTGGGCTAATTGGATTTCCTGGGTCACATGGCGAGATAAAAAGTCCCCAAATCCCACCGTCAAAAAAAATCAGGATATCCATGGGGAATTAAGAGAGAGAGCGGGGGGCAGCCAGCCCGCGAGGACCCACCGAGCTCTGCCTGCTGCGGGGCGCCCCGACCTCGGGGCGGCGGGTACCCGGCTCGGCCTTTCGGGGCTTCTCTTTCTCCCCCCATCGCCCACCGCCCGCCCCTGGGGTGCGCGCGCCGTTCCCCGCGGAGAGCTGGAAGAGCCCGGGGACCTAGAGGAGCTCAAGGTGTTCGAGGAGGAAGACGAGGCCATGGGGAGCGGGGCCAGCGCGGAGGACAAGGAGATGGCCAAGAGGTCCAAGGAGCTGGAGAAGAAGCTCCAGGAGGATGCGGATAAGGAGGCCAAGACGGTCAAGTTGCTCTTGCTTGGTAAGGGTGGAGGGGGTGTCCCCAGGAGGATGCGGGAGATGTCCCCTTGTCCCCACCCGGCACGAGGGACCCCGCTGATGCTGGGGGGCTGCGGCTGCTGGGGATGGGCGGGGGGCAAAAGCAACCAGGGAGAGGGGACGGGGACGGGGACGGGGACGGGGACAAGCAGTGCCATCAGCTCCTTGTGCTCTGCCTTTCTTCCTCCCAGGGAGAGCCCTGTCCCTGCGGCTCATTAGCCCTCGTCAGCCTGATGAGTTGCCCTTAGCGAGCTGAGGTTGCCCCACCAGCTGGGTGTCCCCCAGGGCTGTGCCTGGCACGAGCCGGGGGTGGCATCGGCTCTTGGTGGCCACCGGGGTGGCAGGGACGAAGGGGACAGCACGGGGACGGGACCAGGACACCGGGGCCGGGCTGCGGCACATCCCAAGGGGGTCAGCGAGACCCTGGGGTGCTCCTGTCACCATCACCCCCAAACCCCGCTGCTGGGTGCAGGGCGGGAGGGCACAGCCCCTGGGGGGACCCCTGCACCCTGCTCGGGCAGCGGGGTGACCCCACGGGGAGGCATGGGGGCCCCGCGGGGCAGGGACCGGCGGCGGGGGCTTATCCAGGTGGGGGGCCGGGGTCAAGGCGATTAGCACCCTAATTCTAAGCAGCTTCCCGTGCCGCCCTAAGCCGCTTACAGCGGCGAAGCCATGGCCGGCGGTGCCCGCGGCGGGCGGGAGGCGTGGGAGCCCAGGGAGCAGCACCCCGGTGGGTCCCCAGCGCCCCTGGGGGTCCCCGAGGTGTGGTCCGGCTCCGGGAGCAAGGGGTGACAGGAGGTGGCGTGGGGACGATGGCAGCGGGGGATGGAGGCCAGGCTGGGTGTCCGGCCAGGGGAGAGCGGAGCCGGAGGGAACGCGGCTCCGGTCCCCGCGCGGTGCCCATCACTGTGGCGTCAGGCCTGTGGTCTGTCCTGCCCTGGCCAGCACTAAGGTGCCCTCCCACCCTTTTCCAGGGGCTGGAGAGTCGGGCAAGAGCACCATCGTGAAGCAGATGAAGTGAGTACGGCCCGAGGACGAGGCACCCAGATTGGGGGGGGGTCACCAGGATGAGCCCCACAGGGCACGGGGGGGTGGCAGGACCCCGGTCACCCCCCCACATCATGCTGGTGGTGGCACCCTGCTGATTCCCAGGGTGGGGTGATGCTGGGAGGGGAGCGGGGGGCACCCCAGGGTGCCGCAGCTTGGGGCTGAGGCCGCCGTGCCCCCCCCAGGATCATCCACCAGGACGGCTACACGGCCGAGGAGTGCATGGAGTTCAAGTCCATCATCTACGGCAACATCCTGCAGTCCATCCTGGCCATCATCCGCGCCATGTCCACGCTGGGCATCGACTATGCCGAGCCGTCCCGCGCGGTCAGTCGGGGCGGTCGTCCCCGTCCCCCCCAAACCCGCCGCGCCGGCCGAGGGGACGCGGGGCCGGGGAGCCCCCGGAGCCGGGCTCCGTAGCGGCCCCATGCTTCCCCCCAGCCCCCTGTCCGGCCCCGGGGGCTTTCTGGGGGCAGGGGCCACGGGTGGGCCGGTGGCGAAGGGTCCCTCTTGCAGGACGATGGCCGGCAGCTCTTCAACCTGGCCGACTCCATCGAGGAGGGCACCATGCCCCCCGAGCTGGTCGACTGCATCAAGAAGCTGTGGAAGGACGGGGGGGTCCAGGCTTGCTTCGACCGAGCCGCCGAGTACCAGCTCAACGACTCGGCCGCGTAGTGAGTGGGGTCACCAGCTGGGATGGCGGGGGGACAGGGACGCGCTTGGGGACCCCCCGCCTGGCAAAATCCATCCCCACCCTGATCCTGGGAATCCCCCGTCCTCCATCCCACGGGTGCCAGGGGGCTGCAGCCCCCCGCCGTGCCCCCACAACGTCCCTGCAGCCCCCCAGCTCCCCCGGGGACGGCGCTGCCTTGGAGTCCCAGCGTTTGGCAGAGCTTAGCCCCCCCCCCCGCCATCCCCAAAAAGCCATCGGGGGGGGGGGGGGGGGGCGGGACGTGGGCAGCCCCTCGGCAGTGGGTCACGTCCCCTCCTGTCCCCCCCAGTTACCTGAACCAGTTGGACAGGATCACGGCCCCCGGCTACCTCCCCAACGAGCAGGACGTGCTGCGATCCCGAGTGAAGACCACGGGCATCATCGAGACCAAATTCTCCGTCAAAGACCTGAATTTTAGGTGGGTGGGTGGCCCCTCCATGATCCCCCCCGCCCCAGCCCCGACGTGGGGAGGGGGTTTGGGGTGAACCTGATGCTCCAGGGACCACCAACCCCTCCTGGACCAGTCACCGCATCCCTGATGCCGCCGAGGACAGGGTGCTGGGACCATCACGCCGGGGGGTGGCAGGACCAGATGTGTCACCTCCCCGTCCTTGTCCCCTCCCCAGGATGTTCGACGTGGGAGGGCAGAGATCGGAGCGCAAGAAGTGGATCCACTGCTTCGAGGGGGTGACCTGCATCATCTTCTGCGGGGCGCTGAGCGCCTACGACATGGTGCTGGTGGAGGACGACGAAGTGGTGGGTCGGGGGTCCGGGAGGTGACTGGGAATAGCCCAGCAGCATCGGGGAGAGGAGCTGGGTGCCATGGGTGATGGTGTGGGTGATGCGGGGAAGGGGTGGGAGATGCGGGATGGAGATGCGGGATGGAGATGCGGGATGGAGATGCGGGATGGAGCTGGCTCCCACCCAGCTGCACCCAGTAAAGGTGTCAGCGCTTCCTCCGGGGGCACAAGCAGCCCAACCAAGCCAAAACGCAGGGGCACGGGGCCGTGGCTCTGCCCTCGCCGCTGCC
Source organism: Platalea leucorodia (assembly GCF_965183815.1). Classification (NCBI taxonomy): domain Eukaryota; kingdom Metazoa; phylum Chordata; class Aves; order Pelecaniformes; family Threskiornithidae; genus Platalea; species Platalea leucorodia. Next base: position 5,939,613 of record NC_138841.1, read on the forward strand.
CACGAGGAAACCCCCCGTCCTGCCGAGCAGCCGCGGGTGAAGCAGCTCCCAACGCCGCCCTGCCACCGGGGAAGCGAGCAAACCCCGAGGAGCCGGCCCCGGCGCCGGAGAGGAAGAGAACGGGTCTCGATGAGGGAAAATCTCGCCCAGAGGCACCTCTTGCCTTGCTGTGCCCTCCGGGGTGGGCAGAAAAGCAGCGATAAGGGGCAGCTTTCACCCTCCCGGCAAGCGGCGGCAGGACGAAGGATGGCACAAGGGCGTTAAGCCAAGCCCTCCGGGTGCCCGGCAAGGGATGCTCCGGCAGAGCCGCTGCTCCGGCAGCGGGGGGAAGCAGCTTCGAGGGCGGAGGTCTGGAGAGGGGGAACCCAACAGCCCCAAAACGGGACGTTTCCAGAAGAAATAAGGGGTGAAGAGGAGCAGAGGAGGAGCAGGCTGCCTTCTCGCCGGCCGAGGGGACCGGGGCAAAGCGTCCTTGCTGGCATCTCCCCCAGCGGCCGGTCCCGCGGATGCTCCCTGGGTCCAAACGCCTTCGCCGGGAGCTGGGCCGGGGCCGGGTTCTGCGGCCGGCGGGGCTCGCCAGGGCCAACAGCCCTCCCTCCGCCACGAAGCAGCAGCGTGCGTGAGGCACGGGGGGAAGGAGAGAGCGAACGTCCCATCAAAGCCCTCGGGAGAGGCCGGGACGCTTCCCCCGCGCAGGACGGGGCAGGATTTGGCCGAAGGCGGCCCTGCGGGTGCCCTGCTCGCTGAGGCCGTACAGAAAAGCTCCTGGCTCAGGCGTTAGCAGGCCTCATTGAGAGAGCTTTAATCTAGATTTGAAGGGGGAAAGGGATAAAACCGGGCTTGCTAGGGATGAGCCTAGGGGTGGCACGCCTGTGCTGGAGAAGAGATCTACAGCCCAACTGAAGTGCATTTACACCAACGCACGCAGCGCGGGCAACAAGCGGGAGGAGCTGGAAGCCATTGCGCAGCAGGAAAACCGTGATGTGGTCGCCATCACGGAAACGCGGTGGGATGACTCGCGCGACTGGGGTGCTGCAATGGACGGCTGCAAGCCCTTGAGAAGGGACGGGCGAGGAAGGATTCAGCAAGGCTCAGGGCCGGGTCCTGCCCTGGGGGCACAGCAACCCCAGGCACCGCTGCAGGCGTGGGGAGGAGCGGCTGGGAGCTGCCCGGCGGGAAAGGGCCTGGGGGTGCTGGTCGACAGCCGCTGAACATGAGCCAGCAGGGTGCCCAGGTGGCCAAGAGGGCCAGTGGCATCCTGGCTTGTGTCAGGAACGGTGTGGCCAGCAGGAGCAGGGCAGGGATGGTCCCCCTGTGCTGGGCACTGGTGAGGCCGCCCCTCGAATGCTGTGCTCAGCGCTGGGCCCCGCACCCCAAGGCGGCCATGGAGGGGCTGGAGCGTGGCCAGAGCAGGGCAGCGAGGCTGGGGCAGGGGCTGGAGCACAAGGCTGGGGAGGAGCGGCTGGGGGAGCTGGGGGGGCTCAGCCTGGAGAAGAGGAGGCTGAGGGGAGCCCTCATCGCTCTCTGCAACGGCCTGAAAGGAGGCTGGAGCCGGGGGGGTCGGTCTCTGCTCCCCAGGAACAAGCGATGGGACGAGAGGGAACGGCCTCAAGCTGCGCCAGGGCAGGGTTGGGTTGGGTATTGGGAAAAACTTCTTCCCCCAAAGGGCTGCCAGGCCCTGGCCCAGGCTGCCCAGGGCAGGGGCTGAGTCCCCATCCCTGGGGGGATTTAAAAGCCGGGGAGATGTGGTGCTGAGGGACATGGGTTAGTGGGGGACTTGGCGGTGCTGGGTTATGGTTGGACTTGGTGATCTTAAGGGTCTTTTCCAACCTTAATGAGTCTATGATTCTGTGATTCCACGACTTCGCTCCAGCTGGATGGAGCCGTGGCCTCCTGAGGCTGCCCCTGCAGCAAACCAGAAGCCGCACGTCTGCTTTAAAACCAGAGCTTTTCCTTTGCTCTGCTCCTTTCCGCGGCTGCGGGTAACAGCCAGGGGCTGCATCCAGCAAGAGCATCCCCAGCCCTCACCGAGCACCTTCCAGCAGCCGTGCCGCAGGGCCACGAGGTTTCCCCGGATCATTTTCCCACCGTAAGCCTTCATTTCTGAAGATGCCAGGAGGGAAGGGAGCATCGCGCTGCCCGGAGATGCTTAACACCGCTCCCCATCCTCAGCGCCCACTGGATTTATCCGGGTTGCTCGCACGGCGGCACGGGGATGGGCGGGAGGGACTCGGTGCAGGCAGGGGACAGGCAGCAGAGCCCTTTGCTGCTGCGGCAAACAGGAGCATCCCCGGCAGCACGGGGGAAAGCTCCCCTCTCGGGAATGGGGGGATTTGGGGGGGGCTGCAACGGCCAAAAGGGGGGCGTAAATAAGCACCGGCGCTTGGTGCCAACGAGCCCGTTTGCTTGCAGAACCGCATGCACGAATCCCTGCACCTGTTCAACAGTATATGCAACCACAAGTTCTTTGCCGCCACGTCCATCATCCTCTTCCTCAACAAGAAGGACCTTTTCGAGGAAAAGATCAAGAAAGTCCATCTCAGCATTTGCTTCCCAGATTACGACGGTGAGTGGCTCCGTTCCCCCTCCTCCAGACCCCGCCAAAGCCTGGTCTCCGGCGCGGAGGCGCGTGGTCCCACCGCGGACACTGGGAGCAAGTCAGGAGCAGAGGAGAGGACAGATGTGGCCTGGGGAAGGTGTTTGGAAGGATTGAAATGAGCTAAAATGGCTTTTGTTTTGTTGTTTAAATCACTTTGCTAGGTGCAGTTGCCACCCAGCCCTTCTCCTCCTCCTCCTCTTCCTCCTCCGGAGGGAGATTTCAGCTCTAGCTCTCCAAAACAAGCCCTAAGCAGCCCCTGCTCCTCACCCAGCTCCGACGGTCATCTCCCATCGTCTCCTCCCTCCGCAGGTCCCAACACGTTCGAAGACGCGGGAAATTACATCAAGACCCAGTTCCTCGATCTCAACATGCGGAAGGACGTGAAGGAGATCTACAGCCACATGACCTGTGCCACAGACACGCAGAATGTCAAATTCGTCTTTGACGCCGTCACGGATGTCATCATCAAAGAGAACCTCAAGGACTGCGGCCTCTTCTGAGCCTCTGGGCGGCAGGTACGTCCCGGCAGGCTTCGGTTACGAGAAACGGTTATTTAACCGCAAAAAAAAAAAGGGCTGGGGATGAGGGGGATGCGGCAAAGCCCGCTCCATCCCGCTCTGCGGGGCGATGGGATGTGGGTCACCCCCGGCTTTGCCATCAAACACGGTCTGGAAAATGCAGAGCAGGGGAGGAGGCGCTGGGACGAGGGGGGAGCGGGGGGTGCGGGGTGCCAGCAGAGCTCCCCGGGGGCTGGGTTCCCTTCCCCAGCTGCCGGGGGCTCAGCCCCGTTATTATTTCAAACTCGTTTTGCCAGACTGCTTCACCCCCTTGCCTGTGGAGAGAGATGAAAACAGCAGATTATGGCCCAAATTATGCACCTGAGCCAGATCAAACCCTTTTTTCTCAGGGCCTCCTGTTGCCACAACACCGTCACCGGTGCCGCGCCGGTTTGCAGCCCGGTTGGGAGGCCGTGACCCAGCCTCGGCTCGCAGGAATAACCCCAGCGATGCCCCGGTGCAGCGGGGCGCAGGCAGGGAACGGCCATGCCTGCTTCGCCCGGCCGTTAGCTCCTCACCATAAAGGTTTAATTAGGGTTTATAACCCCAATCCTTAGGGCTGAGCCGCGGCGGGAACTTCTTCCCCGCTTTCCGAGCAGCTCCCAGCTTCGATGCTTTGGTTTTTAGGGAACCTCTGGCGCTTCCCTTGTCCCTAAATATTAATAGAGAAGCAAGGAAAAAAGAAGAAAGCAGGCAGGGAGGCGGGCAGGCGGCTTCCCCGCAGGCAGAGGCAGGACGGAGGGTACAGCTCTGCCTTGTGCTCCGACCAAAGCGGCTTTCGAAGCAGGGCGCTCGGCCGCCTTCGGCCGAGAACCCGCTTCTGGCACGGAGGAAAATACAAATACTGTGCCGAGGCGGCGGGCGGGGAGGCCCTGCAACAGCAAAAGCCGCAGGGGTTGATCAGCGAGGGAATACCGGGGTCGCTCTCCAGGCTTTTTGCCATTGCCTGGGTCAGAGAATTTAAACCGATGAATTTTTTGCCGTCGCCGAGCGTGATGCAATGAAAAGTCGCTTCTCTAAACCCACCCTTCCTGCGCCTTGCACCATTCCACCCTTAACGTCGTCATCTGAAAGCGTTTTTTAACCCCCTCTTCTTTCTTCCTCCCTGCTAGAAGAGGAAAGGACTCCCATTTCATCGCCGTTCTGCTGAGCAGAGCCAAAAGGATTAAACCAAGAAATAAAAAGTTCCTCCCACCCCACTTTTTCTACGACCTGCCCAACCGAGCCACCTACTTTCAAGCCCAAAAGCTTGAAAGCTGAAGCTGCTCCCTTTTGTGGCCATTTCCTCTTTTTTTAAAAGAAAAAAAAAAAAGAAAGAAAACCCTGCTCTCTACAGTGCGTGAAAGGCGGCGTTTATAAACGAGATCTGGAGTGGTTTGACACCAAAGAGCAGGAAAATTAACATGGAGCCACGGTACGTCCACGCTGCCGCGGCCGGGCAGCGCGGCGCGCCTCGCTTCTGCGCTCCGCGGCTGGCTTCTTCCCTTTGTCAGAGCTGAATTCATCAACCCGGGAGTTTCTGGGGAAGGCGGAGGCTGGGCTACCTACGAGTCGCTCCTGGGAGCCAACCTCAGTCCTTTGGCTGGAGAAATTCAGGGGTTTTGTGGCCTAAGGCTTGAGTGAATTTCTCTTGGGCGAGCACAGGCAGGAGCCCGTGCGTTAGGGGCCGGGGGAAGGAACGGCGCCTCCAGAAGAGGAATGGGCAGGATAAAGAGGAAATGGTTACTTGAAAGATTTTCATTCTGCTATTTAGAGCTGTAATTGCTCTTTACCGTTTGTAAATAAATCGCCGCCGGTACCGTAGCCACGTCCTGCATCCTCACTGTTTACTGCAGAGGTCACACGTACGGCTTCATTTAACTGTAGGAAAAACAAAATAAAGAAATACGCATGATGTCTATCGTTTCTCCCACTTCGATCTCTCTGGGATGACTCTTCCCGAGCCCCGTTCCTGTGCCCGGTACCACGGAGTATTTTACGTTCTTTGCGTTCATTGCGCGCACACGGATCTCCCACCGAGATCAACCAGCGCCCGGCACGGGGCCACCGCCGTCCTCCCGGGTGGCCGGTAGGGACCGGGGCACAGGTGCCACCAGGCCACCACCGACCAAAAAAAACCCTTCCCAGGCAAAGCACCCTCCTCCCAGCCGGCCGAGTAAAGCGCGTACTTGGACCCTGGCGCAGCTCCAGCCATCAGCCCGGGGAGGTTTGCGTGGCTTTGTTGAAAAGGCAAGGCCAGCCACCCGCCGCGGCCGGGCGAGGCTGCAGTAATGCCTCAAGGCTGCCGAGAGGGGAATTGTCAGGCAGGGAGGGCTCAGGGCAGCTTGGGGAAGAGCTCCCAGACCATAAATAAGCTCTTTGCGGCTACGCGGTAGCCGTTCACAGCACCCGCACGCATCCCTGAAGTATTTCATTCCGTATTTTAGGTAAGCGTCTTCGAAACGGGCTACAGCCCCTAACAGCAGTCCAGAGCAGTCCTTTTCCCATCAGGTTGAAAAGAGGCAGCAAGATTTGTGCTATAAATAAGCAATAAACTAACCACCTGCCAATAATCCCGCTGACCGACTGGATGCCTGCTGTTTTCCATCTGCGCCAGCACAACCCAAGTCTTTGGGAGCAGCAGAACCGGCGGCACGGAGAGCGCCGACAGCCGTGTACGATAAACCACGGGCAACCCTCCCCTCCCGTTAACGACACCCGTTTCCTATCGAAGCGCTTACCTTCTCCAGCAAAAGCCCAAAAACGGGGGGGAAACGCTGCTGGAAAAATGAAGAATGAACTAGAGAAAAGGCTAAACTGTTTACTCACCATTTTAATACTGCCAACAACTCTAACAGATTGAAACTGTACACATGACAAACTGGGAAAGAGAGTCTCAACGCAATGGTTCAGCAAAGGAATGTACTGACTGGTTATGACCGTTACTACAGTAAAAACGATGGCAAACGGGAATTTGGCACCACATATACAAAGTAAAGGCATGCTTGTCAATACAGTTTAGGAGTCTCTGAACAGAAAGGCCATGGTAAATGCAGAACAAGGTGCACCCTTGATAAAATCGCCCACCGGTTTAGACCAAAACTGCACAAGAATCGAAGCGGTTGGTTTAGTAGCTCTGTAGCAGCACGCGTTTCCCATCCAGTTTGGAGCTCAGCGTTCCACCTCGCCAAGGGAGGCGGCCCGGGGACGCGCTCACCGCGAAGCTGGCTTCGTGCTTCCCGCGCAGAATGACTCTCAATTGGGATATCGGCATAAACCAGGTTCACCCCTAACCATAAGCTAAAAAGACTCGCTCATCCTGCTGCAGAAGCTTCTTTCAAAAGCCTTAGGGTAGCAGGACGGTAACAAATTACACATCAGAAAAAGCCGAAGCTATCACCGTTAAGAGCTCTAAGGATTCTTTAAGTAGTTGCAGAAATATTAAATCCTGACCATACCAAGTGTTAAAAACAAAGAGTTCCTGCTAAGAGGAATACTTTCTGCATGATCTGGTCACATGTGCATAGTTAAGTGATTTTTTTTTTTGTTGTCGTTTTTTTATTTTTAAAACAAGATCCGTTTGCAAATAAAGAAATAAAATTTAGTAAAGTTATAGTTTTCTTGATGGAAAAAACCTTAAAAACAGACTAGTGGTGGCTTGTTAACCAAAGAAAGAGAGAAAGCTACATATCGAAGGTCTGGAATCCAGCACCTCAACTTCACAACAGCTGTACACATTTGAGATTACGCCATCCAAACGACGCCAGGATGATCTAGTCACACTAACAGTTGTTCCATCTTGACCTAAACTTCAACATCCCATATCAATAAAAAGGTCCCTAATACAGAAGATTGTGCTAAAGAATGCAACGATTCCGCATGCTGTTTTCGTTTCCCTGGTCCTGTTCATGCTTGCAGCTGTCCCCGCGAGGCAGCCAAGAGTCTGGTTCTCAAAACGCCGCATCGTAAAAACTGAAAAGAAAAGAGCGAGCGTTAGCGAGGCGAAGGCAGCCCGAGCTGGCGCGCAACGCTTCAACGCTACCAGCGGCTGAGCTTTACCTTCTTCCCACGCCCCTTCCTTCTCAATAGAGTCCACATTCCTTCAGGTTGTTTTTAATGATAACATCTGTAACAGCATCAAACACAAACTGCACGTTCTTGGTGTCGGTGGCACAGGTGAAGTGCGTGTAGATCTCCTTGGTGTCTTTTCTCCGGTTCAGATCTTCAAACTGACACTGGATGTAGGCAGCTGCTTCCTCGTACGTGTTGGAGCCTGAAAAAGATAAGATCCCTTACTTTGGCCAGCAGTTCACAGCAGAGAGATCTTTTAAGTACATATTAAGCTGCTTGCAACCATCTGCCTTATCCAGCTACAAAGCCAAATCCACCATTAACCCCTTCTTGGAAATCTGAAGTCTATTCCCAGCTTCTGGTCCGTGACCTTGGACAAGTCGCTCGCTTCTGCAACTTGCCAACTCCTCCCCAGAGATCGCTAGAAGGGAATGTCGTACACCGGCTACGGTAATGCTTCATGCTGGAAGCATGTAGTTATAGCAGAAGAGTGACAAATGACAGGAATAAGCAGGTTTGAAGGAAGGACCACTTAAAAAAAATAATCTAAATGCCTCGAGCAGTGACCAGGCGAAGCATCACGTCCGTGCGGGGCCACGGCAGGGAAGGGCTGCACCACAGACCGTTGCTGAAACACAGAGACACCAGGGTGAACAAGTGCCATCCCCAGGACGTGGATAAGTTTCAGAGCCTCTAAAATTGAATTTACGTGAAACTATTGTCCTAATAACATGTGGAAAAGGCAGAGTGACCTCGGTTTGCTGGAGCGCAATACTCTGCTATCCGTACTCCAGGCCATAAAGCACACGGACAAAGGCTTTTCTGAACCACAGATGTGCGTGACCACATCTCTTCCGAGAAAACAAGCTAACTTCACAGCCCAAAGATGCTGCCCAAGAGACAGAGTTAAGGGAATAGGGAAAAAGATAAGCTTTTAAGTTGTCTTGGATTGCGTAGGCTTTGACTGACTCATCCCTGGCAACAAATAAAACTCACGAAGCTGTCTTCGTGAGCCCAGCCTCACCTGTGTACTCTGGATAGCAGATCGTTAGTGGGCTTTTCTTAATCTTCTCCTCAAACAGGTCTTTCTTGTTCAAGAAGAGAATGATCGATGTGTCCGTGAACCATTTGTTGTTACAAATGCTGTCGAACAGTTTCATACTCTCATGCATCCGGTTCTGGAAAATAAAATGAGAAGGGTGATGCCTCATTCCCGAGCTACCAGGGGAGGACGGGGTGGGGGGACAGACAGGCTTTACTACAAAGGCCAGCCTAAAGAGCCAAGTGCCACCGACATGTCCTCACTGCCACTTCATCAGGAAGGGCACGGGCACAACCCTGAGCAGGCGTCAGGTCACCTCCTCGTCCCGTAGCTCCCCCAGGACGTGTCTGGTCCTCCACGGAGGTACTCACACCTGGGGGAAGGGGCTGCAGGGACAACTCAAGGCACCTCCCTCCCCTGTAACCAGGGCCTGGAGAAAAATCTCATTGACGCATTACGTTTCTTAGTTTCTGGGGCAAGATACTGCGGGTTGCTGCAAGGAAGCGCTCATCTTCACAGCCCTTGAACAACTGGAACAAGAGCAGCAAGCCGGAGACATGGCCCCGCCGCGATTCCACCTCCCTTCTCCTACAGGGCCACGCAGCCAGGCACTGCCAGCTCCTCCGTAACATACCATTTCCTCGTCCTCGGCCAAGACGAGGTCGTAATCGCTGAGGGCCACGCAGAAAATAATTGCCGTCACACCTTCGAAGCAGTGGATCCACTTCTTCCGCTCCGACCGTTGGCCACCGACATCAAACATCCTGGGAGAGGCAGGAGAACGATCTCAGAGGGCGCGGAGCCCTCCCTCCCCGGCCGCCACGCCGCTCACGGGGGACGGAGGCGGCTCTGCTCCGGACTTTCAAACAAGCAGGGTTTAGGGGAAAACAGGTACGCAGCCCTCCATCAGCAAGGCCAACCGCTCCGAGCCCTCCCTTTCTCGGGAGGGTGGATTTTAAAACCAGAATTCTTTTCTTTCGAGCAATTTCAGCAGGAAGAACTAGATGTTACCTACATCGCTATCCAGAAGTCTGCCGATTCACCAGGGCATGCTTATTTTGTTCTCTGGCTCCTATTTCCTTAGCAACAATCCCTTTGCTTGACTGGACTCCAACCACCTACTCATAGTCAGCTCTTCCAGTTAATTTACACTGCGTCTGACAAAGGATTATCTGGAACGTACTACCTGCACGCTATCGCTGGGACCCAGAAAAAATTAACAGGGTTAAGAAATAGTTTCATGTATTAAAAAAATTAAAAAAAAAAAAAATCTGTGAGCTATTGAAGTTTGAAGGCTACAGAGTTGCTTACAGAAGTTCTGCCTATAAAAAAAAAAAAAGATGCCAGTGTCTTGGATACCAAAATATTTTGATGAGAAGCAGGATTGCCCAGGATGTTCTGATGGACTGTGACTTAATTAAATCAAGCCAGATACAAGTCAATAGCCGAGAGCTATGAAAATCATAAACATTGATTTGTTATCAGAGCAAACAGGCAGACAAGAGAGGAACTGCCCAGGGTGGGCCAAAAGCAATGCAATTTAATGATGCCAAACAAGGCAGCCAGAAGTGCCGTTCGGCTGAGTCCAATCTTCTATTTAAGGTAAACCGTCCCCGTGGACCACAGGAGGAAAGATGAAAATCCCTGAGGATACAGGCTATTTACTTAGCTCGTATCATTTGCCATTCCTCTCCGCTGTTAGCGCGGAGACATCTGGAAAGGAGCGGCATCCTTGACAACTCGGCTTCGCCAAGCTAATCCAAATTCGAGTCACAGTTATACTCAGGCTACCTCAGCCCGTTATTAACGTCTGAGATTTAACATCAAGGCTTCCGTCACGGGAAAGATGGCAGCTTCAGGGTTTAAGATGTATTAATGCTTTCCTTTGTGGAACAAATCCCTCCGAGACGAGACACCTCGCGTCTCAGGCTCTGCACATGATCAATGATTCCAGGCAGGCTGGGGAAAGAGCAATTCCCCTCTTTGCATCAGGGAGGCACGCCTCCGAGCGCTCAGCCATTTCCCTTTAAAAGAAGGGTTATAATGATTAAACGGAATACGCCTGCTACCTCCAGCTCGCTCTTGCATTAGTCAGACGTGATGTTTTTTAAAAGAGCGCCACACGCTGCAGCTGGAAACGCTAATCCTAATACATCGCGACGGAAGGCGAGTTTTCCCTGGACAAACCCGAAGCCATGTAAACAGCTCGGTGATGCAAAGTGTTCAGGCATTTTTTTTGTTAAAACGGTTCACAAGTTAAGACAGTTCAGAAGCCAAAATGCTACCGTTCTCCCAAAAAAAGCGTGCAAACAAATCAGATTTTATAAGCAACGTTTGGATTTTTGCTGTAGCTCTTTCAAACTGTTTTCAAACGCAAGCTAAAAATAAGCAAACAAATGCTTATTTAAAGGCTCTGAGCAACAAAGACTTGAAAACATCGCCACAGACGAAGGGAACTCGCCCGAGATACGGGCGCTGCGCTTTCCTACATCCACGTTACGGGACACGAATGCCCGCCCCGCGGGGCTCCAGGCTGTTTGTCACGATCGGGATCCAAAGCGAGGATTTGCTAATGAGCAGCTCAAGAGCGGGGAGGAGAGCTAAACTGCAGGCTAGCAGCCGCTACGGAGGTTAGAGGGAGCTCGATTAGTGATACGTAAAGGGACACTGCCAAGGCCAGGCTCCATACCCGAGCCCTGCAGGGACTGGATTGAGAAGGCAGAGGGGACAGGCAAGTCCCCTCCGCCGCGGTGTCAGGCAAAGGCAGCCAGTCCCCAGCACGCTTTCCGCACGCCCCATTCCTGCTCCGCAGCAAGTGTCAGTCAGCAGAGTCATCTACAGCTTTGTGGGGAACACCATGCAGCCCAGAGGCAAGACTGACTGCGGGGAGAGCTCTTATCTCCCGCTTCAAAGGAAGGGGTTAAATTCAAACTCAAAATCCAGGAGTCAGTGTCCTTTTAGTATTGGGGGGTTTTTTTGATCCTGTAAGCAAGCAGTCAGTACCTGTGTCTGCGATTCCAACATAAAAGCAGCTGAAAAGAACAGAAGAAGGCAAATAAAAGTCAAACCGGTATCTCCAGTCAGCAATGCCAGTAGAGAGGGAGCGTAACGGAGGCAAGGAGGACAGTTAAAACAGGGCGAGACGTTTCGCAGCGCAGGTGTGGGACCCACCGCCGCCACCGCGCACGGAGAAATCACCGCAGTCCGCAGGGACGAGCGCTGCCCTTCACTTACTTGAAGTACAGGTCCTTGAAGGTGAAGTGAGTTTCCACAATGCCTGTAGTTTTAACTCTGGTCCGCAGAACATCCTGCTGAGTCGGAATATAGGTCGGCTGGGATATTCTATCCAAGTCATTTAGGTAACTAAACCAGAAGAGACAACACAAGATGCACTTTTTTTAGTCCGCTTGCTCGCCATGAATCTTTTATAAACCGCAGAAGAAAGTCATCACGGAATTTATTCATCATCTTCACATAGTACAGACCTCGAACATGCAGCGAACAAACCCCCTTGGGTCCCAGGGTTGATTTTGTTGGGGTTTTGGGGTTCTTTTTAAACCCTTCCCCATATGACCTTGCAGCATGTGCTGGGTGGAGTTCAGCTAGCCGGGGAGCGAAGCCTGATAAGAAGCTAGCAGAAGGATTGCTGATGCAGAAGCCATGCCAAGACTGCTATCTCTTGGGGCAATTCAAAGTAGTCAAGGTCTTTCGCATCAAAGCACAAGGCAACAAATCCAGCGGCTCGCTTTTAAAGGGCAAGGATAAGTCAAATGAACCAAGAGGAAAGAATTAAGCATCAAGAACTACCCCAAATGCATTCACCTCCTTTAGCAAGAGCAAACTCACACATAACACATCCAGCCCCCCAACGGCACGGCCGCCGGAGGAAGCCGTTTCTCCGCGGCATCAAGGCAACGCACCCATCGAGACCCCAACTAATTCCAGCTACAGCAGATTCCCTTTGAAGTTCGGCTCTCCGGCACATAAGAGGTATACATCATTTCCAGCAGCGTCAGAAATCCCGCTCCAGCCAGCAACACCTCTGAGCTCGTTTTTCCTGTTAAGGGGAAGGCGACGGCCTCCTGCTTCTGCGAAGGAGACTAGGATTGCTCCAGCTCCGTTGGGAAGGGACCGGAGGCAAGCGTTCAGCCGCCTTCGTGCGCAGCTGCCAGCAGCGTTATCCCTACCAGCTACGGCCACGTCTTTATCAGGAGCGGTTTTGCATCAATACGGCACTGTGCAACTGGGAGATTTTAGCGGCACGATGGCTCTACACTGGTGTAACAAACCCTGCAATCCCAGCAAAGCTTTACCACAGATCCACGGTCAGCCAGGGATGGCTCCTTCCCACGCACCCAAAATCTGTGCCAGGAGCTCCAAATTTCCACGTGCCTCCGTCACCGAGCAAGCAAGGTACGGAGCGACATCTCCCTCCTCCGTCAGCTTCGGCATCTCCTCTGGCCAGGACTACCAGCATATTTGCAGAGCACTAACCTATTTTCTGAACCCCAGAAGAACCCAGCCTCCCCGCCGGCCTCCTGCCCGTGCTCGCCCAGCGCCGCAGGGCTTTTCCCAAAGAGCTGGTAGCTGCAGGCGGTTTTAGCCCAGAAAGAGCCAACTCCCCTCGTTCCCCTCTCACGTTCAGTGGGATGACAGGTTTGTGAACCGCTCTTTGACCAGAAACGCAGCACCCAAAACTCACACTTGGGATTGGCTTTAGTTTCAGCTTAGTAAAACAGACTTTGGAAGGTACTTACCTTCATTAGGCTTCTGTTAAGAAATATTTCTGAGGAAATAACATGCCCAGATTTTCCTGCCCCCTCCCTTTCCTACCAGTATGCGTTTAGCTGGGATACGGTGGTTCAAAAGCTGATGGAAGAATGGACCCAGCAACTCCTAACAGCTTGGCTTTGATACAGGTCACACAGCTGCCCTGAATCACCGAAGTGATAAATGTGCAAGCTGAGGCTGTAAAGCATCTGCTCCTAATTGCCAGCTTCCAGCATCAGAAGTTTGGCCAGTGAAACTGGTATAATTCCTGCTTCGGGGTTTTTAGGCAGCCAGCGAGGGGTGAATGGAGCCAGGCGACTCCCACCAAATGAATTGCAAAGTGCCACTTGCACGTCAGTCAGGAGAACGAGGTGTAGCACATTAACTGCTGCTCTATCTGCAAGCTGCCTTAAAAAAAATAAGCGTTGCCAGATTAATTCCAGAAAGACTCAAAGAGCAAATAAGTACTGGATCCCATGGAAATACCTACGCAGTCGGGAGATCCAGCACAGGGGATTTCTCGGTAGCAGAAGAGCCGCCCAAGCGCCCGGGCACGCAGCCTCCTCCGGCCACCCTCGCCTTGCCGGAGGCAGTCGGCTTTGTGGGCAGAGGAAGCAGCTTGCCCACCCAAAAAACCCGGCTGCAGAGCCCAGCCTGTGCAGACTGCTGCTTGTTTCCCTCTACCACATACAGATTTAGTGGAACTTGGGGAAAAAAAACCCAAAACTGGAAAAGCACAGCCCGCGACTCAGGGTTTCGAGCGACTCATAACCCACAGCTTGCCGCAGCCTGTCTGAAAGTTTAAAGATGTTCCTCACAAATATTGTTTCGGGAACTGAAAACATCTACCTTACTGAATCTTTCTACATCCCACGCAGTTTGAATCCCTTTTCACAATCTCCTTCGCCACCAGGCTTCCTTCATACGCTGAGGTTGCAACACTTGTTCCCCACCTTGCATCCTTGTGTTTACAGAGCCAACTATTTCTCATGCTTCAACGCCGCCTTGCAAACACAAGCTTGCAAAAAAGACAGTTTTGTTTTGTTTTGTTTCCCTTCTTTTTTCACCCTTAAAATGAGGGCTCGAGTACAAAAACGCTGACCGAAAGCCTACAGTGTAACTCGTGTTTGTCTTAGTGACCCTCCAAGCCTTCCCAGGACGTCCTGTGCCAGGCTGGCACTGGCTCAATACCTGCGTGTGCAAGGATCTGCAGTTCCAGTTCCATCAGAAAACCTGCCAGCTCCGATGTCGTCCCACCTCGCGCTCAGACTGCTCTAAGAAACACCGACCGCAGCAGCGGGATGTTCTGAAGCGGACGGCTTTCAGCTGGTGAAGACAACAGAGTTCCCCTCCTCCACGCGCTCACATGAACCCTGGAATGGTATTGTCCTAACAATTCAGTCATGTTTCCTTTTAACGCTGGAAAGAATGCTTTCAAGGCCAAAAATGGCTCTGAAAGCCCTGAAAGATTCATACAAAGCATTTATTATGAACGACTAGCCGCAGCTCCGGGAAGGAGGGGCTGGCACCATCGCGCCCGAGGGCAGAGCGGCAAACAAAAGCCAGCCCGCGCCAGGGAGAGGAGATGCAGGGTTGGTACCCAGGTGGGTCGGTATTTGCAGCCACCCAACACCCAGCTTTCGAGAAACATTAGCACAAGCACCTGCGCCCGTCTGAAAATACTGAATAACTGAAAATACTGAAAAATACTGAAAAACAGTATTCTTCCTACACAGGCTGACAGCTCGTACAGAATTAATCATCTCCAGGCAAGTCTTCCTGCAGCAAGAAGAAAACAGGCGAAGACCTGGTGAAACCTAGATTTCAGAAATGCATTTCTTTCACAGAAGTCTGCCTCCTCTCTCCCCTCATGTCGAGCTGGATTTTGGCAGATTAAGCAAAGTGGAAAACAAGGTAACAGAGCGGGATCTCCGGGAAAAGGGAAGGTTGGGCATTACCTTTATCAATTTGAACGCTCATCTGGGCCAGCTAAGGCAGACCCACAGATGAAAAAGCTCGCTTCAAAAGCTGGCGCTGCGCTCCCCAAGGTGGTGCTGCTCGAGGGGAATCGCAAGCAAGCATCAGGACACAAACGGGAGGGCAATGCCCTGCAAGCTAGCGCTCGAGAGCAAAGAGGGGGGAAAAAACCACATCGAAATAATCTAGGTTTTATCCAGCATCGTGTCAGGGAATTCAGGCCAAAACTGCCACTTGGGAACAAGACACGATATGCCAGAATAGAGAATGGCTGATCAGAAACGATGCTAATTGCCTGTGAGACTGCAGATAATTAATTACCTACAGTATCCGCAGACTGGTGTCGGCGTGAACTTCGGAAAAAGTAGCGAAACCAGCAACTAAAATATTTGAAAACATTATCTGCTTGCCGACATTTCCGAGTATCGGATGGAGGTAATCAGAGAGATGTGCGAGACAGCAATATGCCTCAGCATCCGCACCACTGCCCCACCAAGCCGGTTTTTGTTCTTTGTAGCTATTACACCAAGAATTGGGCACCGAGGTCTGAAAGGCTTCGCCACGGCGTCGATTCGAGACGGGAGCGGTGAGCTACAGAGCCGTTGGCTCACATCAGAGGTAAAGAAAAATGGGAAGTTGCAATAAAGTAAGTAAAAATATAGATGTTTGAAATATCACAGCAGAAGAGCGGGGCGGTTGCTGGAGGAACGTTATCAGATGGAGCCTGAAGAGGACACTGAGCGTTTACACAAGTGCTTGAACATCCACAGTTTAGACCAAGAGTTACTCAACTGTTCTTGGAGGGGAAAAAAAGAAGAAGAAAACAAGCAGAACGCTATGATTCCAGGACAGATCATTTGGATTAGTGTCACAAGTGGTTATCTTTGGGAGCTTACCCCCGCCCGCTGCGTACGGATTACGACACGCCGTTATTATGGTTGCCTCCTCTCCTCCCACACGGCCTCCTGCCTGCCGGGGCGGCTCTCTGACGGGCAGGATCCCTGCCTGCACAAGGGGAAGTGCTCAGCGAGGCAGGAAGAAAAGTTTTCAAAATAATTCAAAATACCCTGAAAACCTTGGCTCTCTGCCACAGCACTCCTGTTCTTGATGCTACCTAATTTTCACAAGCCATCATTCATATGTTCCTCTTTTTTCCCCCTTCTGGGTGTCTCAACAGAGGCCCCGAGGTCTGATGTGAAGCAAGGAACAGCACCCATCAGCCAGAACCGGGCTTGAAACACAGCGCGAGACTGAATTTCGGCTGGAAAACCACTCACCTCAAATGGGGCACGTATTTAAAGGCTGCTAACCCTGAAGTTTCAGTCAAATTTGTAGGAGATATTGAAAGGAGCGGGGAAGTGAAATTCCCCCAGGAGAACTGTGCACAGAAGCCAGTACCTACGTGACCACCGCCACAAAAAGGGGGAATTGCAAGACATCCATCCTTTAAGTGTGGAGAAGGGAACTAACTGGGCAACAGCAGAAGCTACGGCAGGTCAGGAGCCACGCACTGAGCGGAGAGGACAAAAAGAAAACACCGACTGAAGGCTCATCTGGCCAGCTCATTCTGTACGCTGCCGAGATGGGGGTCCTGCAGGAGAAAACAGGTTTTTAACTGCGTGATCGCGCTTGGTGCTAAAGGAACCCACTCGCAGCGTTTCCTAACTGCTGAGTTGCTTGGCTACCGATTCAAAATAACGCTGCTTTAGTGCAACTTCCCGTGGTCTTAGGACAGGAAGCCAAATTCTCTGATGTGCTTATCAGAAAAACGCCACGTGGGTCGTCATCGGGCTGAAATCTCTCTGCCACGCAGATGTGACACCAGCCCACAGCAGCAATTCGTCACAGTAGCTGTGCCTACACGTACCAGTACCAGAAACTGGACACGAGTGGGTTGTAGATATTCGGGAAGAGGAATAACCCTCCAAAATCCAGTCTCTGGGAAGCAGTGGGATCAAGTGGGCGCCTCCGAGCAGGCGTACACCCTCTCTCCCCGATCTGCTGTTTCTGACCCCTTCCTACCCCGTTTTCTCCAGCCTGCCTTCATTCTCCTTCTCTTTCAAAGCTGACCATCACGACCACAAAGCCAAGGTTCCCCATCTTTAGCTTCCTCCTTGAGCTCCACTCAACCACTTACGCTTTCTGCCCTGGATCCTCCGCTCAAGAAGTCCTTAAGCTTCCCTTCTCTTCTCCATATCATTTCATTAAATTATTCCCTCGTTCATCCTCCTCCTCCTCTATCCTTTTTTCTCCCTTTGAATCCAAAGCTTCCTCCTCGCATGCTGTAAAGGCACACACGAATCCAAGAAAGCCTCCTCTTGTCAACTCACTTACCTTGATCTAAACCCATGATAGCCTGCCAAGGTGTTACAAATTTAGAAAAATTCTTCCGTATTTTCAAGCTAAAATATGCTCTGCGCAGACAGAGCCTGCAGGCAACTGAGCTGTGACACATCTCAAGTTTCTTTATAAAGAACTTGCGAACTAATTTTTCAAAGGCGTAAAACTTGGCTAAATTAGGACAAGTTTTCAGCCGGACATCAGGAGGCACACTTAACCCCAACATCATCCGTTCGGAGTTTCAAATATTTGTTCTAGAGAGACAAAGCACACACCTTTTTAAAAAGGGAAAAAAAAAAAGCAACGACTGTTTTGCTCATTAAAAGAAATAGTTTCCCCTCCCTGCACTAACCTGCCTCTTGGAAATGGAAGAGGCATTTAGTCAAAATTCTCATTAACCAGGCGGCGGCAGCCTACAGCGCTCCACGCTATTTATCTAGTCATAACTTTCCAATTGGCGAGCAATTGTCTGCGTTTCCGAAACAGAACAATAAGCAGGTTTAGAGCTAGCCTGCAGCGCTGCCCGCGTGGCGTCCGGCGCAGGAACAGGAGCGTAGCGAGAGCCGTTAAGGAGAACAACGATGCGAATATTGATCTGGCAATATCAGGAGCTCCCGCTATTGGAAACTTGTTGCTCATCACAAATTTGGTGGTTTAATCGGGAGCTCGGTTTCAGGAGGCCGTTACTCCTTTCTGTAGGGATAACGAAGGTGACATCGCTGATCACCTGCTGTAACGAGCCATCTTAATGCAAGCTGCTCGGTTATTCTTCTGCTAAAGACAGATTGGTAAATTCACCTAGGCACAAAGCAAGGAATGTGGGTTTTTTTCCCCAATACTACAAACAGGGAAGACAAACAGTAACACTGACTTTGATGAGTTAAAGCACCAAGTCACCGTGTGAGCCCAACCAGCGAGACCAGGGTTTCCGTCCGCGCCCCGGGAAGGGGACCCAAGCACCACCCCGCTTTCAGTCACACCAGCCCTTTCTGAACACCGTTTGGTTTGTTGTGCAGAGCCCAGAAGCCGGTAACGGTTTCTTACTATGATGCGGAGTCGTTAAGCTGATATTCTCTCGATCTGCTGAAGCAGGCCTGAACCCCAGCGTCTCTCCATAACCGCTTAATCACGCCGGCGAGCTCGGCGGTCATCACGCCTTCCTCTGCGCTTCCAGCTAATACAAACAGCTGACGGGCATCGTCCTGCGGGAAGAGGGGAAACCAAAACAAGTCAGGATCTACACCCATTTATACCTTTACAAATTACAGCGAGGCTTAACACCAGTAACGATCCTAGGGGCTGCAGCAACTGCTCTACGGAATCACGGTCCCCTCTCTCACACTGTCTATCCAGTCTTCTCCCCCAAATCATCACGTTATTTTTCTCCTCCAGTCAGAAAGGCAAATTCTGGGCAAGAAGCTCCAGCCCGTGGGGCGAGACGCAGCGATCACGGGTGGCACACACCGCTTCTGTGCCCCCATCGCTGCAGGGACCACCGCTCCGAAGTAACAGGCAGCGTTCACGTTGGAAACGGGAAATTTCAGTAACCTGGCGCAGTGGTTCAAAGGAAAAGTAGGAATGTCAATGTGCTGCTATAGATTAATGAATGATAAATAATAGTTTTTAAACTGGAAAACGTTTATTATAGCATCATATAGTATGGCAACATGGGAAAATTCAGTATCAAAAGCAGGTTTGGGATGATTACAGGTTTAAAGCTTTGAGGACTTGCCATTTGCTGCAATAACTGTCAGAAGTAAGGGAGACAGATTTCTTAATAACGCATTTCATCGGGAGATGGGATGGACTGATCAGGATTTGAGCGTTTGCCCTAGAGCATGAAAAATTCTTCTCAGAAGTCTTAGAGCAGGACCTCGCTCTTCTCCAAGTTAACGAGCAGATTTTGAAAGCGAAAAACAGGCTGACCTACATCCCACACCGATGTTTATTTCTACAGCCATCAGACGTGCCAGCTTCCTTTCGGGAGATGTAAGAGACCTTTCGCTATCCCAGCAAGTTCTCAACTTCAGACTGTCTCCTCCTAACATCGGCTCCTCTCACTTGAGCCCTAAACCGTACTGCCCAGCACGTATCCGAGCTTGGGCGAGAGTCAAGTCCGTGTGCTACTCCAAAGGGTGCCTCCTCCCCAGCACCAGCAACAGGCACCTAAATTAATTTAATCGAGGTCTGAACTGCCACAATGCAGAGGCGGACCTCAGCGATGAGTCTTCGCAGGTACAGCACGTACGGGTACGGGGCTGTGCTGACGGGTCACCGCCGTGGTTTGCTGCGAGACAGTCGATGTCGTTACCCTGGGTCTTTTCCTAGGAAAGCGTGGCAAGTCGTTTGCCCTGCAGGGTGGATTGGGACACAAGAAAATTCTTGGCACTTGGCCCTTGTTCTGCTTTTGCGAAGCCAGCTAAGCCTGGGCAGGTCGACTGAGAAAGGAACTTGGATTTGAACATCTTCCTCCTTCCAGCTACGTTAGCTGGGCTGAGATCACCGCTCGGCTTCGACAAGCACGGAGGAAAGGTGGAGGGGAAGGCCAGGGAGGATTTGGAGCAGCAGCTGAACAGCAGCCTAGGTTCACATGCAAGTGTAGATGTGCCCTTCAGCCAGGATGCTTTATATCGTAACTCCAAAATATCTGCGCTTGCATCACAAAGAAACCGAGCAGGTTACTTCACTTACCGTCTATTAACTGTAAGCAGGAGGAATTTGCGCCAGACAGCGAGAGTCCCAGGCTGCGCAGCCACTGCCCTATGCTGATATACACAATTCCCTCCTCCTACAGGTTTTCAGGCGTCCCCCGCTCTGTCTGTGCCTTCCCCACCACCACGGGGGTCAAGACTTCCCGACTTGGACCATCTTGAAGTGTGAACGCTAGTAACCGCTAGTAACAGCCCAAGGAACGAGCAGCACTGGATGGGTGGGGCAAAGCAGGGCCTCAAACCCCCAAACAACGAAGAGGACAAATAGGAGTAGTGAAAATTATTAAGATTTATTTGCCTCAGCTTAAAAATTAACTGGCACTATGCTGTGAAACACTACTGAGGACTGGTGTCAAGCAATTTAAAGAAAACCTAAGAATTTTGTTAGAAATTCAAATATCTTAGACAAAAGTTTGGGGATTTTTTTTTTTTTGAGCATTCAAACTAGTAAAGGTTCTCACCCATAACCTCAGTAAAATACTTGACACTTTGTACTGGTAATATATTAGAGTTTATGAAAGGTCTTTTGCTGTTGTATCTTGTAACAAACATATTTCCACCGCAAGTATCACGGACTGAATTTCCAGGATTCATTAACACAATTCACAGCACAGACTCAGACTAAGGGAAATAAGTGAAATACTTACTGCTCTGGCAACCTCCCCAAAGTCTATCTTTAGCCTTCCCATGGCTCTTATGATTGCGATGATGGACTGGATAGTATTGCTGTAGACAACCACTTTATACTGTTTGCATTCTTCTTCCGAGTAGCCATCCTCATGAATAATCCTGGAAGAAAACCAAGCTGTCACTCCCAAACCAGAAGGGCACCACAGATTTCTTATTTCATCTCGCACAAAAACGCAGTTTACATGCCTGCACTCTCACTTACTTCATCTGCTTCACGATGGTGCTTTTCCCAGACTCTCCAGCACCTGAAAAAGCACAAAAAGCATTCCAGTTAGCAACCGCATGAAATTAAAAGGAAAAGCGGAATGTGCTTTTCCCAGTTGCCACACAGAAGTTGATGAGGTTGCTGCTGGTAACAGAGCTCCAGAGCAGCTGACCCAGACCCTTGGGAGGGATCGCTGAAGAGCACGTCCACAGGTACGTCCTTCCCGGCTTTTACAGATGCTGACGCTCGTGATGCATTCATCCGCTAAAAAAAAAAAACCCTAGAATTCCTGAATTTCCAGAGTACGCTTCTTGCTCACTGAGGTTAGCCACCTGGAAGGCAGCTCTGAAAAACTGGGATGAGGATTTATCTAATAAATAACTGCCTACCATCCCTTCCAGCTCAGTAACTACAGGCCACGGTAGCCCTACAGCTAAGGGCATCATCATCATCAGCAGCCGCTACCCACCGTTACTGCGCTGTGCGGCATCAGCCTCGAACAACCAGGTGGATGCCATCACAGATCCCGCAGGATTTTTTTTACAAGGAACATCTAATCGGGAAGCAATCTTGTGTGATACACAGCGGGAGGGAAGCAGACCCAGAACAGAGCTCAAAAGCACGCACGAATTGCTCTTGCAGATCCAGGCGAAACAGCCTGAGACGTTAAAGCCCAGAAACACGTTACTATGTCGGAGCAGGAACACCATAAGGGATCTTGCAAGTTCCCTTCTCAGCACAAAATCAGCCAAATGTTGCCCGGAATCATTCGAACTAATGTGCTTTTTCCACGGTGGAAAGACTAGGTGCGTTCCCACGCTCCATTACTATGGCGTAGTGGTAAGCGCACCGGTATCACTCCTGAGCTAGATATCGCTTAAACAGCTCCGGCGAAATTCAAAGAAGATACCTGTCTAGACTTGAAGTGGCAACTAAGGTGTCTGTGAATCACCAGCAGGAAGATCAGGGACCTGGGTTCCTGCTCGAACCCTTCGGCTGCCAACGCTGGTTCCCACAGCCACCAGACAACTCGGGGACCTTCACCGCGGCACGCCCATACGCGTTCACCCGCGGAACACGCAAGGTGAATTTGAATTGATTAACAAGCTCTATTCTCTCTCATTTCCCACAATACAAGGATTATTATTCTGGGAAGCTGAGGATAAAGAGACCCGTAGGTTTAGCTCCGAAACGAGCCTTTGCCACAGGATGATTTCTGGTCGAAATCTCGGACCTGCAGGCTGTGGCACTTGGACGTGCCCGCGTTCCCAACAGCCTTCCGTCAAAGCAAGGCAGAGAAACCTGGCTTGCCAAGGCCCTGCGGACCTGTGGGGGCCGAGTTATCCCCCCGTCTGGCTGCAAAGTAACAGCTAGTTATTCTGTTTGTCACAGCTTTTGCTCTTGAACCGCAGAGCGCTCACAAACCGCGTCCCCCTCCCACAGGCAGGCGGCAGAAACCACCTTTGCACACCCGTGCAGCAGCCGACAGGCTTGCACAGCTCGGTGCAGCAGACGCCTACTCCGGGACTCGAAGCCACGACGTTATCACCGTTTACCGAGCTCTGCAGTCAGCAGCTGAGCCGCGCTGCCCGTACGCGTGCCCGTCCCAGCCGTGAAGCGTGCGAAAGGCACGCACGACGTTACTGCGTGTCAGCAAAAGCACAGGTCCTGGGTTACTTGTACCTCGTGTGACCGCAACACCAGGAGTTCACTGCAAACGAGCCGGACCAGCCGCTGGCTTCAGGGCTCCTCAGCCTCAAAGGCTCCCTCTGAGCTGCAGAACTGGGTTTGCTGATGGCAAAGGAATGAAGTTGAGCCTGCCTGGATTTGGATATATGACTCAAGAGATCTTGGATGGAGTAAGAGACGCAAGCTCCCCTTCTAGCATCAAGGCATCAGGTGTCCCAGCCCGCAGAGACTACGCGACACAGCAGGGTGCTAACCCACAACGGCATTGCTACAAGCAAGGCGAGCTTTGTTGGAAGAGAAAAGTCATTTTTAGATTATCAGACCAACAGGGGAAAAAAAAGAAAAAAAAAAAAAAGACTACCAGCTTTCAGGAATGTCAGGCTGTGAAAACTGGGCTGTGGCATACTTCTCCAGAAAAAAAAAAGGCAGAAAAGCCTTCTGGTGCTGCCTTCGGGAAGCACGGCTTCCCAAAGAGCTTCCCAAGCCTCTCACAACATCCAGAGAGGACAACGCTGCATTCCGGTTTCATCCTCGCATCCTTGAAGCCTCAGGAAGGCTAGCTCCTAGGAACAGCACCACGAACAGGGTGCGAAAGCCGCAGCGCTTTTTAAAAAAGCAGAATTCACTTCTTGGGCTCAGAACTTCATGTCAAACGGGCAGGGGAACGTAGAAACCAAACCCCTGAAGATAAGAGGTGGTTTGGCTGGGTTTGTGTGTGCAATAGGTACAAACTACTTCCTTGTTTGGAATTTTGTGCACCTTTTCACCTGCTTGCTTCACGTTCCTTCAGGTTCTTTCCAGTATCACCAGTAAAACCCTTTTTGGCTGATAAGGGAATTAAAAGTACCGGCGGGAACGTTAAGGTGCAGGTCACGGCGGCGGCTGGGAAGGAGCAAACACAACGGCTGCTCTCTGGAGTTACAGAACAGCCAGATACAAGCAGCTCATTCACCAGCGGCGAACGCGTCGTGCCAACCTGAGCCCGGACCCGTCGTCGGCAAATCGGGACTGAACGAGGACAACGCAGCCTTTACAGCCTTGCGCTTGTATTTCCACTCCCAAGTTCATCCCGGTCAATTCCCAGATGTTGATGAGGATTCCTGAGGATCCATTGCTGTATTAGATTACAAGAAAAAGTTTCCCCAACATCAGACAAGGTCATTTTCAAGCTGAAGGTGCATTTCCTATTTGCACTTAGACAGCTCCAAACCAAACAAGCACCCAAATATTTTTACAGCTCTGAAGAGACCAAATGCAAATCAGCCTCTTCACACAGTAAGAGCTTTCACAGTAGGACAAGCACTTTCGTGGCAGGTTCTCAGCCTGCCAAGTGGGAAGAAACTCAAGTCAAACGATGCCTTAACTCGTTTGCAGGTGTCGTGGGGTTGTACCTCCACCGTGGGGTGGCCGGACAAGGATTTCTGCTTCTTTGGAATCGTTTTGCACAAGAGAATAGAGAGGCAACGAGAGAAACGCGGTGGTGTTCAACAAGCACCCAGCGCCTCTCCTGCACAGCTCCCGGGGGTGCCACGGCCAGGATACACATCTAAGAGCACCGACACCTTTAAATGCCGATTGCTCAGATACCGCCTTGAGTTTCTCTGTCTCGACATCCCCCTCGAGGGGCTGTAACACCGACAGCTGCCCCGCACGGTAGGAAAACTGTTTCCAAGATAGGGCATGTAGTGCAATTTAAATCAATTAGCCTTTAGTTTAGGTTGAAGAGTTACCAGATTAGAGCCTCTCATGACAAAATACTTCCAGGCTGCCAAGTTAAATGTCTGCAAAGAATTTAACTTTTACATTATTCCTAAGCATAATGCAATTCAATTTTTTTTTTTCCTTCCCTCAAGCCTTAAAGAAAAGCTATTGCCAGTTCAGCCTCAAGTAGAGCAGGCAATATAAACTAGATTCCACCTTCAAAGCCATTCAAGAAGCACTAACGGGGACAAAAAATGAAGCAGGTTTTAAGCAGAATCCCTCAAAATCTGCTCAGATGCTGGAGTTAACACCTTCCACCCAAGCAAATCCCGGGGCCTGAAGCAGACGATGCCAGCAGGGCTCCTCGCTGCAGCCCGCAGCCAGCTACGGCGAGACCGTGTCTGAAGCCAGCAGCTCGCAGGAAACAACCTTCCCTTTAGCAGGCGGTTTTTCTTTTGTTATCGCCTCTTCTCGCAGCTGCCAAGATGTCTGCGCCTCTCCTCCGGCTGGCACAGATCAGGGATGGCATCAAGAAGGGCTGCGTGCCCCTGCTACGGCTTCTTGGGCGCTCAGCACGGCAGCATTTGTGGTCAGATACTAAAATGTTAACATTCTATAGACTCAGCACTTCCACCCCGGGAGGAGCACAAAACCTCATTTTTATTTTCACAGCCATCCTCCACACTCCCCGTCTTAAGGCGCTGCGATTTGAAAGCTTTGGTGTCCTGAAACAGCGGTGTTCGACCCAGAGTCCCAACAGCAGGAATTTAGAAGAGACTTTGGAACATAACCTCGCTGGCTTTTATTTCTCATAGTCATATTTGCTGTCATTTCCTTCTTAGATTATCTTAAAATAATCTGCTGCTGCAGCAGGCAATGCTGAACTTGTACTACCTGTCATTTGACTGACAAAACAATATCAGATACAATTATGCCATGACAACATAGCCAAGTTGGTTATACAACACTAATTCAAACCATATTCGGTTAACTCCTTCCCTTCTCCTTTCCAACCCCCACACACTTCAGGGGAGTTTAAAAGAGCAGCAATCCACGCTCTCGGAGGAAAAGGTGCTGGTTACTCACCCTATTACTTGGAAGGAACTAGCAGAGGTAGGAAATAGTGACCCACATCCTCTAAACCTCTCCTTACCAACGTACAACCCAGAATTGGCTCCTACAGCACACGCTAATGGCAGTCACAGCTACAAAGGCACGGCCGAGGAGTAAGTCACCTCCTCTGGGATGTTATTCCTAAAGGAGTTTTTCCTAATGTTCCAGGTCCTCTCCCAGAGTCGCTCTCCGCTCCTGCAAGAGCCATCCAGACAAGGTACCTCATTAAACAGTCATTTAAAAACGTCTGCCCTCCAGCTCCGTAATCATTTGCTGGGAGCTCCTGCTGGGGTGGCAGCTGCTTGCCGATGCGATGGCCAACGTCAGGCACCGTCTCATCTCAATTGCTCAGAAAAAATAAAGAGCATTAAGCCCTGGTCTATTCTGAGATACCTGTGCGTCGTCCTCCCACGCAGCGTAAGGCTTTTTCAGGGGCCTCTCTCACTTTGTGCCTTTGCTTTTACTCTTCTCTTACCCCTCACCCCAAACGAGGTCCACAATCATTTGCATTTTTACTCTTACTTTCCAGCCCCGGCTTCAACATCTCCAGGTCTCACTTCTGTTCTTTGATGCTTGCAACTTCTCTAAATATTTGCAGATGTACCACCTCCAAGCTGCTATTCTCCTTTTTCCACCTCACTGGAGTGGCTGTAAGGGGCTGCCATAAAGCAATCCATATTGGATCTGCTCGGTAAACAGCTTTTAATCTGCACCCTTTGTTCCCTGCTATCATGCAGCTTCATTTACCCTGATGCATGGTGTTTACACTTACAGTGTGGCTTAAGCCTTCAGTCAAGTACCTTTAGTAGGAAAAAAAAAAAGAGTAGGAATTTAAATGCTACTGAAACGCTGCTCCAACCTACAGAAAACCGATGCTTTGCATTAGAAATTCAGATGACGAGTGAGAGTGGATAGAGTTACACTGAAATTCTTATGGACGCCGCGGGCGAAGCACCCGGCCTCTGGGATCGCAGGCAGGGACCAGATGGGGAGCTAGAAAGAGTTCAAAAATCATGAAATATGACACTGTGTCTTCCTGGGTTCAAAAAATATGAAAATCGGAGCATTACTGGGATGTTTCTCGCTGTAAAAGGAAAAGCAAACCCTTCCTTTTTGCTCTGATCAGCACAGCTACGCAGGGATCACGTTTCGTCACAAGAAACCGAGGCCGACCTAAGCGGGGATGTCGTAACTCAATGGAAAAATAGTTTCAGAAGTCTTAACTTCTCTTTTCCCAAATTAGCAGCAAGAAACCTATCTATCCCACAGCTCTGCTTGCACGCCCTAGACACAAACAGCAGCTAACCTGTTAGAAGGCATTTACTGCTTCTTGTTCAGTGGCTTGCCCCACTTGATGGATGCGCGCTCTGCAAGGATCCGGTGAAGTCCTTGCTCTTCAGCGCGTCCTTCAGCCAGCAGCCCTTCCCTCCAGAGACCAGCCCGAGCCGGGAGGCACCGCGGCTCCCGGGAGGCACCGGAGCTCACCCCAAACCATCCGAAAATAGCGCTTGGGGTGGTAAGGGAGAGGTTGGTACCATCAGACGGCGCTGAACTCCCTTCTGCTCAGTGGATGGCAAGCCCTGGAGAAGTCCTACAGCCAGATCCCTTTTCCCTCTGGAGGGGGAACCTGAGCAGCGTTCCAGCCGTATTAGTACTGGCCCTGGGAGAGCAACGTGCACAAAGGGGGGAAATTATCATCCAACCACTTCCCCCAAGGAAGCCGGAGGCTTTCCTGTAGCAGGAGATGGGAAGCCAAGCAACTTGGCATATCCACGCGCTGGAGATTACAGGGAAGAGAGTGACAAGCAAGCTACCAAAAGACAGCTTAGACTGGGAATTACAGGTCTACACAACTACACTCTGCATAAAATGTTTGCTTTTAAACCCATTACTTAATTCACCGTGCTCGGGAAACAAGGAGGGTAGGTCAAAGACTACCTACGTCTTCCAGACACGAGCATCCAGTTCGCTGCTTCAGAGGGTACAAACAATCCCAAGTGCTTTTTTTCCTAAAGCCGTATCAAAACTGCATTAAACCGTACTTCGGGTGAGGAATTTTCCCCCCCTGCAATTAAGGGGAAAAGCCTTGCAGCATCTGAAAGTTTCTGAAGAGAAACCAGGTCACTGCTGAAACGAATTCTTGCTCGAGACACAGAAGGGATGCACCTGGAATATCCATTAAAGTACGAGCGAGGAAGACAAAAATTAACAGAGTGACATGTTTCTGATTTCTAGCCTCTAGAGGAGAGCGTGCACAGCTTGTAACTACAGCAACAGCCCGTATCGGCTTTAAAATCTCAGCAGGGGTTTGGCAGAAACTTTGCCAGGCCATTCCTGAGGCAGGATGATGCTGCAACCCTTGCTGAACTCTGAAATCCACGGGAATTGCTTAGGGTTTCCAATATCCCCTCTGGAACAGCTCGGGAATAACCCCAGGCATTACAGACCTGGGAAGACGACACGAGCCTTTCGTGCTACGGTGCAGCTATGAAGTGACACGGAACCGCCTGGCTGCGGTTCCAGCCCACCTGCAAAACCCAAAACCGAACAATCTTCCCTCTGACGGACTAAAAAGGAGCCAAATCAACAGCACGACAAAGCTGTCAGGAGGCCAGACCCGAAAATATCAGGGGATCCATCGCAAGCATGGAGCAGGAGCTAGTCAAATCATCATAAACCCCGATGGCTATCTCCCCGATAAAACAGATGTTTCCTTTCTGTTAACATTTATTCAACATCCCGCCCTAGCAAGCGAACGTGAATATTTCCCCTTAGCCACATCCACGTTCCTGAGACAGTTTTCCACAAGCCTGCCTGTTTGTATTCCACCTGGAAAGGCTCTTGGAGACCCCACAGACCCTCCCGCAGCCCGTGTCCCTGCGCAGCCGCCTTTCTGGAAAGCTGAACTATCGGGTCCTCTTCGCCATTTCCACCCTCCCGGTTTCTAACCTCATCGTAGTACATTCCCCCTTCTTGCCTGTGGATTTCTAAGCAAGGGTGAGCTGCCATCCTTGCTAACGTTCGCCCCGTCTCCCCTTGTCGAGATTTTTTTTTTTTTTATTTCAAAGCACCCCTGGAAAGCTCCTGGATATCACAAGGCCAAGAGGGGTTCAAACGACAGAATCAAAGGCAGCGAGAGCTGCGCTGGGAATTGGGAAAAGGGGGAAAAAAACCATGAGAGAAATGAGCGGTGTCATACCACCGGGCCGCAGAAGATACAGCTCTTGTTAGAAAAGTCAACAAGAACCGGGACAGCTTAGGCTGACACTTAGGCTTTAACCACACATCAGAAAAAAAAAAACAATATATACAAATAAAACAGGGCATACGGGCTGACTAAAGCTTAACTTTGGAGGTAAGAGGAGCCAACGTTACAGGACAAACCACTCAAAGATGTCGCTGCCTCTGGATGAAATAAAAACAGAGGGTTGTTTACGGAATGCCATTTTGAAAACATAGGCAACGTGAGCCCTAGGATCACTTCGAAACAAAACGCCGTGTACTGCTTTGCCTGCTGGCTTACCTGGGCTGCAGCTGATCCAGTTTTCCCCCCCAGAAGGTACCTGGAAGATGCTCAGGACCAGCGGCAGCCCCGGTGGAGGATTTCCCAACGCGGAGGAGAGCGATGCAAGAGCCGTGTCCGGGTGGCTGCGGCCAGCCCAGCCCGCAAACCGCCCCGTGGTACGCACCGAGGGGCCGCACGTTTCCACTTCGCTGTCACACGCTCACAACAGATCACAGGCACTTCACGCCACATGCAATTGCATTTATTTTCCATATGAATTTAATAACATCCCCATACGAAAAAAATCAGGGAAAGAATTAGTCTTACACATATCATTCAGCCATTCAATATGCCTTAAAACGTTGTTTGTATAAGCCAGAAAAGACTTGAAACCATAAAGCTGTAAATGCCTCAGGGATGAACATTAACCCCTGAGCACCCAAGCCTTATGTTTTATAAGCCTTTCTCTTTTTGCCTTAAAACTTTTAGGGCATTAGCTTTGTTTTAAAGAAAGGCTTTGAACGTGTAACGATTGCCTTAAAGCTTCCGCGGAGGATTTTAACAGGCGCCTCACAAGAGAAGGCCTTCGAGCGCTTGGCACGGCGACTGCAGGGCAGCGCCGAGGCCGAAGCTCAGCCCTCAAACGAAGAGAGGGTGCCAAGCAGTGGGTGCCAGCGTGGGGAGAGACCATCAACCCACCTAACCTGCAGCGTTCAAAGCAGACACCGTACCACATCACGGCCTCACGGCAGCAAGGCGCTGGGAAACGCTGGGCTCGCTTCACGCCGGAGGGTGGTTAAAAACATCCCATGATCACTGAGAAGATTGGGATATCCCCGGGAATTCTGCACCAATCCTGCCGACCACCGGGAAACACCGGGCTGGCGGAGCTAGCCGCCCGCTCATGCGCTGTCACCCACACGCAGATCCCAGTGACCGTCGGCGTCACCGACAAATTGCTTAAGGAGTTGCAGAAATAGGCACTAAGTCATGCAATTACAAAAGTAAAGAAGTTAAGAAAGTTTTTCCTGATAACATGAAAGACAGAACCTGGAAACGGGGGGGAAAAAAAAAAAGGCAGGCAGATTGGTTTTTCCCCCTCCGCGCATGGCTGTTGCGCTTAATGACCGTCTAAGCTTGCAGAGGCACAGCTAAGTAAGAGCACAACTGGTTTACAACCGCTTGTAGCCATGAAGGGGACAGGCAGTAACTGTTGATGTTCCTCCGCTGTCATCCCTCAAGCACAATAAATGTCAAAGAAGTGACTCCATAAAGAAATCTTTTGGTGAAGAGAGGATACCGATCTTACAGGGGATGGTCTTCTGCACTCACAAGACGGCAAGGCTAGCGTGCAAGAGTATTTGGGTGACAGCACGAACCTCCTGAACTTCAGCAACGTCCCTTTTTACCTTATGAAAAATCATTTCTTGCACAAAAAAACCTATTTTCAACCACAGCCAGAATCAAATCGAAGCTCAAATGCGATTGAGGAGAGGGAGGCTAATAACCGCATTACCTAATCCCGACTCCGCAGCACGGCCACCGCCAGCACGAGGAAGGAAGGGCTGTCGCAGCTGAAACTGCTCGTAGCTACAAACCCAAACGCATGAGACAACATTTCCCTGGTGGAAACGAAACCTTTCATTCCCACCATGAAGTAGCCAACTGGCCCAAGGGTGATAACTGTAAATACCAGCTGTGCCTTTCTCCGGGAAGCCAGCACCAGCTACGCTCACGGTAGGATGCCGTAACCACCTGCACCGGCGCCAGCAACCTGTACCCTAAATGCTCAGCAAGGGAGCCCCGAATTCCCTTCTCCTCAACCAGAGCATTCAAATCCTTTCCGAAATCAGCTGCAAACACCTTGTCCTCTTCAGCCAAAGGCCCCTGTGCTGCTTTTTAAGCTACTCAGCGAAGAGCCAGCCCGGGACTTCTGGTTTGCAGTTGTTTTTGCAGCTCTTTAAACAACACTCCTGGGA
Source organism: Platalea leucorodia (assembly GCF_965183815.1). Lineage (NCBI taxonomy): Eukaryota > Metazoa > Chordata > Aves > Pelecaniformes > Threskiornithidae > Platalea > Platalea leucorodia. Next base: position 5,970,541 of record NC_138841.1, read on the forward strand.
GTGTTTTAAACGAATTGCGCCTGCTGTTGAGCAGCGCGGACTCGAGACACCCACTGATAGGCAACACGCTGCCGCGATGTGTCTTTTGGCTGAAGATCAAATGAACATCTCTCCTGGCTGGGCCTCCCGGGCACCCCTTTCTCACCTTATGTTCAGACCTACAGTTTTATGTTCTTTATGTTCAGACCTAAGTTTGAGCATGAGGAGCAGCTTCCAGCGAAGCGTTGCAGCACGTCACAAACGCAGCAAACATCCTCCCTAACCTGTGGCGAGAGTCGTCCTGAAGATGCTTTCCACGGCAGCTTTTTCATCCTCCGAATGCCAGGGAATAACGCAGTAACACCAATCCTTCTCGGGCAGGGTTCACACAAGTGGATGCTCTCAGAGGTACGGGATAAAAAAGGCACCGTCTGGTCTGCTCAGATTCTAGTATGGGTGAAAGAGAACCGAGAAACAGCCAAGCAAGGCCTCTAAAATGGGAGTTATATCAGAAAGCAACAGATGAGCTGGAAGGGGAGGGAATGGTGGGAAGAGAGGGGTTTGGAAAAGATTTTCATTAGCCTGGTCTCCTGAGTATCAAGTTTCTTCTTGTGATGTGCCTGTTTTTAAAAAGTCAAACATCCACTGAATCCGATGCAGGGACAACAGTCTTGAGTTGTTACAAACACTTATCAAAATAAGCAGCCGGGTGGGGAACAGACCATCAGTTCCCCTGCTGAGGGAAAAGCTCATTCCTCAAACACGAGGGAGTTCGTGGCGGACAGAGACCCCAAAACACAAAACCACAGGAGGCCGAGCTCCACCGGCGCCTCCGCTCGCCCCAGAATTCGGATCCTGCTCGTTGTTTGTTTTTAAAGATAACCCAGCCAGTGCCACCCTGGTAAGGAGAGAAGGTTAAAGGAGGCAGAGAAGTTACCAAACACCAACTGAGAAAACAAGAAATAAGAGACCGGCATCGGATGGTTGCCGGCGCTGGTACCGGCGGGGGAACAAAAGGTGACGGCGCAGAGGCGGGGTATCACCCGAGCCAGGCGCCCCGTTTACGAAGAACGCGCTAGAAAAATAATCATCTGTCGGCCACTTCAGATGCAAACCCTGCCTAAGTCATCAAGCAGGAGCACGAGGAGCAAGCGTCTTATGTATCTGAAGCGGGGAGCATCGTGCCTTTGAGAGTTGCTCAAAACTTAAAAAAGCCACGTTCTAATTAAAAAATTCCTCTTCGCAGCACACTGTCCTCTGCCAAGAAAAGTTATTTCAGGGCTCTGCCTCAGAATTTAATGAAAGTTGAACCGTGTCCAGAGGGCTCTTGGAGGATAGGATGAAATCCCAATTCCCCAGCCAGTCACTCCAGCTGCGTGTTATAAATTGTCTGTCCTCAGCTCCCACTGCGGGGCCCAAACCCATTTGTCCGTCCATCTGTCTGTACGCAAGCATGTGATGTACACACAACCCAGGCAGCCTCAGCCAGCCAGAAGTCGTCCCGCAGCTGGCTAATGACATCAGGCGTGACATCATGCCAAAAACAGAAGTTTGCACCTACGCAGCAGCACCCAGTGTGGCCACACCATCTCTTTTCCAAGCTGCAGTTGCCCTGATTAAATCACAGCCGACTCCTCAAAAGGAGCAGTGAGGTCAAGTCGCTCTGAAGAATGATTGTTTTGTAGATAAGAAACATTTTGGCTGCCCTGCATCTGGTTTTGGTGGGCGAAGGGCAGAACTGAAGACCAAGAAGGTACACAGAGATCCTGCATCAGGTCCTCAGGTGGGACGTGGCTGTAAGCTGCAGCTCCGACATCTGAAGGCAGGGAAATACCAGCACCAAGACAGATCCTACCTCCATCTCGGTAGAGGACAAGTGCATCGGGTTCTCCAAGAAGTTCAAAGCACAGACGAGAAGCGTCTGTGTCTTGGGAGAGAAGATCTGACCCGTTATCAAATTGCTTCAAGCATTCTCTGCTAGAAAGCAGTCACCAGATGGCCGTGACACTTCTGCGGGAAGATCGGAACGTCTCAGACGTCGAGAGCACCTTTCACAACCCGAGCCGGGAGTCAGGCGCTGAACTGATCTCATCACGATTCCCACCGGTTGCCTCTTCAAGCTAATTGGACTGAGATATTTAATTTTTGTCTTAGGAAAACACAACTCAGGGCTGAGCCCGACTGCTGCATGTGTGAGAAAAATCTTCACGTGGCCTCAAGTCACAAGATACGCGCTGTGCACCTCAAAAAGCTCGCGGGTGGAAAGCTCCAGATAGCTCAAAGATCAGAGAGGACAACGGCTCCCTGCAGGTCCCCGAGCAGGGTCCCTCCAGCAGCCCCAGCCGGGGAGGATGCTCGGAGCAGCAGCCACCGCTGCAGGGCCAGGACAACCCGAGCTGGAGACCTGTGCTCCAGCTCAGAGCTCCCTGTCGCCCTTCAAAGGACGCTAAGCAGCTCTAGAGCCAAGGAGCGGGCAGGGCTAACGCCCCGATGGTCCCTCTGAAAGAGGGACCCGCAACAAAGCTGCTGTGCTACTAGAAAAGCTACTTCTAGTTAACAATATTATAAGGAGCGGCAACAGTTTTGCCCTGATTTGCATCCCTAGAAGGCTCTTTTCTATCTTTTACCAAAACAGAACCAAAGCTTGTTAAGCACCAGTGCTGAGGTAGCTTTGGTGAATTCGGGGGGAAAACGGTTGGAAAAAAAATCAGTCTCAGAAAAAAAGCTGAGGCCTCCGGGAGCAGCAGAGCCTGCAGTTTGCTCGGGGAGTTATGTAGATGAAGGCTATTTCAGAACAAACTTATGCTTTTAATTATTTTTGCATGAATTAGCAGGACCACTTCAACATAATTGCACAAAGGATCTAAACCCAGTAAAATTGTAACAGGCGGAATAACGGTGCGTTTTAGGCACGAACAGGTCAACGCTGGCTGCACTCGCACAGCCGGCGCCACCGAAATGCCATTTGCACAGGCCAGTGCGGGCAGAGAAGCGAAACTGGCTGGATTTGGCAACGGGACAACTTTGTGCATCCAGCAACGAGCTTCGTCACTCAATGTCACACAAAATCCCCCGAGACACAGCCCGGCACGACGTGCCAGACCTTCCGAAAGGCGCTGGAGAGCGGAGCTGAGGATACAGGCTAGCACCTGAACTAACCAGGAAGGGTTCCCGCGCCCTCCTCCATTTTGGCTGCTCATCCCAACTGGAAAAATCCCACAGGTTTCTACGTCAGCAAAATCGCATGTCTGCGCCTGCAGAGTTGCGTTTTCCTGGAGGCAAATGAAGAGAAAAGAGGCAGTGTTTAGCACGGGGATTTGAGCGAGGACTCCCGGGCTGTTCCCAGCCTCCCAGCAGCGCCAGCTTTTGTTGCAGAAAGCTTTTACCTGCTGCTGCGGACTGGTGCGCCCAGTCATTCAAACCGTACCCAGCGCCAGTTTGAGAGGAGCTGCTGATGGCATTCGCACACAAAACAATTATATCACACAGGCAGGGGTTGGCATGACCTTGGGTCAGTCGCTATTCAATGCTCAGGTTTACTTTTGTTTTATTAAAAAAAAAAAAAGAAACAAAAGCTTGGGAGTTGCTCAACATGCAGAGTTGTGAAAGGGAAAGATTATGAAGTGACTTGAAATCCTGGCGGCGAAGCTGCCACACAAACAGCTCCAGAATTACCTTAACCCCAAGGACTCCCCAGTTACCAAGCGGCTGAGACCACCTCCACCAGCATCCCAACCACCTCCTGGATGCGAGGTGCTGTACTAATCGCACCAAATCCTCTCTCCTTCCTCCTCTGCCCAAGAAGTTGATGCTTATGGAAGAGGGGAGGAAGTCAAATACCCCAAAAACCTCCCGATTTTGGGTCTGTCGCTAACTCACCAAGCTCTCCTAACACCCAGGCTGGGTTAACAGTAGAGCTGGGAAAGAACCACCACCCTTTGTACAAGCAGGAGCCTTTCCTTAACCTACATAATTCTGCAAAGCCCAAACTAGGGCAGTTATTTTAACAGAGCTGGGGAAGAACGTATGGACTCCAAACTTTATAGATAAAGAAATACATTTCTTCTAAACTTCACTGCATCAGCAGTACTGCAAGAGGCTCGCTCCAGTTACATAAACCACCGCATGATCTCCTACAACCAGTTAATGATACAAGACACTACATATCCTAGACATTTTAATACTATGTTATGAAAAAAAAAAAAAAAGAGCTTGCTCAAACAATGGAAAAAACCTCATGAACTTTTCCATCCGCTTCTTGATGCCTTACTGAAAGGACGTTTGTTCCCACTGCAGATATTTTTCTTCTGGCAATTAACTGTTCTGCTTTACCTGCAGATTAACAGGGCTGCACGCAGAGAGAGCACATTTCAGCATCCCCTTTGATTGCCAGGAATTGTTAGGCTAATTTTTCGAACTAGAAAACTGTGACATTTGAGAGAGATTGCAGGTTACGGCCAGGTGCAAACCTGATCCGAGATAGGTATTTCTTTAACTAAGGGTAGATACAGATCGCTACTCCCGTGTCACGCTGCGTGCAAGTCCAATTATTCCAGAAGGGCTCCTCCGGAGCAACGACATGCAGAAGCCCTTACCTGAAGACGTGCTCAGAAGCACAGCAATCAGGTATTTTGCTGCCATCCAAAGTCAACAGCAGTCCAAAAGGCAGCTGCTGCTTGTACTTTTAAAAGCCTCACCTGGTCTCTAGTGCTTCGAAACCGATTATTGTACAACCTTTTGGGTACTCCCTCCACTCTCTCATTTGCTGACGAGGTCAGGCAGCCTTGGCCCTGAAGCCCTCGGTGTCTTTTCAATATTGTCACAAAGAACACAATACCGCAAAGAAAAAAAAAACTGACATACAAAAATACGACGGAGAATTATTCCATCCAGAGAATTTGCAAGCATTGCTTCCTAACACCAAAACAAACCCCTGGAGAATAAAGGATTATCTTGACACACAGCCAAGAAGTTTTCTACATAAGCACAAGATCGCAAAACTCAGAGCACCTTTTGCAAGGGTACAAGTGAAAACAGGCTAAATGGAAAAAAAAAAAAAGGCTTTCTTAGGACAAGGATCATTTGGAAAGCAGAATTGTTTGTTAACACGTCCCGTTCTAACAGGAGACGCTCAACACCGCTGTTCTGGTCCTCGCGAACTCAATCTGTCTCCCTCGAGACGGAAAACGTCAGTGTAACGAAAAAAACAACCCAGACGTTAGAAGAGGAAGACCTAGATGGCCAGATGGTCCACCTACCACCCCGCACCGCCTGGTCCTGAGCTCACACAACGCTGCCAAGAAACAGCACAGGAGTCAGTCCGTATCCGGCAGACTTCAGAGACGGGCAGCTTTTGCCTCCTCTGCACTCAAGTTAATTATCACCCACAAGAACTTCTAAACATGGCTACCAAAGTGTGGACCAAATACAGCAAAAGTTCTCTGCTGAGGTAGTCCTTCTAAAGAAAAGCGTTCCACTCAGCTCTTCTCAAAACCCCTGAACGCATTTTAGCTGGAAAAAATAAAAACACAAGAGCAGCGACGCTTCCTTTCTCAGTTGCCTGCACATACAGAGACTGCACCGGGGCAACGGCGACGACGCTGGTTTCAAACTCCTGCAAGCTCTGCAGAACCAGCTCAGCCACGGCAGAGCACGCCGAACCGAAATCATCTTCTGCGCAAAGTCAGATCCTATCGGAGGATCTGTGGCAGCGTGAGGCACGGGGAACCCGGCGTGATTACTATACCCCCGCCAAGGCAGCTCGCACCCCAACGTGGGCGCTTCTAGTCCGAGAAACACGGGTGCCCAGGGGCCATTTTCACCTGATAAAAGGATTTAATTCCACTACTCCATAATAAGCAAAAAGCTTAACAGCCAAGCCCCAACGATATGCTCTCTGTATCCAACCGAGAGCACGAGTGCTCCCTTCTTTCTCTGTCCCACAAACCGAAGATGAAAGGACACCTACTCCAGCCCAACGCGCACCTTCTGCTCTCAGAGCCCCCACCCAAAGCCACCGGGGAGGGACCGTCCCCCAGGAGCAGCCAGGAGGGAGCACTGGTAACACCCAGGCTAGAACCAGGAGAGTTATTTCATCAAGCAGTGGCTGGCTAGGAAAAAGCCCCAGCCCAGGACAGCAGCACACTCCCCTTGCCCCCTGTGAGGGCAGGACAGGCCACCTCCACCTCCTCCTCCTCCCTCGCCCCAGGGAGGAGATCGGGGACACAAGGAGGGGCGAGGGGACAGGACCACACCTGGGGTTGGGGACCTCGTAAAGAGCCGAGCCCTCCCCAGCGACACAAAGGCAGAGCTGCTGCTCTAAGTGGCCTTGTCCCAGACCCCCCCCGTCCCTCCCCACAGCTCCCCCGTTGGGATCATGTCCCAGCCCTTCATCTTCCTCACACCTCCCCAGCCCCCCCCAGGGACCCCTCGGGCCCCTCCCCAGCCCCCCTCACCGTCCCTCTCCCCCCCACTCGCCCTCTAAAGATCTTTCAACCTCGTGGACCCCCTCCTCATTCCCCTCCTCTCCTCAAAGACGCCCTGGGACCCCCCTAAAGCCCTCCTGACCCCTGGAAAGCCCCAAGCCCCCTGCCCAGGGGCTCCTCCACCCTCTCCAAGCCCCAGAGACCTCCCAAAGCCCTCCGCCCGCCCGGCGCCTCTCCGCACAGCTGCCCCGGCCCTCCCAAACCCCCGCGGGGCCCGGGGACCCCCCAGCCCTCTCCCACGTCCTCCCTGAGCCCGGGTCACCCGCAGACCCCTCGCTAAAGCTCCCTGTGGCCCCTCAAGGCCTCTCCTCGCTGCACAGAGCCCCCCCCCCGACACTACAGACCCCAACCTCTGCCGTCTTCAACCCCTCCCCCGAGGCCGGGAGACCCTCACCCCCCCTCCCGGAGACCCTCCCCACAGCCCTCCCACCCCCTAGCGCCCTCCCCCGAGGCACCTCACCGCCCCAAGCCGCCCCTCCAAGCCGCCCCCGTCCCCTTCTCCTCACCGAGCAGCAGCAGCTTCACCTCCTTGGCCGCCTTCTCGCCATCCTCCCGCAGGTTGCGGTCGATCATTTTACTCCGTTCCACCGCCGCCTTGTCCTCGGCGCTCAGCGTACAACCCATGGCGGCGGCGGGGGAAGGCCGGCGGGCGGCTCGGCCGCCGGGAACCGGAGCGGGATGAGAACGGGGCCGGTGCGGGGCTGAGCCTCTCGCCTGCCTCGGCCCGGGCGGCTCCCTGAGGCGGCGCCGGATATCCGGTCACCCCGCCGCGGGGCACGACGGGAAGTGCAGTCCTCGCAGGGCATGCTGGGAGTTGAAGGCGGGGCTTCCGCCTCGGTAGAGCGATGGGAGCTGGGAGGAGCGCCTTACTTCCGCCTCGGTGCAGCGGGGCATGGTGGGAGTTGTAGTCCTCGGGGGGGCGGAGGGGGGCAATGGCCGCCCCCGCCCGGCCCCACAACCGCCCTTTGCCCGCCCAGGCCCGGCCCCGCGTCCCGTTTCCAGCCCCCTCCATCCCCCCCAGGATGGGGGGCTCCGGCCCCACGCACCCCCAAAGGGCCAGGCCTTGGCCCCCCGGCTGTGGGGTGGGCTCGGGGCGCTGGGGAAGGCAGGCCCCGGAGAGCTGCGGCCTGCAGCGAGGGACAGGGGAGGGGGCTCAGCGCCACCCCTCTGCAGGGGACACAGGGGACCGGGGCCACCATGCTGCCAGCCCCTACGGGGCCACGCAGGGGCTGGGGGGACCGGGGGGACGCCCGTCCGGAGGAGACCCCCGCCATGCCAGGAGAGGAGTCACCCCAAAACCCGAAGCCCCCCATGCTTGTCCCCAGCATGCGACCTGCGCCCACCAACCCGCCACCCGCCCGACCTGCCGTCCCCAAACCCGGTGGCCCTTCCCGGCGAGCATCGTGGGACCCCCGAGCCCCCTCCCCAGCAAGACACTCAGACCAGCTCTCCCCTTGCAGCCATGTTTGCCCCCAAACCTCCCACCACCACCCCCAAAAAAACGCTACAGCTCCGGTTTGGGAGAGGCGACCACCGGCACGTAGACCCCGTCCCCGCCACGCCGCTCCGGCCCCTCGACCGCGTCCTCATCGATCTGCCCCGGGATGCGAAAATCGATGGGGAGCTGGTCCCGCTTGGGGCTGGGGGTACGGGGCCGGGGCTCGGCGGGACAACCGGTGCCCTGGAGGAACTGGAGGAAGTTCTCCTCGATGGAGCCCTCCCGGCTGGGCAACCTCAGGTCCTCCTCGGGTGGCTGCTTGAAGAAACAAGTGAGGAGCCGGCCCAGCTCGCCCCGGATCTGCCGGTTGAGGCACCCGTAGAAGAAAGGGTTGGAGGTAAAGCAGAAGTAACCGAGCCAAGTGACCACGGTCTCGGCCGCCGGCCCCACCAGGGGTTGGGCGCTCAGGGCGGTGTAGAGGTGGAAGGAGAAGTAGGGCAACCAGCAGAAGAGGAATTGGCCCCCCACGGCCAGCAGGATGGCGGCTGCCTTGCCTCCCCCAAACGTCCTCTGCGGGGTGGTACGAGGGGCTCCCGAGGTGGTGACCATGGTGGAACGGCTGCTGAGCGACTCGGAGCGCCGCCGCGGCGTCTCCATCCAGGTGGGGAGGGGGCCGTGGTGCATGGCGGCCACCCGCGCCACCTTGAACATGCTGCAGTAGACCACCACGATGATGAGGAGGGGCAGGAGGAAGTAGAAGGCGGCAAAGAAGACGACGAAGAACTTGCAGTAGGGACTGCGGCTCCATTGCAAGGAGCAGCCGCGACTGGCGGGCACCGGCGGGCGGTCGGGGGACAACCAGCCCAGCACGGGGACGAGGGAGGTGGCCACGGCTTTGAGCCAGACACCGACGAGGACGCAGGCCACCAGCCCCACCGTCATCCTCACCTCGTAGCGCATGGGGTGCACCACGTAGTAGTAACGCTCCACGTTGATGGTGGAGATGGAGAGGATGCACATGCTGATGAAGCAGACGCTGAGGAACAAGTAAACGCGGCACATGGCCTCGCCGAAAACCGGGCTGTCGAAGACGGCTGAGCCGGAGAGCATCTCCAGCGGCATCAGGGTGAGGGCGGCCAAAAAGTCCACCAGGCAGAGGTGGAAGACGAAGACGAACTTGCGCAACGCCGGCGTCTTCACGATGACGGTCATGACGGCGGCGTTGCCCACGATGGCCGTCAGGTCGATGAGCAGCATGAAGAAAAGCCCCACCGATTTAGAGGCCACGTCTTTGGGTTTGCCGTCGGCCGTGCCGTTGGGGGGCATGGGGCCCGGGGAGGGCTGGAGCCCCCGCGCCGCCCTAGAGCCGTTCCAGGCCCACGGAGCGGGCAGGGAGGGCTCCATCCTGTGCCGCCGCGCCGGCGCTCACCGGCCCATCGCCCATCCTCGGGGCGGCCAGCGCGGGGCGGCGGGGCATCGCCGGGGGCTCACATCCTTGCCCGTTTTACGCCCGCCGCCGGCCCCGGGTTGTGGTCCGGGGATGGGTGCTGCCGCGGCGGTGGCTCTCAGAGCACCCAAGGGTGCTCCCCGGCCCCGCTCATCTCCCCGCTCCTCGCCGCCGGGCAGCGCCGGGCACCTGCGGGGAAGGTAGAGCCGTCAGCGGGGTAGGCATGAACCCGGGGGGTCTGGGGGGGGTCTCAGCTCAGCTGTGACCCCCGGCCGCAGCACCCATGGCTCCCGGGTCCCCCTCCACGCCACCCCTCCCCTGCCAACCCCCTTTCTCAACCAAAAGCCTCTGAAAATGAGCAATTCTGGGGCTAAAGCCCCCAAACTCCCAGGTTTCAACCCAAAACACCCCAACGGGACCTTTCGCCCAGAGCCTGGGGACCGCAAGCGGCCGTGGGGATGGGTGGGGGGTCACTGGCACCCCGGGCGCCTGCGTCCACCCCTTGGGCTTCGAGGGCCGTGCATGACCCCCCCCCCCCCCAAACCCGGCCCCGGGGTGGGTGCTGCACCCCCACCCACACCAATGGGTGCCACCAGAGCCCGGGGTGCGGGTGGGGGGGGTCTGGGGGCCACCCCGGAGCCCCCCACCCATGGGTTCTTCCCAGGTGGGGAGGGGACCCCCAGCCCCTGCACCCCGGGGAGCCCCGGGGGGGGGGGGGGGGGGCTGCTGATGGAAGGGGGGGTGCAGGCAGCGGGTCCCCCCTCCCCTGCCCGTCGCCCCCCCATCCCCGGAGCCCCGGGGCGATGCCACCGGCTGGGGACCCCCTCCCACCCCGGCCCCCCCCCCCCCCCCCGCGTCCCCGGGCCGCATCCCCCCCCTCCCGCCCCCGGCCATCGCCCCGCTGGGGCGGCGGGGCCGCCGCACCTACCCTGGGGGGCTGCATGGGGCCGTGGGCCGGGCCGAGGGCGGGGGGGCCCGGTCCGGGCGGGGATGCTCGGGGCCGGGCCGGTAACGGAGCCGCTGCGGCGAGGGATGCTCCGCACCCGCCCGGCTGCTGGGTCCTAAACACCTCCCGCCGGCGCGGCGGTACCCCGGGCACGGCCCCCCCACCCCCCGCCCCGGGGATTGGGGGGGGGTGGCGGGCGGCTGGAGCCCGGCTTCACCCCCGCGGGGTTGGGGATGGAGGGTGGGTGCCCCCCCGCCCCCGGTTCCCTCCCCTCGTGTTGCTTCGGGCCTCAGTTTCCCCAGTCGCCCCTCAAAGGGGCTGGGGGAGTCGCTGGGGGGGGGAGCTGGGAGGGAGCAGCCCCTCGGGGGCCATGGAGTGGGGAGGCAAAGCGGGGGGTCAGGGAGGGAGGGGGACAGCGTGGGGGCACCCTGGGGTGGGGGGGCGGTGGGGAGGAGGGGACGGGGGGCAGGTCCCCACTGGGAGCACAGAGCAGGGATGGGGACAGGCACAGGGGGATGCACAGGGCTGGGGGGGCCGCTCAGAGGGGCCGCAGAGGCCCCCAGCTCTGCGCACCCCCAGCCCAGTGCCCCTTCCCTGGCTCCCAGTTCAGTAACGGAGCAACTGGGATCAGGGCAGTGCCCGCCCCGCCACCCTCTGTGCCTCAGTTTCCCCAGGGCACGGCCATCCCAAGGGGGATTCCCACATCTTCCAGGGACTGGCACCCCCCCAAAAGCCTGCACAGGCTGCGAACTTCCTCCTGGCAGTGCCCTGGACCCTGTCCAGTGGGTGCCCGGGGGGGGACGCGTGGCCGAGCGGGCCCCATCCCCAGGGCCGGTGTGCGGAGGGTGGCAAGCGGCCGGCGGGCGACGCGTGTCCCTGCCGCAGGCCCCGCGCGTCACGTGCCCATTGCTAGGTTACGAGGACCCAAAAATAAACCCATCCAAACCAGATTAGAAACACGGGACCTCGGATGAACCGGCCCCGTCGTACCGGGGCCCGGAGATGGCTGCCGGTGGCTCCCCGGTCACCGCGGGCACCGGTCATGCCGGCACACGGTGTCCCGGTGAGCGGGAGTGCCAGGGATCCGTGGGGGCACCCATCCTGCCTCGCATCCCCCCCGCCTGCCCTGGGTCCATCCCCTGCCCCATGCAGCGGAGCACAGGGATCGATCCTGCTCCCCAGCACCCCAATGTTTCAGGGGTCTGCGCCTGCACCCCGCAAGCCAGGAAGGACCCAGTTGCGAGGAGCATCGCTCCCTCACTCCGGGTGTCCAGAAAGGAGAGCGGGGGGGGTCTCCGCACCCCCTCGCCCCGGCACACAGGGTGCATCCTGAGAATGGGCCCCTGAGGGTTTTTCTCCTCCCTGGGGAAACTGAGGCAGGGAGCCGGGGCTGCTCCTGCCCCGTCACGCCGGTGCCAGCGCCGGCGCAGGCAGATTTATGGCTTTGCTGTTTCCTGCCACCGGAGCATCAATAATTCAGGGCCCGGGTGGCTCAGCCGCCGCAGCGCAGCCTCGCAGCCGCCAGCGAATTCCTCCCGTCCCCCCCTGTGCCGCCCTGCAGCCGGGCGCAGACCCCCCCAGCGCCAGGGGCACCCGCGCACCCCCGGGCCCTCTGCCCCAGCCGCGCTGGGCACCCTCCCTGGCACCGCACCGTGCAGGCCCCCCAAAACCAGGCGCCCAGGGTCCCCTCATGCAGCCCCAGACCTGGATCCCCCCCCCAGCACCCCCCGGGGAGGTCCTGCCCCCCAAAAAGGAGCTGGCTGCTGGCCCCCACCCTACAGCCCCGCCAGACCCCTGGGAGACTTGGCATGGTGGGTGCTGGGGGGCTGCCTTGGCATTATGGGGTTTATGGTGCCCTGGCACCCCAGCACCCTGCCACCCCATCATCCCAGCACCCCAGTCCCCAAGCACCCCACTATCCCAGCACCCCGGCACCCCAGCACCCCAGTCCCCAAGCACCCCACTATCCCAGCACCCCGGCACCCCAGCACCCCAGTCCACAAGCACCTCACCATCCCAGCACCCTGACACCTCAGCACCCATTATCTTGGCACCCTAGCACCCTGGCACCCTGGCACCCCAGCACCAAGGCACCCTGGCACCCCGGTGCCCCAGCACCCTGGCACCCTGGCACCCTATGACCCTGGCACCCCAGCAGCCCGGCACCATGGCATCATGGCACTGTGGCACCCTACCATCCTGGCACCCTGGTACTGAGCACCCCAGCACCCTGGGGTACCGTACCCCTGCACCCCAGCACCCCAGCACCCCAGCATCCAGGCACACTGGCACCCTGGCATACCTAAACCCCGGCACCCCGGCACCCCGGCACCCCGGCACCCCGGCACCCATTCACCTTGGCACGACTGACGGGTTGCTCCAGCTGTGCACAGCTGGAGAGCCCTGGCCGGCCACGCGGGGCAAGCGTGTTCGCACATGTGTGTGCACATGCCTGGGGGCGGGTGCGCGCACGCGCGTGCGTCTCCAGTCTGTGTGCACGTGGCCACGCGCACACGTACGGCGGGGGCATCCGCGTGCGCGCGCACGCTTGCGAACCCGGCGGGTTTGCACGCGTGTGTGATCAGGGGGCGCACACGCGTGTGTGCCTGGTGCACGCGTGTCTGCACGTGTCTCCAGCGTGCGGGCGTGCACTCAGGCATGCGTGTGCCTGCCTGTCTGTGCACCCTGGCACGCGTGCACACCCGTGTAGCGCACACGCCTGCAGCCGGGCAGCCGGCACCGATCCTGCCCAGCAGCCGCCGGGGGCACGGTGCTGTGCCGGCTCCCGCCAGGACGCCTGGGTCCCCGCCAGGTCCCCACGGCGGCGGCACAAGGACAGGGACACCCAGAGCCCACGGGTGGGGGGTCTGGGTGCTGGGCGGGGGCCGGGCTGGGCAGCGGGTGCTGAGCAGGGATTAGCACCCGGATTAAAACAGAGAAATTGAGGACGAACAAAGGACAAAATTCCCCGTCACCAGCCCGGCAGCCGGCGAGGGGGACGATGGCGGCGAGGGGGGACATCAGGGGTGGCACCTGGGGGGGGCACGGGTGCAGGGGCACCCTGGGGGCCCCCTGCTCTGTGTTGCAGGGGGCTCCCCGTTCATTGCCGCCCCCAGCATCGCGGCACGGGTTGCTCCCGCTCCTTTCCCCGTCATTTTGGACCCCAAAAAAATGGCAGAAATGTTTGCACCCTGGAGGCAGAGACACGAGGGGTGCGGGGCACCCTGCCTGGTCCCTCGGCGGGGACCCCGGGGCAGGATGTGTCCCCTCCGTCCTGGGGGGGGGGGTGGCACTGGGATGGGGCCGGTACTGGGGAATTGGGGCTGGAATGGGGGGTCTGGGCCAGTGCCAGGGGATGTGGGCCGGTGCCGGGGGGTCTGGGCTGGCACCGCGGGTGCGGCAGGTGCTGGGGCAGCACGGACAGATCTGGGGTGGGGTGGGGACAGGGACAGAGATGGGGATAGGGTGGGAATGGGGACAGGGATGGGATGGGAATGGGGACAGGGATGAGGATTGGGATGGGATGGGATGAGGATGAGGACAGGGATGAGGATGAGGATGAGGATGAGGATGGAATGGGATGGGATGGGATGGGATGGGATGGGATGGGATGAGGATGAGGACAGGGATGGGGATGAGGATGAGGATGAGGATGAGGATGGGATGGGGATGGGAACAGAGATGGGGATGGAATGGGAATGGGGACAGGGATGAGGATTGGGATGGGATGGGATGAGGATGAGGACAGGGATGAGGATGAGGATGGGATGGGATGGGATGGGATGACGATGAGGACAGGGATGAGGATGAGGATGAGGATGAGGATGAGGATGAGGACGAGGACGGGATGGGATGGGATGGGGATAGGGATAGAGATAGGGATGGGGATAGGGATGAGGATGAGGATGGGAATGAGGATGGGGATAGGGATGGGGATGGGGATGAGGATGGGGATGCGAATGGGAACAGAGATGGGGATGGAATGGGAATGGGGACAGAGGATGGGATGGGGATGGGGATGGGGATGGGGATGGGGATGGGATGGGATGGGATGGGGATGAGATGGGATGGGATGGGATGGGATGGGGAGGGGTATGGGGATGGAGAGGGGGACAGGGACAGGGATGGGGATGATGGGGACGGGGACGGGGACGCCGCGGGGCTGGTGGGGACGCGGGCACCGGGGTCCCGGGGGCTGAGCCGGGGGTCGCCCCGCGGCCCACCAGGGGTTAAGCGCTCGCTGCCGCCATTGGCCGCGGGCGGTGCGGCGGCAGCCAATGGGGACGGGCCGTGCGCGGGGGGCGCCGCCCCCAGACCCCGTCCCGGGGCCGCGGGTGCGCGCTGCAGCCGGCGCGAGGCCCGGCCCGGCCCCGCTCGGCTCGGTTCGGCCCCGCTCGGCCCCGCTCGGCTCCGCTCGGCCCCACTCGGCTCGGTTCGGCCCCGCTCGGCTCGGTTCGGCCTCGCTCGGCTCCGCTCGGCCCCGCTCGGCTCGGTTCGGCCCCGCTCGGCTCCGCTCGGTTCGGTTCGGCTCCGCTCGGCTCGGTCCGGCCTCGCTCGGCTCGGCTCGGCTCCTCTCGGCCCGGCCCGCTCGGCTCGGTTCGGCCCGGCCTGGCTCGGCTCGGCCCGCTCGGCCCCACTCGGCTCCTCCCGCCTCGCTTCGGCCTCGTTCGGTTCTCTTCGGCTCGTTTCGCTCCGGTTCGGCTCGTTTCGGTTCGGCTCGGCCTCCCCCGGCCGCCCTCCTCCGCACCGGCCCCGGTACCAGGCCCCGGTAACGCCCCGGGGAGCGGGGGGCGGGGGGGCGGCGAGCATCCTCCCGCGGGCTCCGTCCGCAGCGGGGCCGGGGCCGGGGGGGGCCGGGGGGGGGCCGGGACCGGGGCCGGGGGGGCCGGGACCGGGACCGGGACGGGCAGGGGGGGGCCGGGACCGGGACCGGGGGGGGGGCGGGGCCGCCTCCGCAGCGTGGGGGGGGAGCGGGGCTGCGGCGGGCGGGAGCCCTGGGGCGAGCAGCGACCCACGGGCCCGCCGTGACACCGGGTGACAAAGCCGCCCCACACCGTGACACCGGGTGACCAAGCCACCCCGTGCCGTGACACCGGGTGAGCAGCGAGCCCGGTGCACGCCGTGACACGAGGTGACCAAGCCGCCCCACGCCGTGACACCGGGTGACCAAAGCCACCCCACGCCGTGACACCGGGTGACCAAAGCCACCCCACGCTGCCACACCGGGTGACCAAAGCCGCCCCACACCGTGACACCGGGTGACCAAGCCACCCCGTGCCGTGACACCGGGTGAGCAGCGAGCCCGGTGCACGCCGTGTCACTGGGTGACCCAAGCCACCCCGTGCCACCAGGCGAGCAGCTAACCGTGACCCTGGGTGGCCAAAGCCGCCCCCTGGCACATGCTGTGACAGCGGGTGACAAAGCCACCCCACTCTGCCACACCGGGTGACCGAGCCGCCCTGCCCCGTGACACCAAGTGAGCGGCGAGCCCGGTGCATGCCGTGACACCGGGTGACCGAAGCCACCTCGTGGAAGCCAACCCCGTGCCGGGGGTCGCGGGCATGCCGGTGCCCCGTCCCCAGCACCCGTGTGACGCCGCGGGGCAGAGCACGGCCATGGGGGGCGTCGGGGGGCCGGGGACCCCGCTGCCGCCAGTGCCGCTGCTGCTGGCCCTGGCGCTGCTGTCGCCGTGGGGGTCGGCAGGCGGGAGCTGCCCCCCGCGCTGCGTCTGCGCCTCCAACATCCTGAGCTGCTCGCAGGCGGTGCTGAGCGCGGTGCCGGCCCCGCTGCCCCGCTTCACCGCCGTCCTCGACCTCAGCCACAACAACGTCAGCCGGCTGCGCGCCGACTGGGCGCCGGGGCGGTTGGCCCACCTCCACGCCTTGCTGCTCAGCCACAACGGGCTCTCCTTCGTCTCCACCGAAGCCTTCGCCCACGTCCCCCACCTGCGGCACCTGGACCTCTCCTCTAACCGTCTGCGGGCGCTGGAGGAGAACCTCTTCAGCGACCTGACCGAGCTGGAGGTCCTCCTCCTCTACAACAACGAGATCTCTGCCGTGGATCGCACCGCCTTCGATAACCTCGGCCGGCTCCGTAAGCTTTACCTGGGGCAAAACCGCATCGCCCGCTTCCCGCTGGAGCTGCTGCGCGACGGCAGCCGCCTGCCCCAGCTGGCCCTGCTCGACCTCTCGGCCAACCACCTCCGCAGCTTGCCCGTCGGCGAGCTGCAGGCGCTGCCCGCCTGGCTGCGCGACCGCCTCTACCTGCACGGCAACCCGCTGGTCTGCGACTGCCCGCTTTTCCAGCTGGTCGCCCGCGGCCGTCGCCGCCGGTTAAGCGCCGTGATGGATTTCCAGGAGGAGTTGCGGTGCTTGCTGCCCACCACCTCGACCTCCGTCGGGATCCTCGCCCTGGCCGGCCGGCAGCCGCTCAACTGCAGCGAGGCGCGGGAAGCGGTGCTGGAAGCCCACCTGGGTGACACCGTCACCCTCAGCTGCGACACCCGGTTGCGGGGGGTGCGTAGCCGGCACTGGGTGACGCCGGGAGGCGAACGGGTGTTGGAGGAAGGGGGTAACGGCAGCGCCGCTCTCCTGGCCAACGGCAGCCTGCAGCTGCGGGCGCTGCGCCCCGAGGACGCCGGCACCTACGCCTGCTGGGTGGCGGGTCCCCTCCTCAACGAGACCCTTTACGTGGAGCTGCTGGTGCACAACTTCACCCTGCACGGTCCCCACGACACCCTCAACACCGCCTACACCACGCTGGTGGGCTGCATCCTCAGCGTGGTGCTGGTGCTCATCTACCTGTACCTCACCCCTTGCCGCTGCTGCTGCTGCCGCGCTGCCGACAAACCGCCGGCTCCCCGCGACGACAGCATCAACTCTTCCGTCCTCAGCGCCACCCCCAACCACGCCGCCGGTGTCCCCGGGGAGCCTTGCCGGTCCCGCTCGGCCTCCGCCACCGGCCCGGGGCAGAACGGCAGGTTCGAGGTGGGGGGGACCCCGCAGCCGCCCCCCCGGCACGGCCCCAAGGCACAGAGGAAGGTGTCGGATCCGGACTCGGTCAGCTCCGTCTTCTCCGACACCCCCATCGTGGTGTAGAGGAGGGGAGGACATCGCGGGGACGGTCCCCAGGGACACCCCGTCCCCACCGCCGCTGGGACCGGTCCCCGATGGATGCGCTGCGGGCAGGGGGGGGCAGCCTGGACCCCCGCCGCCGTGTCCCCAGCTTGGGAGTGACACATGCCATCGACCCCTGCATCGCTGCTGTCCACCCACACCGCCCTCCGCCAAGGTCACCACCGCCACGCCGGCACCACGGGACCGCGAGGGACAAAGGGGGCTCCTGTGGGGACAATGTGGCCACAGAGCCGGGGGCCACCGGCCCCGTTGCCCGCCGGGCCCTGCAGGACTGCGGGTGACAGTGACAGTGCGCGGGCCGGCTCGGCGGGTGCCCCCCGGGGATGGTGGCACCGGGGACACCCACATGCTGCGGCGCTGGGCCCCGGGGGCCCCCTCCCCGCGTCGCCACCCCCCCGGCATGCGTATCGCGAAGCATGAGTCCCGCCGGGGGAGCATGTGCCACCCCGGCCAGCGCTCGGCGAGGGGGGGACACGAGGGCCATGTCACCCCCCGGGGTACGACCCCCACCCCAACACCCTCCTGGCCCCCCCATGCAACCCACAGCCGCAAGCAGAGCCCCCCACCCCGCAGGGATTGGGACGCTGGGGGCTCCAGCACCCCAAATGGGGGTACGCCCTGCACCCTCGCAGCCCAGCCTGTGTCCCCCATGTCCCCCCCCCGCCCCGGGCTGCGTCCCCCCCGCGCTGGCAGCTGCCCGCTGATGCCTTGGCCAGAATAAATGTGTTTCCCCGTCGTGCCTGCGCAGCCCTCGCCCGGTTTCGGGGTGCTAACGGGGTCGTCCCCAAGATGGGGTCTCCTCGCTGGGCGTGGGGGGGTCAGGGACAGGGACAGTGCCACCGCGCCAGCCCTGCGGGACCCCGTGATGGCTCAGGCCGGTGGCAGCGGGGTCAGGCTGAGCCGGGTCCCCTGCTGCCGCCCCGGTCCCCATCGGGGGTGCTGGGGGTGCGCGGGGAGAAAGGGGTTGGGGGGGGCTCACCCCGGTCACCCCCCTGTGCTCACCCCAAGGTGCCTGGTGGAAGGGGGACCCCCCTGTCCCTGCGGGGCTCCCAGGGACCCCCCGTCCCCGCAGGGGGATCCGGGGCCACCCCTGTCCCTGCGGGGCTCCTGGGGACCCCCTGTCCCCATGGGGGGGATCCAGGGCCACCCCTGTCCCTGTGGAGCTCCCGGCCACCCCTGTCCCTGTGGAGCTCCTGGGGACCCCCCGTCCCTGTCCCCATGGGGGGATCCAGGGCCACCCCTGTCCCTGTGAGGCTCCAGGGGACCCCCCCATCCCTGTACCCGCAGGGGGATCCAGGGCCACCCCTGTCCCTGCGGGGCTCCTGGGGACCCCCTGTCCCCATGGGGGGGATCCAGGGCCACCCCCGTCCCTGCGGGGCTCCCAGGGACCCCTTGTCCCCATGGGGGGATCCAGGGCCACCCCTGTCCCTGCGGGGCTCCTGGGGACCCCCCGTCCCTGTCCCCATGGCGGGATCCAGGGCCACCCCTGTCCCTGCGGGGCTCCTGGGGACCCCTTGTCCCTGTCCCCGCGGGGGGATCCAGGGCCACCCCTGTCCCTCTGTCCCCTCAGGGCTCCCGGGAGCCTGGGGACGTCCCCTGTCCCTGCAGCCCCAGCCCCTGCTGTCCTCCCTCAGGGACACCCCACCCCTGCCCCGTCCCGTGTCACCGGGGACCTGGGGACACCCAGCCCCTGCTCTGCCCTCGCAGGGCTCCTGGGGACACCCTGCCGTCCCCAAACACCACGGGGCCCCCAGGACACAGCCCCCCCCCCGCCCCCTCTGCAATACCTGGCTTTTTTTTTTTTTTTTTCTTTTTCTTTCTTTCTTTTTTTTTTAAAAAAAGAAACAAAAAACAGCAATAGTAATTCTTATAAATATCCGCGGCCGGCCGCAGCCGGCGTGATGGCCCGGGGGTGGCCCGGTGGCCAGGACCCCCCCGGCCGTGGCCACCTCCTCTCCCGGGGGGCTGGTTTAGCAGCAAGAGAACAGAACTGAGAGTCTTGAGGTATTTTTCTGGAGGTTGGGTTTTTTTCCTTCTTCTTTTTGTTTCCTTGGGGGGGGGGGTTGGGGCTTTTTTTGTTTTTTTGTTTCCCCCCCCCCACATCAGCTTTTCGGCATTTTTCCGGTGGGGGCTTCCTCGCGCCCGCGGTGGGGACGCGGGGGGTGGCCCCGGTGGCCCCTCCGTTAATGGGCTTTGGACTGCGGGAGAGGAGAGCGCTGGGTCACCCCGGGCCCATGGTGTCCCCTACCCAGCGTCAGGGCGTCCCCACGGTGTCCCCTGCCCAGGGTCAGGGTGTCCCCAGAGGGAGCATCCCCCACCACGCACAACCATGTCCCCCGAGGGTCCCCACCTCATCCACCACCCACACCCAGGATGTCCCAGGACCCGAGATCACAGTGCTGTCCCCCCCCAATGTCCCCTACTTGGGGCCAGGGGGTCCCCAGAGGGTCCCCACAGTGCCCCTCCCCTGGGACATGGGTGTCCTAGGTCCCCATGGTGCCCTCTGCCCAGAGCCATGGGTCCTCACTGCACCCACCACCCCTGACCCAAGACCAGTGTCCCCCAGTGTCCCCCAGCCGAGGACAGGGGGTCCCCAGAGGGTCCCCATGGTGTCCCTGGCCTGGGACATGGCCATCCCCAGAGGGTCCCCATGCCATCATCCCCCACCCGGGGCCACGTCCCCCCCATGGTGCCCCCCAGACTGAGACCGCGACGTCCCCGCGGTGTCCCCTCCCCGGGACCAGGGTGTCCCTCGGGTGCACGCAAGCGGCCCCCAGCCCTGGGCGGAGGTGGGTCCCCCCCCTCCCCCGGGGGTGCTGGTGGCCCTGGGGGGGGTCCCCCCATTTCGCTGCCCACCGTCACACCCTGACGCCGCTCCGCGCCCCCAGAGCACCCCAAACACCCGCTCCCCCCCCCCCAATCTCAGCCCTACCTTCAGGGCGCTCCGCTTCTCCTCGAAGCCCAGGGGGGTCCCCGGCTTCTTCCTGCGGACGGAGCCCCCCGAGTCGGGGGGGGCCGGGCCGGGGGGTGGCGGGGGGCCGGGCAGGGGGGGCGCAGGCTTGGGTTTGACGGGTCGGCAATACGTGGCCGCGTTCTTGCGCTTCTTGACCTCGTCCTCAGAGATGCAACGAGGCGGGGGCGGCGGTGGCACCCCCGGTCCGTGCAGCGGCGAACCTCGGGGGTCCACGGCGGCGGCACCGGGGGGGCCGCGGCAGTCCGGGGGGGCGAGCCGTTTCACCCGCGTCGTACCGTTGAGGACGGCAGCGGAGGAAGAAGCCGGACAACCCGGAGAGGTGGGTTTCGTTTTGCCGGGGGGGGCCGAAACCTGGCAGCCGGGATTTTTGCTTTTGATGCCGTCCCCCGAACAGGTCCGTTTATAGGGGGGGCCGCCGGCGGCGAGAGGGGGCTTCCGTTTGCGGGTATCCGGATCCATCCCGCCGGCCGCTTCCCGGGCTCGGGAAGATTTGCTGGCCTTGGTGGAAGGCAACTTGCTGAAGGAGGGCGAGGGGATGTTGGCGGGCAGCGGGGAGGTGATGGACTGGCTGCCGCCCCCCCCGCACTCGGGCTGGCTGCAGGCGGCCGCGGCGTGGGGGGACCCCACCGTGTAGTTGAGGCTGGCGGGGACCCGGCCCTCCCGGCTGCCGGGGGGGGCCGCCGCTGCCGCTGAGGTCCGTGGAGGGGGTGAGGGTGTCGGGGCGGAGGGGCCGCAGGGGGGGGCGGCGGGGCTGGGGGGGGCCGGGGTGGTGTGGGGAGGGGGCTCGGCGGCCGGAGGGATCTTCCTGTGGGAGGGGAGGGGAAGGGTGAGATGGGAGCCCCCCAAATCCCTGTTCCCATCCCTGCATCCCCCCCAGTTCAGGTGGGGAGGGGTGAGACAGGACCCCCCCAAATCCCCGCTCCCATCCCCGCTATGTCCCCCCCAATTCAGGTGGGGAGGGGGTGAGATGGGACCCCCCCAAATCCCCGCTCCCATCCCCGCTATGTCCCCCCCAATTCAGGTGGGGAGGGGGTGAGACAGGACCCCCCCAAATCCCCGCTCCCATCCCCGCTATGTCCCCCCCAATTCAGGTGGGGAGGGGGTGAGATGGGACCCGCCCAAATCCCCACTCCCATCCCCGCTATGTCCCCCCCAATTCAGGTGGGGAGGGGGTGAGATGGGACCCCCCCAAATCCCCGCTCCCATCCCCGCTATGTCCCCCCCAATTCAGGTGGGGAGGGGGTGAGATGGGACCCCCCCAAATCCCCACATCCCCGCTATGTCCCCCCCAATTCAGGTGGGGAGGGGGTGAGATGGGACCCCCCCAAATCCCCACTCCCATCCCCGCTATGTCCCCCCCAATTCAGGTGGGGAGGGGGTGAGATGGGACCCCCCCAAATCCCTGCATCCCTGCTACATCCCCCCCCAGTTCAGGTGGGGAGGGGTGAGATGGGACCCCCCCAAATCCCCACATCCCTGCTACGTCCCCCCCAATTCAGGTGGGGAGGGGGTGAGACGGGACCCCCCCAAATCCCCACTCCCATCCTTGCCCCCCCAATCCAGGTACACCCCCTCCCTGCCGCGCTGGGACCCCGGGGAGGGCAACCCCCGCCTTGGGGCCGGGTGGCTTTGCACCCTGGCACCCAGCAGCACCCGCCGCCCCCCCCGCCGCCCCCCCCTCACCTCCACATGTGGGAGCTGAGGTGCCGCTCCAGCATGGAGCCCAGCGCCGAGCAGAAGCGGTCGAGCCGCCGGTTGAAGACGTAACAGCCGGGGCTGACCAGGCGGCTCCCGAAAGTGCAGAACTGGGGGGGGGACACACGACGCACACGGTCAGCACAGCCCCCCCAAACCCCCCACCCGCAGCATCCCACCCGGCACGGGGCCGGGGGGGTCTCCGTCCCACCCTGGGGTCCCCTCACTCACCGCCTGGGGCCGCGGCGGGCGCGTGGGGGGCCGGGGGGGCTCCTCGCCCCCCTCCTCCTCGCTCTCCTCGCTCGACACCCGGCTGCCCCCCTTGGGCAGGGGGAAGGGGAACACCCCCGCGCCCCCTTCCCCGGAGGCAGCCGGCGCGTCCTCGGGGTCGCTGTCGGAGGAAAGCCGGGCCCTGCACCGGAGAGGGGGCGGCGAGAGATTTTTGGGGTGCCTGATATGGGGGTGTCCGTCCGTCCCCCACCCACCCGAATGCCGGGGTCCTCACCTGGGGAGCGGGCAGTGGGAGTGGGGCAGCTTGGCTCGGCAGGGAGAGGTGCCGGGGGGCCCGGCGGGGGGCTGCGGCAGCGAGGAGGGGTCCTGCTGCAGGGGGGGCAGCGGTTCCTTCCCGGGGGGGCTCCTCTCCTTCGGGGACTCGCCCTTGCGGGAGCTGGCCTTCAGCTCGGCCACCAGCACGTCAAAGTCCTTGGCCCGACCCTGCACCTCGCGCCGCTGGTGAACCGAGTGGATCTGCGCCGGGCGACAGCGAAGAGGGGGTCGGGGGGGCGAGAAAACACCCACCGGGACCCCCCGCCCCCCAAACCCCGCCCGGGCAGGATGACGGTGTCCCCCCCGCCCCGGTACCCCGCTACCTTGCAGGTCAGCAAGCGGGTGCAGATCTTCTTGGTGTCGGGGTTGAGCACGCCGCACTGCCTGTTCAGGTCGCACTCCTTGCCTGCGGGCAGAGGAAGGCAGCGGGATGCCGGGGGGGGCCCGGGGGGCCCAGCTGCGGTGAGGCGGGGGGCAGCAAGCGCTTTGCCCCCCGCCACGTCCAGCCCCGGTTGAGATATCCACCGGTGTGGACGGCGGGATGAGAGCGGTGGCGGCGGGGGTGGGGGGCACGGCCTCACCGGGACCCCCAGCCCACCCCGGCCAGGGCCGGAGCCGGAGCCCCCCCCTCCTCGGAGCGAGAGGCCGCGGCATCCCCACTCCGGGGAGGGGGACAACAGCCCCGAGAGTCGTCCTCTGTGGGGCGGGGGGGCCGCCATCTCCTGGCCCCCCCCTTCGCCCCCTCCCCGGGGCGAGCCCCCCACTTTTGCCCCCAGCCTGGGTTCTGCTAACGGCATCGCTCGCTGCCGCCCCAGCGTGCCCGCAAGCACCGCGGCGTCTGTCCGACTCCCGTTGCTGGGGGGGGGGGGGGGTGGGGGGGACACCGGGGAGGGGGGGTTCAACCCTGGCTCACGCTCTTGCCGCACGCCGCCGCCGCCGCCGTTCCTCCGGGCCAGCCGGCACCGCGGGCAGAGACCCTAAACCTGCCGGGTGAACGGAGCTGCGGTCAGGGCACGGCTCCTCCGGATGCAGGAGGAGAGGTGGGAGATGCCCCCTCGGTACCTACCCCGCTGCCAGACCCGGCCGCCGAAATAACGGGACCGGGATGCCACGCCGGGATCCGGTGCCGCGCGGCACCGACCTGCCGCCCCCACCCCGTCGCCGGCAAGGAAAGGGGGACTCACGCGCCAGCTTCTTGTGGGACCTGGGGGGCGGCTTGGAGGCACCCGCGTCCTTCTCCCCCGGGGCGGGCGCGCTCTCCGGTTTGCACCCGGGGCCGTCGGCGGGCATCGCCGAATCCCCCCCGACCCCGGCCGACACCGGGGGCTCTTTCGGCACCGCGGCGGTGGCGGGTTTCCCCAGGGGTTCCTTGGAGTTGGTGGGTACGGCTTTGGGGGGCACCTTGATCCCGTGCCCGTCCGGTTTGGGGATGCTGGGAATCTTCTCCAGGTTGACCACGGGCACGAACAAGCTGGGGAGAGAATTTTGGGGGGCGAGGGGGTCAGAGCGGCCCCGCGGCACGGAAAGGGCAGAGCCACCCGTCCCGGCGCTCACCAGAGGTTGTTGTCCTTGTCCGGCCGCTCGGGCAGGGCCTGGACTCGCCCGCGGGCACCCGGGGGCTTCTCCCGCAGCCCCTTGGCCGCGCCGGGGGTCCCGCCGGCCGCCGGCTGCCCGTTGACGGCGACGTGGCACTTGGCGGCGGCGCGGGCGTACAGCTTGCTGAGCGGGCCGTGGCGGCGTTCTGCCGGGACAGGGTGGGATGGGATGGGGAAAGCCAGGCGTTAGCCCGCGCCGGGGGTCCCACCGCCGTGAGCCCCCCGGCCCTGGGCTGTGCCGGCACGGCCAGCCCCGGCTGCCTTCCCGTGTCCCTCCCGGCGCCGGAGGGGATGCGGTGGCGGGGAGAGCCGTGCCCGGAGCCCCCCCGGCTCACCGCAGTGCTTCTGGAAGGCCTGGGGCTTCACCACCTGGCTGCAGTGGTTGCAAACCACCAGGTAAAACTCGTCGTGCGCCGGGCAGTGGCCGAAGATGTTCATGTCTGTGGGGCGAGAGTTCGGTGAGCCGCGCGGCACGGCTCCCACCGGGTCTCGGTGCCGGGGGAAGCATCGCAGCCCGAAGGTCCGGGCTGGAGGGCAAGCACGGCCCCGAAACACCGGGTTTTCTCCCCAAAGGAGGGAGCTTACCTTCCTTAATCAGGGTCATGGCGTCCAGTTTCTTGCCGCCGCTCTTCCCGCTCTCCTCCAGCTCTGACCCTGATCCTGCCGGAGACAAAACCCCATCAGCAGCGGCCGGCACGCGGCCGATCCCGGCTTCCCCCGGCCGCGTCCAGCATCAGGCGCAGCCGCCGAGTCCTCGTCGCCGGCAGCGCCGCCACTCCCGGCCGTCAAACGCCGCCGCCGCTCCCGGACCAATTAAACCGGCTCAAATTAGAGCAGAGGGACGGATCCATCCCGGGATCAGCGTTGGCCCGGCGGCGCGCCATCGCCTCCGAGGTCCCCGTCCCGGACCCTGCCGATAGCCCACCGCCCGCGGGGCGCGGGTGCTCCTGGGGACAGCCCCGTCCTGGCTGGGACGTGACCGGGGTCGGCCCCGCTGCCCGCGGACAGCCTGGGGACACCCCGGGGCCACCCCGGTCCCCATCCGGCCGTGGGCCCGCAGCCCGTGCCCTCGCTGGCCGTGCCAGGCGGGTGTCCCGGCCCCAGCCGGCTGCACCGGGCTCTGCTGTGGGAGAACCAGTGTCCACTGGGCCAGCGGTGACGGTGTCCTGGCCAGCAGTGCCGTGCTGGGTGCCCAGTGCCATCCAGCAGCGCTATACTGGGCACCCAGTGCTGTCCGGCTGTGCCATACTGGCTGCCCAGTCCCATCCAGCAGAGCCAAACTGGGTGCTCCATACATCCCCAGTCCTATCAGGCTGTGCCATACCAGGTGCCCAGTCCCATGGCCGTGCCATACTGGGCATCCAGTCCTGTCTGGCCATGCCATACTGGGCACCCAGTCCTGTGTGGCTGTGCCATGCTGGGCACCCAGTCCATCCCCAGTCCTATCAGGCTGTACCATACTGGGCGCCCAGTCCCGTCCGGCCATGCCATACTGGGCGCCCAGTCCTGTCTGGGCTGTGCCATACCAGGAACCAGTCCTGTCCGGCCATGCCACACTGGACACCCAGTCCTGTCCGGCTGTGCCTTACTGGGTGCCCAGTCCTGCCCAGCTGTTCCATACTGGATATGCAGTCCTGTCCAGCTATGCTGTACTGGGCGCCCAGTCACGTCCAGCCATGCCGTACTGGGCGCCCAGCTGTGCGCAGCCGCGCCAGGAGTGCCCGCGCCCCCTCCAGCTGCGCCGTGCCCCTGCGCCGTGCCCGCCGCCCACCCTGAGGTGCCTGGTCCCAGTGCCCAGTGCCCACTGGGGCAGTGCCCAGCTCCCCAGTACCCGGCTCCCAGTTCCCAGTGCAGGGTACCCCAGTACCCAGCACACGATGCCCGGTTCCCTGCCTGGGGCACCCAGTGCCCTCTGCCTGATCCGGGCTAACGGCGGCAACTGGTTCCCAGTCTGGACTACCCAGTTCCTGGTCTGGGCTACCCAGTGCCCGCTGCACCCGGGGATATCTGGCACCCGGTAACTGGCTCCCAGTAAACGGGCACAGGGTTTCCAGTGACCGGGATGGGGAGCCCGGTGCCAGCTCTGGCTGCCCGGTGCTGGGTGCCCGCTTCCCGGTGCCCGATGGTGGGTGCCTGGTGCTCAGTGCCCCACGCCCGGTGCCGGGTGCCCAATGCCCGGTGCTGGGTGCCCGGTTCCCAGTGCCCGATGCCTGGTGCTGGGTGCCCGGTTCCCAGTGCCTGGTGCTGGGTGCCAAATGCCCGGTGCTGGTTGCCCGGTTCCCAGTGCCCGGTGCTGGGTGCCCGGTTCCCAGTGCCCAGTGCTGGGTGCCAAATGCCCGGTGCTGGTTGCCCGGTTCCCAGTGCCCCGTTCCCAGTGCCCGATGCCCGGTGCTGGGTGCCCAATGCCCGGTGCTGGGTGCCCGGTTCCCAGTGCCCGGTGCCCGGTTCCCAGTGCCCGGTTCCCGGTGCTGGGTGCCCGGTTCCCAGTGCCCGGTGCCCGGTTCCCAGTGCCCGGTGCTGGTTGCCCGGTTCCCAGTGCCCGCTGCCCGCTGCCCGCTGCCCGCCTACCGCGCGGCGGCGCTAGGACCGGGGGGCGCCGGGCGCGGCTCCGTTCGCGGCAGCCCCCCCGCCCGCCCCCGCCGCCGCCGCCGCCGCCGCCGCCGCCGCCGCCGCCGCCGCCCCTCACCCGGCTCGGCCGGCGGCCCGGCCCGCTCCACCCAGGCGCTCCAGCTCTGCCCCGCGAACTCGTCCAGGCTGGGCAGCCGCCGCTCCGCCGCCATCGCCGCCGCTGCGCGCCCACGCGCCGCCATCGCCGCCGCCGCCGCCGCCGCGGGAGCGCGCCCCCCCCGCGCCGCCGCCGCCGCCGCCGCCGCCCCCGCCCCGCGCGCCCCCGCGCATGCGCCGCGCGCCCCCGCCCGCCCCGCGGCACCACGGGCGGTGTAGTCCCGCCCCGCCCCGGGGGCTGCCCCGCACCGGCCCCGCACCGGCCCCGGCCCCGGCCCCGCACCGGGACCCCCGCCGCCCGTGGGCCCCCATAGGGGGCTGGGGGCCGTGGACCCCCAAAGGGGGCTGGGGCCCGGGGTCCATATACACCTTATATGGGGCGGGGGGCCCGGGGGTGACATACACTGCCTATAGGGGGCTGGGGTCCATACACACCTATCGGGGGCTGGACAGTCAGGGGCGACATATACCCCTATAGGGGGCTGGGGGCCATGGACCCCTATAGGGGGCTGGGGCCTGGGGTCCATATACACCTACAGGGGTCCAGGGGCCCGGGGGCAACATATACTGCCTATAGGGGGCTGGGGTCCATGTACCCCTATAGGAGGCTGGCGGCCGGGGTCCATATACACCTAAATGGGGCTGGGGGCCTGGGGGTGACATATACTGCCTATAGGGGGCTGGGGTCCCTGTACTCCTATAGGGGGCTGGGGCCCGGGGTCCATATATACCTATCGGGGGCTGGACAGCCAGGGGTGACATATACCCCTATAGGGAACTGGGGGCCATGGACCCCTATATGGGGCTGGGGGCCTGGGGGTGACATATACTGCTTATACAGGACTGGGGCCTGGGGTCCATATACCCCTATAGGGGGCTGGGGCCCGGGGTCCATATACACCTATAGGGGGCTGGACAGCCAGGGGCAACATATACCCCTATAGGGGGCTGGGGGCCCAGGGGTGACATACACTGCCTATATGGGGCTGGGGGCCAAGGCGTCCATATACTCCTATAGGTGGCTGGGGGACAGGGGTTCCATATACCCCTATATAGGGCTGGGGGTCCATATACCTCTATAGGGGGCTGGGGGCCCAGGTTATCCTTCTACGGCACTGTTGGACAGGGGTCCATATATCCCTATATGGGGCCAGACAGCCAGGGGGTCCATATACCCCTATATGGGTTTGGGGGCCCGGGTTATCCCTATATGGGGCCGGGCAGCCAGCAGGGATATATACTTACTATACAGGGCTGGGGACCCGGGGTTATTGCTATATGGGGCTGGACAGCCAGGGGCAGCATATACCCTCTATACAGGGCTGGGGACCTGGGGGTTATCCCTATACAGAGCTGGACAGCCACGGGTTATATACACCCCCTATAGAGAGCTGGGGATCCAGGGGTTACCCCTATACAAAACTGGACTCCCAGGAATTACATATACCTCCTACAGGGGGCTGAACAGCCAGGGGCGACATATAGCCCCTATAGAGAGCTGGGGACTTGGGGGTTATATATACCTCCTATACAGGACTGGGGACCCGGGGTTATCCCTATACAGGGCTGGACTCCCAGGGGCGACACATACTGCCTATACAGGGCTGGGGGGTCACCCCTATACAGCGCTGGACTCCCAGGGGTTACCTATAGCCCCAATACAGGGCTGGACAGCCAGGGGTTATATACGCTTCCCATATCCAGCTGGGGACCCAGGGCTTATATACATCCCTATACGGAACTGAACATCCAAGTGCTATATACCCCCCTATAGAGTTGGAGAGCAGGGGTTATCCAAGCCCTTATACGGGGCAGGATGCCCAGGAGTTACCCCTATAGAAAGCAGGATGCCCAGGGGTTATATATAGCCCCTATACATCCACAGGTATCCAGCGTTTAATTACTCCCTGTATAGAGCTGGATACCCAGGGTTACATACAGCCCCTATATAGAGCTGGGCACCCAGGCGTTATATACATCCCTATACAGAGGTAGAAATCCAGGTGTTAATATACCTCCCCTCCTGGGATGTATATATATATATACAAGGCACCCAGGCCTTATACATCCCCTTTGGACTCCGGGCGTTATCTATACCCTTATGGAGAGCAGGACACCAGGAGTTACCCCTATACAGACCAGCACTCCCAGGGGTTATATACAGCCCCTGTACAGAGCTGGGCCCCTGGGACTTATACATATATCCCTATAGAGAGATGGACACCCAGGGGCTATATATACCCTTACACGGAGCGGGACATCCAGGTGGGGTATATACCCCCTATATAGAGCTCCTTATACAGAGCAAGACACCCAGGGGCTATATATACCCTTATACGGAGCGGGACATCCAGGTGCTGTATGTACCCCCTATATAGAGCTCCTTATACAGAGCAAGACACCCAGGGGCTATATATACCCTTACACGGAGCAGGACATCCAGGTGGGGTATATACCCCCTATATAGAGCTCCTTATACAGAGCAAGACACCCAGGGGCTATATATACCCTTACACGGAGCGGGACATCCAGGTGGGGTATATACCCCCTATATAGAGCTCCTTATACAGAGCAAGACACCCAGGGGCTATATATACCCTTACACGGAGCGGGACATCCAGGTGGGGTATATACCCCCTATATAAAGCTCCTTATACAGAACAAGACACCCAGGGGCTATATATACCCTTACACGGAGCGGGACATCCAGGAGTTGTACGTACCCCTATACAGAGCCAGACACGGGGGTTATATGCACCCCTATATAGAGCTGGTACCCAGGACTTTTATACGCCCCCCGTACAGCCGCGGACGCCCCGGGGTTGCCCGTCCAGCCCCCCTATACAGCACGGGACACCCGGGGCTCCGCAGCCCCCTATATCCAGCCAGGCAGCGGCGGTCAATGCCCCCTACCCGGGCTTACGCATCCCCCCTCCACCCTATAGCATCCATACCACCCCGCGTCTCCAACCCCGGGGCCAGCGACACCCCGTCCCCGGGCTGGCGGCCGGCGCGAGGGCCCGGGGGACGGTGGGACCCCCGGGGTGGCTACTGCTTGTCGATGGCCCCCTGCTCGGCGGCGCTGTCGCGGGGCGCAGCCTGCGCCTGCCACGCC
This sequence comes from Platalea leucorodia, assembly GCF_965183815.1. Classification (NCBI taxonomy): domain Eukaryota; kingdom Metazoa; phylum Chordata; class Aves; order Pelecaniformes; family Threskiornithidae; genus Platalea; species Platalea leucorodia. The sequence continues at coordinate 6,000,621 of NC_138841.1, forward strand.
GTCTCCTTCAGCACGAACCAGCAGTTCCCGGCCCACAGCAGAAAGTTGATGAAGCCGAAGAGCTGGGGGGGGGGGGAGAGAGGAGAGACCCCCCCAAAGCGGTGGGGGGCACCCAGGGGTGAGCCCCGGCACCCTGGGCATGCGGGCAACCCATGTATCCCGTGCAATCGGTGCACCCCATGCACCCTGTGCATCCATGCAACCCCTGCACCCTGTGCAACTCATGTATCCCGTGCAATCTGTGCACCCCATGCACCCCGTGCATCCATGCAACCCCTGCACCCTGTGCAACTCATGTATCCCATGCAATCTGTGCACCCCATGCACCCCGTGCATCCATGCAACCCCTGCACCCCGTGCAACCCATGTCTCCCGTGCAATCTGTGCACCCCATGCACCCCGTGCAATCTGTGCACCCCATGCACCCTGTGCATCCATGCAACCCCTGCACCCCGTGCAACCCATGTCTCCCGTGCAATCTGTGCACCCCATGCACCCCGTGCATCCATGCAACCCCTGCACCCCGTGCAACTCATGTATCCCGTGCAATCTGTGCACCCCACGCACCCCGTGCATCCATGCAACCCCTGCACCCCGTGCAACTCATGTATCCCATGCAATCTGTGCACCCCATGCACCCCGTGCATCCATGCAACCCCTGCACCCCGTGCAACTCATGTATCCCGTGCAATCTGTGCACCCCATGCACCCCGTGCATCCATGCAACCCCTGCACCCCGTGCAACTCATGTATCCCGTGCAATCTGTGCACCCCACGCACCCCGTGCATCCATGAAACCCCTGCACCCTGTGCAACCCACGTATCCCATGCACCTCGTGCACCTCATGCATCCCATGCACCCCGTGCACCCCATGCAACCCATCACCCTGTGTGCCCCATGCAATCTGTGCACCCCATGCACCTCGTGCACCCCATGCAACCCACACACCCTGTGCACCTCATGCACCCCATGCAGCCCATGCACCCTGTGCACCCCATGCAACCTATGCACTCCATGCACCCCGTGTGCCTCATGCACCCTCTGCAACCCGTGTGCCTCGTACCCCTTGCACCTCATGCACCCCACGCGCCCCATGCACCCCATGCACCCATGCCAGGGGCTGCATCACCACCGCCCCCCCCCCCCAGTGTGGGGGTCCCCTATGGCTGGGGGGGTCTCATGGGGGTGCAGGAAGGGTCCCACGTCCCGTGGGGCCAGCGTGGAGTCGGCACCGTGGCCACGGAGCGCGTGTGGGCGCGCGTTTCCACCGCCCTCTCCCGGCTGAGCTCGGGAATCCGGCACGCGTGTGCGCACACGAGGGCCCGTGCGTGCGCATGCGTGCACGTGCCTGTGCGCATGGCGTGTTCACGTGCATTTTCACGTGAACACGCGTGTGCACGGGCGCGCGTTCATGTGCAGGGGTTCGGCAAGCACGTGCAGGCGTCCACACGTGGGGGTGTGTGCATGTGTGCGTGCACGTGTGCACACGCGTGTGCCCCCGCAAGGGCTGCGAGCCGCTGAGCCCTGCTTGAAGCCCCGTAAATCTCTCCCCCAAGCAAAGAAATAAATGTATGTGCCCATACGTGCGTGCCCAGATGTACGCCCACGTGTGAATACGTGCGCCTGCGTGCCCCTACCCCGCGCGCGCGTGCGAGCATCGGCGCGCCCCGGCGCCCGGCTCTCACCACGGAGATGTTGGCCAGCCCCATGGCCGGCGTGGCGCCGGCGTTGCAGACCACCTCCTGGCCCTGGCAGACCGCCATGGCGGCGATGAGGCTGGCGGGCCGCGTGGCCGCCTTCACGTCGGTGAGCCCCTTGCCCCACGCCGCCGCCGCCACCAGCCAAAAGAAGGCGAAGCAAACGGTGACGCAAAAATCCTGTCGGGATGGGGACACCGGGCTCAGCCCCGGTGCCGGCGGGGAGCGGGGCAGGATCCGTCCCGTCCCCCCCGAGTGATGCAGCCGCCTTACCGCGAAGGGGAGCTTCTTATTTTCGCCGTAGAGGGAATGAAAGCGCAGGTAAAGCACCAGAGCCGCCATGGCGTAGAGGAAGGAGAAGACCCCCAGGGTCACAAAAAATTCGGCGGGAGCGGAGAAATCGCCGACGAGGTGAAGGGTGCGGGATTCCGACTCCTCCCCGCAGTCCGGCATCTCGAAGGGGATCTGGTATAACCTGGGATAGCGGGAGCGAGGATGGCGGGTGGCCCCGGGAATGGAGGGGACGATGGGGACGGCTCTGCCAGCCCGAAAGAACCGCGCTGGGGTGGTCTCCCGGGAGGGAGGGCACGGACCCGCTGCCGGCACGGAACCTGGAGCCTTTGCCGTGGTCCGGTGCCCCGGCACGGTGCCAGCGGCTGAGGGAAGGGGTTAAAACCGTGGCTCACGGCTGGCCCAGCTCCATCCCGGCCTTCCCCGATTAACGCGGATCCCCCCCGGATGGCGTCAGGAACCGGAGCCGGGCGATGCCTGGCGGTGCTGGGGGGTGCAGAGAGTCCCCAGCCGGACGCGGCACCTCCCGGTCCGCAGGGAGCGTGGCCGCGGTCCCACGGGGGTCCCGGCAGCGGGGATGGGGTTTAACCCCACCCCAGCACCCCACGTCCCCCCCGCAGCTCGCTGCGGAGCCACGCCAGGCACCGGGCCGCGTTGCTGGGGGGGGGTGCGGGCTCGGTGCCCCCCTCACCTGAAGGGGTACCCGAATTGGACGGAAATGGCGCTCATCTCTTTGGTTTCGCCGTCGCATCTCACCGTCGCCCCGGTCTCGCCGCTGAAGGAGCCGCAGGCCCCGAAGGCGAAGATGGCGAAGAGCTGCGGGAAAGGAGCGGGGAGGAAGGCTCGGGACCCCGGGGACCCCCCCCACCCTGGGGTGGGATGCACCCAACCGGCCCCGCTCCGGCTTTGCACCCCTCGGCGCTGAGTCACGGCGGCCGTGGCGGTGCAGGGCGAGCTGCCACCCCGCAGCTGTCGGCCGCCTGCGCCAGCGCCGGGGCTGCCGCCGGCACCGGGATTTGCGGCCGGGGGGGGCGAAACGCGGCAGCGGTGAGGGGCGATATTCCGGGAGGGGGGCAGCGAGATTAATTCATTTAATCCTTCTTAATTTTAGGCACGGTGCTGAGTGCCGGAGCGGGTTTCCAGCAAGCCGGGAGCATCCCCACGGTGGGACCCCATTGGTCCCCCTCCCTCCGGAGCCGCCGCTGCCATTTCCCGTTCCTCGGCGCTGAGCCGCTCTCGTCTCCGGCGGAGGGTGCCGGGAAAACGCGATTCCCAAATAGTTTTCTGGCAACTCATCCCAGCTGAGCTCGCGGCTTCCCGGGTGAAGGGGGGAAGCGGAATGGGCAGGCCCGACGCCGTGGGGATGGGCAGGCCCGTGTACGGCACCGACGGTTGAAGCAGAAGCGTTGGCGGCCGCCCCGGGGATTTCCCACCCGCTTTCAGTTTTGGGGTGTCTGCGTGCGCAGGGCCTGATCCTGCACGGCGGCCCCAGTGCCTCCCCGGCTGGGATTATCCAAAGCAAAGAGCCGCGGGATCGGGGGAAAAGCCCCCTCGATCCGGCTCCTCCGGGCGGGAGATGCCCAAACGGGTCCGGCCTCGCAGCCCGGGGCTGAGCTCCCACCCCGTGCCTCAGTTTCCCCAGCGCCGGCACCGGGGCGTGGGGCGGGCTGGGAGCCCCCCGGCCACGGCGAGGCCCTGCGGCAGAAATGCCACCCTGAAATCCAATCCCGGAGCCATTCATAGCACGGCCGGGCCGGGGCCGCGGGCGCTTGGCTCCCCCCGTCCTCGGGGTCTCCCCTCCTGGGGCCCGCTGACCCCCAGCCCCCCTCCTCGCCCACCCCCCCGGTGTCCCCCCCACCCCGAGCCCGTGGGAATGACGGGGACCCGGCACCCCGATGTCACTGTCCCCTCCGGCACGGCTGGCCAAAGCCACCTGCTCAAGGTCACCGGGGGGGTCGCGTGGCCCGAACCCAGGCGCGCGGGCAGCCTCGCACCCCACCTCCCCCGGAGCCCCCCCAGGATGGGGTCCCCACGCCCGGGGTGCTGGGGTGGGGGACGCTCCGGAGGGGCAGGGGGGGTTCAGGGTCCCCTTGTCCCAGGGGGGGCTTTAGGAAAGCAATGGGGCACCCCAATCGGGGGGGGGGGGGGGGAGTGCTGGCCGGGGTCCCCGGGGACCAGCACCCAGGGGTGCTGGGGGGGTCCTGGTGCCGGGCTCAGGCCCGGGGTGGTGGGGGGGACTCACCCATTCCAGCACCTTGATGAAGCCCAGGGGCTCCTGGAGGCGGCCCCAGCGCACCCCACCCAGGACGTGGTCCTGCGGGGAGAGAGCGGCGGGAGCCAGGGCGGCACCGGGGGGTGCATCGGGGGGGGGGGGGGGCTGCTCCGGGCCGGGGGGGGGGGGCTGCTCCGGGGGAACATGGGGCTGCTCCGGGGGCTGCTCCGGACCGGGGGGGCTGCTCCGGGCCGGGGGGGCTGCTCCGGGCGGGGGTCTGCACCGGGGGACCGGGGGGGGCTGCTCCGGGGCAGCGGGGGGCTGCCCCAGGAATTGCCCCGGGCGGGGGGGGGGGCGCTCCGGGGGACCGGGGGCTGCACCGGGGGCTGCTCCGGGCGGGGGGGGCTGCACCGGGGGAACGGGGGCTGCTCCGGGCGGGGGGGGCTGCTCCAGGGGACTGGGGAGTTGCACCGGGAATTGCCCCGGGCGGGGGGGACGTGCCCCGGGGGACCGGGTTGTTGCACCGGCCATGGCACCAGAAGAGCGGAGGGCTGCACCGGGACACCGGGGGGCTGCACCGGGACACCGGGGGGCTGCACCGGGGGTGGCACCGGGCGGCGGGAGCGGGGGTTGCCCCGCGACACCGGGAGGCTGCAGCGGGAGTTGCATAGGGGGGGGCGGGGGTCGCACCGGGGAACTGTGCCGGGGCACCGAGGGGCCGCCCCGGGAGGCTGCCCCGGGCACCGGGGAGCGGGGATCACACCGGAGCCCTACCTGGAGCCGGGGAGCTTTGTCGGCGGTGGCGGGGGCTCCAGGCTCCGACATGGCCGGGCCGGGGGCGGTCGGTGCTGCCTCCGCCACTCGCTGGGACCGTTCCGCTCTCAGAGCCGCCACCGGGAACCCCACAGCCCCCGGGGCGGGCAGCACCGCCCCGCCCTCGGTATGGCCCCCGGTCCGCCCCCGGACACCCCCGGGACAGCCTCCCCCCCGGTCCCTCCGCCCAGCGAGGACCCGGCCCCCAGCGGGATGGGACCCGCCCTGGAACGGGACGGGGAGCCCCGGGGACGCGCCGACAGCCCCGTTACCGGCCCCGTTACCGGCCTCCGGCCGGTAACGGGGCCGGTAACGGGGCTGTCGGCACCGCACCGGGAGCTGGGTGCCTGCACGGCCCCGCAGGACCCTGGGGCACCCCGAGGTACCCCCTCCCCGGTACCCCCTTCCCGGTACCACCGGCCCGGTACCGCCGGCGCGCCCGCCTCGCCCCGCCCCTTTAGCGCTCTGGCCACGCCCCCTTCCCAAAGACCACGCCCCTCCCCTCCCTCCCTCCAATCCCCGCCGCCTCACCGAGCCCGCCCTCCCCGTTCACCCATTGGCTAGAGGGCGGGCGGGGAGGACCAATAGGAAGGCGGCGCGGGGGGAAGTGGAGGGGAAGGGGCGGTGCTTGCGCGCTCGCTGACAGGAAGCGGCGGAGCAGAACCGGGCGAGGGCAGCGCGGCCCTCCCGCCTCCGCCGCCCGCCTTGCCCGCGTCCCCCCGCGCTCCCCCGCCGCCATCGCCATGTTCCTCACACGCTCCGAGTACGACCGGTGAGTGCCCTCCCGCCCCCCGCCGCCCCTCGTCCGGCCTCTTCCCTACCGCCCGCGGCCTGCGGCTGAGTCACGGGCCTGCGGCCGGTCACCGCCATCCCCATCCCGGTAGGCCTTGGCCGGCGCCTCTCGCCTGTAGCCGCCGCGGGGATGCTCTGAGGAGATGGCGGGGAGGACTGGGCCCTGCCTAAGGGCCTGTGCTCGTCCCCCTGCCCGGGGCCCTGGGGGTTCCCGCCTCGCCGGGCGCTGGCGCAGCCGCCCCCTCCCTGCGGCGGGCCCTTCCCTTTATTTTTATTTTCTTTAGGTTTTTGGAGAGCGCATTTCTGTTAAATACAGGGGAAGGGAGGGCACGTCCCCTGGAGGCTTCCAGTGATGGGGGTGGTCCCATGAGGCTGTAGTTTATCTTGTTAAATGCCTCCCGAAAGCAGGTGGCTTTTAAGAAATCCCTCGGAGGGTTCTGCGTGTGGATGGAGCCCCCGGCTTCTGGCCGCCGGCGGGGAGGGCAGGGTGTCCCCCGCCTTGTGCGGTGGGGCAGGAGGGCGGCGGAGGGGGCTGGCGTGTGGGGAGGGATGGGGTGCGATGGGGCGTCCAGAGAAAGGAACGGAACCCTGCTGTCTCCTGGTGCTGAGAGAAGGCAGGCGGTTTGGAGTCCGAAGGCTTCCAGCATCCATGGTGCGAAGCGTGCTGTGAAAACAAACCTCCTCCTGACCTGTAACTAGACCCGCTGGCCTTCCTTTTGTTCTTTTTTTCCGTAAGCATCCTGAATCCAGACCCTGCGCGTGTCTGCCCCGAGGGTGACTGGCTCTGGGGGAGCTGTGACGTCTCCCAGCTGCCCCTCCTGGGTTACCTGTCCCCGTCTGGCGTCGCCCTTCCCGCCATCGCTCCTGCCTAAAGACCTGCATTTCTCGTCTGCCATCAGTTTCGGGTCCTTTACGCCATCTCTGATGTTGTTCTTGCAGGGGTGTGAACACTTTTTCTCCGGAGGGGAGGCTGTTCCAAGTGGAGTATGCCATCGAGGCCATAAAGGTATCGTCAGCTCCGGTTGCCAAACTGTGACGTTAAGGGCTCTTTCAAACCCAAAGCCTGAGTTTGGTCAGAAATAAATGGGGCAGGTTCTGTTCGTTCGGGCTCTGGTCTCGCTCTGCAGGGTTTGGCCGGCTCCCAGGGCAGTACGCAGCGCTGAGCCGGAGCTGCTGCCTTTCCTCGTAGGCGCCGCTCCCGCGCACGGCTGCTCTGGCAGCTCTTTGCCAGCCTTTCACCTATGGTTTGCAGCGGGAGAGCTGCGTGCCAGTGTTCGATTCTTTCCATCCAGCCAAACCTCCTGAAACTCTGCTCTTTTATGGGTCGTGAAGAGTCAAAAGCCATCGATTTCCCCCAAAATGCAGAGGAATGTTGCCCTCCCTCTCTCCTACCAACCCATTTGCCCCCAAACCAAACACAATCCGAAGATGCTAATGATGCTTTTGATCCCCAAATCAAACCTATGAGAAGCTAATGTTGAAGCGAGAGGTCCTGGATGCCCGTGCGCCGTGGCTCTGCCTGCAGAAGTTCACGCTGCCAGCGCGTCGTGCGCTTCACATCCATAAACGCTTCTCTAAGAGCAGAGGAGCGCTCTGCTTTCCCTTCGCCTCCCTGAGCTAATGCTTTATAAAGATGGAGTCCCTTAAAAAAAACCCAAAGTGGCAACTTTTCTCTCGCTAGGTCAACTTTCCTTTTCTTAGCTCGCCGCTGTCGCAGCTTGGAGCGGTCACCATTTGCTCAGGTGAATTTTTAAACCTGAAGGTAAAGGTTGTTACGAGCAAACTAATCTACCTCTGCAGAGCCGAGTGGCCTTTCTGGGGCGTTAAGTGTTCTTCATTGATAAATTAAGAGAATTTAGTTTTTGAGAATGTGGGCGTTGATTGGGAATAAGTTTAAACTTGGAGGAAACTGGTCAAGTGATGAAGCGAGGATGCTCTGAGCAGGCCTGTGTTTGGACTGGGGAAACGGAGGGTGCTGGCTTTATCTTCCCTGTGCTGCTTTAGCTCGTTGAAGCACTACTTAAATGAGGAGGCAAAAAGTAATAATGCTTATTAAGGCATTGGGAAGTAAAAAAATCTCAGAAGGATGTCAGTCACCGTGCTGACTTTATAATTACAAATACATCTACGAGAGTAACGATTGTACGGAAGCCTTCTGGCTTCTCCCTTTTTTCCAGATCAGCCCAAAGCTTAGCAACGAAATCGCCGCAGCTCGGGCGGCTCCTGCGACACGTTACGTGCGGTGCCTGGGTGTTAGGGCTGTAGGAGGAGTTTTTATTCATCTGCTGTAGCTTCATTAACAAAAATACATCTCAAATGACATCGGGCGTCCCTTCTTCCCTTGGGCTTTGTGCTTAAAGGATGGGAGCGATGGGCAATGTCTAAAACCGTGAGTGCCTGCGACAGGGGGATTCCCCTCTGCCAGGCCTGTGGCTATAGGTGTAGCTACCTGGGGAAGCTTGCCGTTAAAATGATACCGTGTAGCCTGGTTTTTGGGTATTTGGAGTCAGCATCTCCACGCTGCAGCTGGTACAGTTATTCCAGTAAATTCCCCAGTGTGGAAAAGCTGCGAGTGCTGGGAGCGAGGTAGGGGCTGCCGGGAGCCCTGGGGATCTGGGCCCCCCGCCTCAGCTGGGCTCGTGGCCGTGGTGACACCGCGGTGTCCTGCAAGACAAGGGTAAAATTCGCTGCGGTCTCAGCTGCAGGTGATTAACTGCTGCCTGGAAAATGGTACGCGAGCAAAATGCTCTCGTTCCCGTTGTAAATTTTGTGGGTACGAGGACACTTGGGAGAAAAAGAGCTAATGGAAAAAAAAAAAAAATGCCCAAGCCAAAGTACAGATGCAGTCAGAATTAAGGCCATTATGTGAAATCCTCCTGTCTCTCTTTAAAATTTAATTTCTCTCTTGCAAAGGAAGATTTGCGAGGCCTTTTAAATTCAAAAGGCTTTAAGCTGTAAAAATTGATGTTGCTCAGGGAAGAGATTAATGATTTGCAGCAGCCCTGCTAGGTTCTGATGAACTAATCAGCTGGGAAGTAGCACGGCTTTAACCTTTCCAGTTTCCTAGTTCAAGTCATAACATTTAAAATTTGGTGTGCAAAGCCAGAGAGCCTTGCGGGTGGGTTTCTGTGTTGATGATGCGATCGTCTCCAAAACAAAACGCCTACAAATAAGTCAAAATCAGCATCGCACCGCTTATATTTACGCGAGCTGTGGCGGCTAGACCCCGCGTCGGGTGCGGCGGTGCTTAACTGCGTGGTGGTTTTCAGCTTGGCTCCACGGCCATCGGGATCCAGACCTCGGAGGGCGTCTGCCTGGCCGTGGAGAAGAGGATCACCTCCCCGCTCATGGAACCCAGCAGCATCGAGAAGATTGTAGAAATCGATTCCCATATAGGTAAGGAAAAAGAAGAGGAGCTTTGGGTGCTCCTCTGGTACAGCCCTGGGAGCATCCCTCAAGTTTTGGAGATAGATAGATAAAAAAATAAGACTCTGTCCCCTGGGAGTTTCAGAAGTTGCGTTTCAGGGCTAGCCTTCCCCGCAGGCAGCTCCGCCGAGCGGGAACGCTCATCCCTCCCAGTGAACGCCAGGTCCTGGTCACTGGTTTTCCAGGCTCCAGGCCAGCAGGACATAGTTACAGGAGCAGGAAGAGGCAGCTGAAGCACCCCCCCGCCTCAATGACCTCCCTCATGAAAGCTCATCCCAAATTTAGATCGGAGAGGGCAGGGAATTACTGCAAAAGGCTTGACTCGAGGCCAGTTTCCCCCGGAGCACTAATGTTAGCCTGTACCCCTGCTCGCAGCAGCCTCCTGCACCGTGAGGGGGCCCGCGACGGGCTCATTACCAAATATGTCGCCTTGAAAAGCAGGAGACCCCCAAAATACCCATGTTGCTGATGACATGGGTCACGGAAGGAGCTCTTGAAGAGTCTAATTTCCTCCTCCCGTGTGCTTGCGATCCAGCCCCTCTCTTCCTGGTGCAGGATCTGTGCTGGAGGCTCCAGCTGCATCCCCCCAAGCTATGGCTTAGCCAGCCCTCTCCACGGAGGGGATGACTGAGTTCCCCCTTCCCAGCAGGTTGCGTTTCTGTCTTAGCTTCTCTTGGCAAGCCTCAAATGTGGCTCCTTTGACCGGTTCAGGTTTGGGGTGGGTGGGAGGCGTGACTGGGAGAGCTCGGTGAAGTACCTGCCCTTCAGCTGGGCGTCCATCCTTGCTCTTGAGCAAATCTATTTCGACCCCATCCTCCTTCCTTTCCAGCACGCTGCGGTGCGGCGCTGCTGCGCGCTCCCACGCGGGGACCCGCTCTGCCCCGCAGCCTTTTGCATTTCACCGTGGGCTTTGGGAGGTCTGGGGGAAGAGCGCATCGCAAATCATCGGTGAAACGACGCGTGTTATTTTTTTCTCTCTCCAGGGTGTGCCATGAGTGGCTTAATAGCTGATGCAAAGACTTTAATTGATAAAGCAAGAGTGGAGACTCAGGTAAGACTTGGCATTTCTCTACTTAAAACAACAGCGCCAGTCCCGGGGGCATCTCGGAAGTCTCTGGCATGGGAAGAACGTTGGAGGAAAGGAGCCGGTGTGGAGTGGGAGGCTTGCGGGGAGCGTAGCTTCCCTCACAGGGCTTTGGCGGAGCAAACGGGGAGTCTCCCTGTATTTATTTTCTTCTTTGGTATTGCACGTTTGGTGGGAATCTTACGGCAGCTTCTCCAGTGCGCTCTCGGCACTGGCAGATGTGCCCCAGCGAATGCGTGGGGCCGTGTTTCTAACTTTGTTTTGACAAAAGACTGGTTTTATTGGTTCTATTTTTGACCCCTTAAATTTACTCAGTGCCTCAGGTACTCGGAGGTCCCAGGTACAAATCTCTGCGCTGTAGTAAAGGCTTTCTCTGTGGAGTTTTCCTGCATGCCAGCACCCCTTCTGTCTCTGGAGAACCAGATAACCCCATCGCTTCAGAAAGAGATGCTGGGATAAAGTGCTCCGGCCTTGCATTTTCCCTGTTGGCATCTCAAGGCCTAGGTATCCCGAGGCTTCTGGGGGATCCCTGCACAAAATTCCCAGCTTGTTCTGCACTTCCCGCTCTCTTCCTGGTGCTTGCGGCTGAAGGGGCTGTGCCCCGGGTGCCGGCAGCCTGCCTGGAGGGAAGTTGTGGCTACGCAGGGTGTCACTCCAGCTCGCCACATGAACGATCCAGGATTGTCGTATTTTGGGAACAAGGTGATAATTTGAATATTTTTTTTTTTCTGCAGAATCACTGGTTTACCTACAACGAAACCATGACCGTGGAGAGCGTGACACAGGCCGTGTCCAACCTGGCGCTGCAGTTTGGGGAGGAGGACGCAGACCCAGGGGCGATGGTGCGGAGCTGGGGGTTTCTCTGGGGAGGTGCTGTTGGCTCTGACTTCGCCCTCGGCCTGTCCTAACCTGTTGGCTCCTTTCTGTTGCAGTCTCGTCCATTTGGTGTCGCGCTGCTTTTTGGAGGAGTCGATGAGAAGGGACCCCAGCTGTAAGTTCTGCTCTCTCTACCAGCTCTGGGAAGAGACAAAACCTCTACTGAAACTTCCCAGGACACTTTAATGACTTGATTCTGGGATTTTACTTAAGCCAAGCACTTGGGGTTTATCCCATTATGTACCCGATGTGTTTGTTAATGCCTTTAAGCCCTTCCTTTCCAAGCACGGGTTGCGGCAGCCTGAGCGCTGGCTGCTTGTTTGGGGTTGAAGAGAAAGCCGTGTCTTCACTGAATCTTTGCTTTTTTTTAATGTGGTTTCCTGCGCAGGAGGGAGGCATGAAAGCTCTCCTCGTCCCAAGTTTATTCTTACCTTTCCCTAAAGGACTAGCAGAGCCACCGGTAACATAATATGTGGAGCCTGCTGTGACATTCCTTGGGGAGGTGGTGGAGTGCCTGTAACCTGAACTCCAGTGCTTCAAACACTCAGCCTCCACTGGAGGTGGGAACGGCTCCGCAGAGCCAGCCCAATAAGGTCTCCCCATGGTCTCCCTCCCAGGAGCAGTAGTGAAAACTTGCTGGTTTTAATTAAAAAAAAAAAAATATAAGGGGGAAAATAAAAAGGAAAACGATTCTGCTCGGAGTATGGAGGGCAGTGTCAGGAGTGTATAGCTCTCCTTCTAGCTTACCAGCCCGGCGTGGGTCTGTGGGTGGCTCTTTCGCACTCCTCAAACCTTGGTCACCACCTCTGCGTGCCAGGAGGAGAGACCTGCCGCTGCGCTAATGGCAGCAGTCCCTTGAGGAGGCTGGAGGCAGCGAGGGGCTGTCACTCCTGAGGAGCCCTCGTTCTTCCCCGGCTCGGAGCTGTGCAGGGAGCTCTGGGGCGCGCTGTGGGTCTGGTGGGAAAGCTCTTGCGGTGCCACGGTGTGGGATGGGGCCCAGCGGCTGTTCACTCTCACCCGTGTTCCTGCAGGTTTCACATGGACCCGTCAGGGACGTTTGTTCAGTGCGATGCCAGAGCAATCGGCTCCGCCTCGGAAGGCGCACAGAGCTCTCTGCAAGAGGTTTACCATAAGGTAAGGCTGCCCCTCGAGTGCTGTGCTCAGCGCTGGGCCCCGCACCCCAAGGCGGCCATGGAGGGGCTGGAGCGTGGCCAGAGCAGGGCAGCGAGGCTGGGGCAGGGGCTGGAGCACAAGGCTGGGGAGGAGCGGCTGGGGGAGCTGGGGGGGCTCAGCCTGGAGAAGAGGAGGCTGAGGGGAGCCCTCATCGCTCTCTGCAACGGCCTGAAAGGAGGCTGGAGCCGGGGGGGTCGGTCTCTGCTCCCCAGGAACAAGCGATGGGACGAGAGGGAACGGCCTCAAGCTGCGCCAGGGCAGGGTTGGGTTGGGTATTAGGGAAAACTTCTTCCCCCAAAGGGCTGCCAGGCCCTGGCCCAGGCTGCCCAGGGCAGGGGCTGAGTCCCCACCCCTGGGGGGATTTAAAAGCCGGGGAGATGTGGTGCTGAGGGACATGGGTTAGTGGGGGACTTGGCGGTGCTGGGTTATGGTTGGACTGGATGATCTTAAAGGTCTTTTCCAACCTCAACGATTCCATGATTCTAAAAGGTTGCACTGGGGTTGACATCTCGCAAGTTAAGGTACCTCACGACCTACCAGGATCCTCTAGTTTCCTTCCCGATGAGTGATTCACGAGACTCTTCTTGCGCTATAGAGGAGGTGCCCGAGCTTGTCAGGGTGGGACTCGATCCTTGGCAGTTGATCCCGTGATTAGATGTCAGCGCTGAGCTGCTGGATGAGGATCTCTACGCCGAGGAGCGCTACTACCAGCAGCTTCCCCCTAGGCTGCAGCTGGAACATGAGACCGGTGTCTGAGATGCCGGTCTCTGCCTCTAGCGGGTGATAATTAAGACCATGTCAGGAAGTACTCTATAAATAAAAGAACTGCTATACGAATGCTGCCGGTTGGCATCAGGGCTCAGTATGGATGCAGCCTGAAGCGTAAGGAGCCAAAGCAAGCGGCTTCGTTTCACCAGATCTGTTAAGCCAGTTAATGGCTTTTACGCTGCACGTGCTGGTCCTATTTGATATGAAATAGAAACTTTCTTCCCTCCACAAGGAGGGAGCTGCCCATTTTGTGTGGTAAGAAACCAAATACTGTAATGAAAACCACAATTGGTGGTGTTGATTGCTGTGAAGACTTCCAGCCTAAGACTCAAAACCTGAATTTGTTCACCAGCAGAATTGGCCAAGTTCTGGGCTCCACGGCTCGTTAACCATCTTCCAAGTGCAAAGTTACTGCAAACACAGCTATTGTCACTCTTTGAATGTTGCGTAGCCCCCCTGGCTCCGGGTCCCCCTCACGCAGGGATTTATGTGATTAAATTGGCACTGGTGAGGCCGCCCCTCGAATGCTGTGCTCAGCGCTGGGCCCCGCACCCCAAGGCGGCCATGGAGGGGCTGGAGCGTGGCCAGAGCAGGGCAGCGAGGCTGGGGCAGGGGCTGGAGCACAAGGCTGGGGAGGAGCGGCTGGGGGAGCTGGGGGGGCTCAGCCTGGAGAAGAGGAGGCTGAGGGGAGCCCTCCTCGCTCTCTGCAACGGCCTGAAAGGAGGCTGGAGCCGGGGGGGTCGGTCTCTGCTCCCCAGGAACAAGCGCTGGGACGAGAGGGAACGGCGTCAAGCTGCGCCAGGGCAGGTTTGGGTTGGGTATTGGGAAAAACTTCTTCCCCCAAAGGGCTGCCAGGCCCTGGCCCAGGCTGCCCAGGGCAGGGGCTGAGTCCCCACCCCTGGGGGGATTTAAAAGCCGGGGAGATGTGGTGCTGAGGGACATGGGTTAGTGGGGGGCTTGGCAGTGATAGGTTAATGGTTGGACTGGATGATCTTAAGGGTCTTTTCCAACCTAAATGATTCTATGATTCTAAAGCATGAAGGCTTCTGCCAAGAGGGAGTCCAGCTTTTTGGAGCTCCCACTGGAGCTTGTTGGGGGGAACTGCTTGATAGACAGTAACTGGTGAAGGGTAACGGACCCTCGCGTCCTGATCCTGACAGTAAGGTTTGTGTGCCCAGATTAACAGTTCTTAAGCTTTGTAAAAAGTTACACCGAAGCAGAAGGTCGCCATCCTTGCAATTGTCACTGTCCTGCCTGAACAGTGTGCTTTGATCTCTTGTTGATGCTGTAGATAACTTGATAAGCTTTTAAATTTGCTGCCAGTGACAGCTTAAAGGATTTGAGAAGAGCAGGAGGGAGAGCAGCAGGCTTTCGCAGTCAGAGGGGTAACGTACAAGTACTTGCTTGAGTGTCAACAACGCAATTAATGAGTGATTTGTTTTACAGTCAATGACGCTGAAAGAAGCAATCAAATCTTCCCTCGTCATCCTGAAACAAGTTATGGAGGAGAAACTGAATGCAACCAACATTGAGGTAACCGCGACCCCGTTAGCGGCGTGTGGTTGTGGCTTGCGGCGCTTGGCGTGGAGCAGAAGTCCGCGCTGCCTGTAGGCTTTGCTTCCTCGGTGCAAATCCCGCTGGCCGCGCAGTGCGTGGCTCAGCAGTGTCTTGCGTTTTAAACGTCCAAGTGAGAAAGCTGCCCGCTTGCTTTCTGGAGAGGAGGGTTGCCTCTGCTTCTAGAGCTAGGAAGGAGTTGGTGGAGCAGTTCAGGCCTCCCCGAGCCCACGGCTGGCTGGCTGCAGGTGTTCTTGCGCTTTCAAGCTGCCCGTTGTAGCGTGGCGTGTGGCACGTTGGAAAGGTCGGAGCTTTCTTTTGACTTCCAGAGGCGTGCAGCCTGGCCCTTTTGCCCGGCTAATCCACGAGTGCTGGCGGAAGCGATTCTGGTGGGGCTCCCTGGGCGCGGGCTGGAGCCCCTGCTGACCTTACGCAGGCCGAGTCAGGCAGCGGGAACCTGTCGTGCCAGCCAGATCGCTTTTTTCTTCCCCTGGGTTTAGCCATTCTTTTTTTCCCTAGTACTTGTAATATTAGAAGGAATGAAAATTATACAGCTTCTCGACTTGCTATATTCAGTCTTGGGGCCGTGCCAAAAATCTGTTGGCCAGGAGGAGCAAAGAGGTGAAGCCTCCAGGAACGAATGCGCTCCTCTAAACTCCGGCTTTCGCCTGCATGCGGCCAGGCTCGCCGAGCTCGGCTTGACCCGAGCGTGCCGTGCTCTTGGGGATCCCCACAAATATGGTGGTACCTGTCCCCTTAAACCCTGCTCGTTAGACTTGTGACGCTTCTTTTTCGGTAGCAAAGGTAAAAACCCTTCCAGTTTGTTAGTGATAATGGACAGATGATGAGCAAGGCTGGCGTATAGAGTTTGCTTCTATTTCTGGCGGGTTATGAGACACTAGACCTTTTCAAATCATGTCATTCCGACTCCTGAGCTGCTCTCCTCCTGCCGTTCTCCCATTCCTTTCCTCTGAGCGCTGGGAACCCATTTCCCAAACAGCCTAAAAGTGTGCACCTCTGCTTTTTTTTATTAAATACTGCTGCTGGGGACATATCCTGACATGATTAACCAGCTTCCTTTGGGGGGGAAAGGGCCGACAGCACCGTGAACGTTTAGGCGCTCTGTCCAGAAGCGACGCCGGCCAGCTGAAATCTGCTTCCCCAGTTGCACTCCCAACCCGCGCTGATCGGTTCGCTCTCGATCAGCTTCAGATCTCTTCTGGAAGATCCGCGGTACAGTGCGAAGACATTGAGGCGGAGGAGCGTGTACAGTATCCTTATGTCATGTCCCCGTTTAACAGGGCTTAACTGTGCTTGGCAAAGCCCTGAACGCGTTGAGGAATCATATCAGGGTTAAGTATGAGAAGAATGCGCTGAGGATTAAAAGGTTTCTATTGACTCAAGTCACCCTTCTGGCTGAAAATCTCCTACCTGAAGTAGCTGCTTTGCTTTCTAGCCTTTTAGAAGTATGCAGTGCTCCGGTTTATTTACTCTAGCTGCTTCCACGTCTTGTTTTTCCATCTAGCAGCAAAGAGAAGGGGCGAAGTGTGGTTGTAGAAGAGTTAAATCCGTTGGCAGCAAAGGTCAGGAGCCTTAAACAATGTTATGCTTTCAAATTAATTACTTCCCTGTGAAGCCTGTAAGGGAGTAGTTGAGTAAAGCTGTTGTTTGTAGGGAGGTGGTGAGGCGCAGGTTTGAGCAGACATGGAAAAGCGGAGCAGTTGGTGTCTCCGAATACTTATTTTGGGTTTTGGGGCGCATATATGCGTGTGGTCCAGTCTGTTTGGGTCTAGCATCGGGCCAGCGCCCATACAGGTGATTTGAGGGGCCTAAAGTGGCATCTGCAGGTGCCTCTGACTTTTCTGAGAATGCCAGGTAAAACCTGGGCTGTCGGGGCCTCTCGGGCTGAGTGTTCGGGATGTTTCTCCTTGAAAAAGGCTTATGGCTACCCTCCCTCTGCCCCAAAAGCATGTCCGACCATCTCGTGCTGTTTTATGGGCGACCTTACAACCAGAGAAGCCTAGGAAGAGCTCTGGGATTTGCCAGGACCCTCTGCAGCTCTCCTTCACCTTATTGCAACCAAACGCTTTGATCCCCGAGGAGTCGGGATACGCGCCGGCCGCCTGCGAGCGAGGTCTGGAGCATCCCAGCTAGCTCCTGCAGCCTTCCGACTTGCCCGCCCGCGGCAGCTGTCTGTATCTTGGGCTCTCATGCCGTGAGCTAGGTGCGAACCAAAGTCCCGCTTACATTCCTCTCCCAGTCTTGTCGTTCTTCAAGTATCTCTTGTTCTGGAGCTGGCCCCGTGAAATGTCTCAGCTGTCTGCCCTGGCCGCTGCCTCCCTCCGCTCCTGGCAAAGCGGCAGGGCGGAGTGCGTTGTCCCCCAGCTTCGTCCCTCGGGCTTTGCCTCGGAGGAGATCTCTTGGGCCTGCTTGCGCAGGGCGCCGGGCAACGGCAGGGCGCACCGTGCCTTGCTTATTGTCGCTGTTGGGCGATCAAAATGCCGGTTTGCCTCTGCCTCTGTTTCCCAGAGCTAACCCTTAGTCCCCTTTCGAGTGTTTTGCTATCTTGGTTCTCTTAAGGCACGTAACGGGCCAGGATTTGTACCCTTGGCTGGTTACTGGAGGAGAAGAGGCACTTCTGCTGGGGGCCACCCGGAACGGCAGCGAGAACCGCCCCTCTCCGAGGAGCGTTTGATGAAGGACTCGTGTTAACCGGGTCTTTTTCCCCAGCAAGCAGAAGCAGAGCCTGCCTGTTCCCAATAGACGTTCCCTGCTGCTGCTACTATGAGGAGACTGAGTCAATTAAAAGCTATTTCTGCGGCAGACAGCTATTTTAGGGAATCAAAGAGCGTGTTACGGGGTGGAATGATCTTGCTGGGCTGGCAGATCAGGCAGCCGAGAAGGAACAGCTGCTCCGTCTGCTGCGGCTGCTCTCTGTTCCCTGCCCCATGCTGTCACTTCACATATGCAGGCGCGCTTAACCCCTTGCTCCTTCTCTTTCAGCTTGCCACAGTGGAGCCCGGGATGAAGTTCCACATGTACACAAAAGAGGAGCTTGAAGAGGTCATCAAGGATATTTGAAAAGGCGAGAGAGACCTCCCTCAAAGGCTCGTTCCCCCCCGATCAAAGCGAACTGACTCTCGGTTCCTTCCAGTACCTGTGATTTTATTTTCCAGCAGCATCTGTAATTGCTCTTCTTAGAAGGCTCTTGAGGTTTTTTTACAGTTTCTGTACATAACTGATCTCTACAATAAGAGGAAATGAGAATAAATCATTTTGTTACACTATCCTGGGTTCCTCATCGCCGAGGTCTGAGGTGGGGGGGGACCATTTAGAGCTCAGATCGGGGCAGATGAGGGCAACATCTGCTGCCGAAATCGGCGCCGGGCGAAGCAGCGCCTGCCAGGTTTGCAGCGCTGCCTGCGCCGTGCGGCGCTGCGGTCCTTGCCGCCTGTGGCAGGAGCAAGTCTCCCTCTCGTGGAGAGCGTGGTGATATCGCATCAGGAGAGCTAGGTATCGTTTCGCATTAGTTTTGAAAAATATTAGGATTTTTAGATTTCGTACCCGTTTGGTGCATCCCCCCATCCTTCTCCAGCGGTGTTTGTCCGTAACGGCTTACCTGGAGCTCCGACTCCTTCCCAGGGAAGAAATCCATAACCAGGCTTGGCGTTTGTGTTTCCTTCTAGTGGGAGCCTGGAAATATCCGTAACAACGGTGATAGACCAGAGCCCCCCAAGCAGGAATGGGTCTGGGGTTCATGGGACAGCCCCTTGCCTCTTAAATTGTGCAGGTACCACTTAACTTTGAGAGTAAATCTCATTTTGACCGGCAAACTTCTGCTCATCCACTTTTGTTTCTCGTTCTCCAGCAGACGCCTCTATCCTTGTCCTCGAAATAGCATCTGAGAATCAAAGACCAGTCTGATAAGGGAATAAGCTGAGATTAGCAGAGTATTTTCCTACAAAATCATGCCTGCGTGGTCAGCGTGGCGTCGGGCAGAGCCAGCTCTGCCATGGCCCCGGCAGCTTGCTCGGGGTGAACGCTGGCAGGCGGCGGAGGCTGCTCCGCTCTCTCCTCTTGTGAGAAATTACAATTTCACCCTGAACAAAACGCTCTCTGCTGTGGAAGAGACAGATGTGGCCTGTGCTGCTGCTGGGGGGGGATTGCGCTGGTAAGCGGGGACATTTCCAGTGTTACTTTTGACCGAAATCAGTAATTTTTCCTCTTGGTTCACCCTAGGGATCCTCCGGCGGGCGTTCTGTCGCTTGGCAGAGCCAAACGGTCGCAGCAAACTGCGGCTGATCTCACGCCTGCCAGCCTCCGCCTTTTGCGGAAGGGAAAATGCCGATCCTATTAATTTTTTTTTTTCCTCTCTTGCTGTTGCCAGACAGATGCAGGAAGGGAAGCCAGGTCTTCGCGGCTGGAAGATCAGTCCTTGGCTAAGCTCAATTTTCAGAATAGCCGAGAACCCTCCTCTCAGGAGTTCTGTGAGTTTCCCCTCTTTGTGTAACACTTGAAAGGGATCAAATTGGATCATCGGGCGCTGCCCGAGGTCGTGGTAGGGGCTGAATACACCACCTGTACCTGCAGGTGGAAGAGCAAGCGGAACAAATCGTTAGTTAATAGACTTTTCCCTGCGTTTAGGCTACAAGGAAGGTCTCCCCAAAGGGTAAAGAGCCTGGCTTTGGCTCTGCCCGCGCAGCTTCGGAGCGCCGTGCCTGCTCTCCGTGCCGCTCCTCGTCCCCAGAATGAGTTTGAGGCAGCGATGAGGGCGGCTCTGGCGCGGGAGCTCACCTGGCCTGAATATCCAGCAGGCCGGGGTGATATCCAGGGCACCGCCCCAAGCGTCACCCTCGTAAAACCACCCCGTAACTGAAGCTGGGGCTGCTGTGTCTGTGGAGGGCGAAAACACCCTTTATCCTGAAGGTCCTTCAGGGTTTTATATCGTCTCAAAGCTCGGTTGCCTTCCCTTCTCCTTTGGGCAGGAGGCTGATGGGCGTCCTAGCCGTTGTAAACCACGGCAAACCCTGCTGTTCAGGGAGGTGGTGCTCGGTCTGGGTTTGTTTTTGTCCTAGGAAAGACAAAAAGCTAATTCTTCCCAACGTGGCACCGGGCAGAAAATGGTCCTTTATGCCCTGCCCTCATCACATGGTTTGCTGGTGGCAGCATCGCCTGAGAGCGGCTCCTCTGGAAGGGAAAAGCGAGGCTTTGTGCTCCTTATCTGATCCGTCCTGGCAAGCGAAAAGCTGGAGCCCTTTCCAGATGGATGAGAGGGGGGCGAGGGTCAGGGAGCCCTGCGTGCTCCCGCCTGGGCCTTCGGTAGCCGCCTGGGGCGAGCTGGGCGATGCCCCCGGGCAGCCTCCCGCAGAGGAGGCTTTCCTTGCGCCCTTCAAACCCCTACGTTGTCTTTTTTTGGGGAGGAAGGGGAAGAAAAAGAGGGAAAAAAAAGCGGAAGGGTGACACAGCAGGACAGTGAAAATTCCTTTTTTCTGCGGAAGAGAAAGGGCGAGGGCCTGGGGGGTCAGTGCTGGTATTGCACCAGCGCTCGCCCGGGCGGCCCGGGCTCCAGCCCGCTTGTGCAAGGGTGTAACCGTCACTGCCACGAAAACACCCGGCTCCGCCTGTACCGGGGAACCGGGGGGACCCCCGCCCCCCTCCCCTGCCAGCCCTGCACCCCCAAAGCCAGGTGCTGAGCCCCAGGCCCCGCCTCGGCCTCCCCAGGCCTCGCACTCCCCCTCGGTGGCTTCCCGGGACCCCGGGGGGTTTCGTGCCCGGGGTCCCCGCACGCGTGGGCGGCTGCACCTTATGAATGGGCCGGCAGTGGGCCTGGCGCCTCGGCCAATCAGAAAATCGGCCCACCGCTCCCCCCATCGCCGCGCCGCCAATCAGAGGGCTGTCGCTAGGTAGATTAGAGCCCGGGGTCAAAAGAGAGGAGGGCGGGCTCGCACCCATCGTGCAAGCGCCGTCGGCCAATCGCGGGAGGAGGAGGGCGGTGATTGATAAAGGAAGGGGCCAACCAGAAGGCGCGGGGCGGGACGGGCCGCCGGGGAGGCGTGGCGCGGCCTAGAACGACATCTCCCGCAGCCAACCACGGCGAGGGGGCGCGGCGGGGGGGCGCGGCGCGGCGCGGCGGCCGCCAATGGGAGGCGGGGGGCGGTCGGCGGCGGGCCCGGGCGCGGGGCGGCGGCGGCGGCCGGAGTCGCCATGGGGCCGCGCGGGGCGGCGCAGCTGGCGCTGGGGCTGGCGATGGCGCTGGGGGCGGCGGCGCTGGGGCTGCGGGACCGGGTCCGGCACCGGGTCCCCCGCGGCGGTGGCGGCGGCGGCGACGGGGTGGCGGTGGCGGGCGGCGAGGCCTGCGGCGGCCTGCGCGGCGTCCCGACCGCCCTCGGCAACAACACGCACCAGGTGAGCCGGCGGGCGGGGCCGCGGGCCCGGACAGACAGACAGACAGACAGACCGACTGACTGACTGACTGACAGACAGGCAGGCACCCCCCAGAGCCACCGGGGACCCCGCCAGCAGCGACCGGGGGGGACTGGCGGGACGGACAGACGCCCCCGCCCCGCCCCAGCCGGTGCCTTATGGGCTGGACGGACGGACGGACGGACGGACAGACAGACACCTCCCCTTCCGGTGCCCTGACCGTGCCTGGCGCCGGCAGGTGACTTCTTCTAGGGGGAGGGATAGACAGACGGACATCTCCCCTACATCCCCTGGGACAGACAGACAGACATCCCTCCCTGCATCTCCGGGGATGGACAGACAGACAGACATCCCCTGCTATATCGCCTGGGATGGACAAGACAGAGACATTCCCCTCCCCACGTCCCCTGGGACAGACAGACAGACAGACAAACGGCACCCCACCCCTCATCCTCGGGATGGACAGACAGACAGACAGACAGACATCCCCCCCTCCATCTCTTGGAATGGATGGACAGACAGACAGGTATTTCCCCTGCATCTCCTGGGACGGACAGACAGACAGGCATTCCCCTCCCTACGTCCCCTGGGACAGACAGACAGACACCCCCCCCTGCCATGTCCGGACAGACAGACCCTGCTCTCCCTGTGCCTGCTGGGGCAGGACCGACAGACATTCCCCTAAAACGGACAGACAGACAGACAGAGGCACCTGCTGCAGTGGGACAGGCTCCAGACAGACAGACAGACAGACACTGGCCTGACAGCGGGGCCTGACAGCACCCCCTGCCCCCTGGGGAGCAGACACCCCCCCCCCCCCGCCAAGCCCCCATGGACAGACAGACGGACGGACTAGGACAGGGTGGAAGGACAGACAGACAGGCGAATCCTAGGCTCGTCCCCAGCCGGGGCGGCCGCGGGTTGAACATTAACCTCGGGGGAGCTGGATCCGTGCCGGGATCTGTGCTGGGATCTGTGCCGGGATCCGTGCCGGGATCCGCTGGCCCTCGGCCACCGCTGCGCCCGCTCTGCCGGCCCGGCCGGTTGCCGCTCGGCAGCAGTGGGTTTGCCAGCCCAGTTTGACCAGTCCTTTGCCTGGTCCCACACCGACTGACGCTTCTTTCCCCCCCTTTCCCCCTTTTTCCCCCCCGTAACGAGGTGCCTCCGGCGGAGCGGGGACGCGGGGACGCGGTGGCACCGCGGGGCTCAGGGCTTCCCTTCTCCCCTGCCTGCTGCGGGCAGGACGGGCAGAGCCTGGGGCACCCCACGACTGTCCCCAGGCACCCCACAAATGTCCCCAACCGCCCCCAGCCCCGCTGCCCGCTCCCCAGGGGCTGCTCCAGTCCAAACCAGTGTCCCCCAGTGCCACCGAGGGGGTTTCTGGTTTGCAGGCAGCTGCCTGGCGCCCTGCCTGCTCCGGGGACGGACGGACACGGGGGGGTGTGGGCTCTGGGAGCCTTTTCCAGCCTCTGAGTGGGGCGGGGGGGGCTCGGGGGGGGGTGAGTGACGCAGAGGGGACCCTCCCGCGTGCCGTGGGGACAGGTTAGTGTCACCCTCCTGGGCGGGTGGCAGGGGGAGGGACGGGGACCCCGCTGTCCCCTCGAGGGGGTGGCCGTGGGGCACGCTGCAGCCCTGCCCTGCTGGGGAGGGGGGGGGGTCCCGGTGCTCGTCCCCCCGCCCCGGCTGTAGGAGCGCTTTTGTCATCTCTTCCCTCGCAGTGCGTCTTCGATGACCTCAGCGGCTCCGTGTCACTCTCCTGGGTGGGCGACAACACGGGGGTAAGCAGTGTGGGGGTGCTGGGAGGGGGCTTCCCCCCCCAAAAAACGGCTGTGGTTCCCGCTGGGGGGACAGCAGCGCCTGAGGCGCCGGTGGGACCCGAAGCAGGGACTGGGATGGTGGCAGCGGGGTGCCCGGGGAGGGGACAGCCCTTCTCCCTGGGGGGGACACGACAGGGGGGAGCCCGCGGCTGGGGGGAGCTGTGGGTGCCCGGGTGTCACCCTGCCTGTCCGCCTCTCCCTGCCCAGGTCATCCTTGTCCTGACGACGTTCCAGGTGCCGCTGGTGATCATGAGCTTCGGGCAGTCCAAACTCTACCGCAGGTGAGCCCCCCGCCGCCCGCGGGACCCCGCGGGTGACACACCGGGCACCGGCCCGCGGGCTGGCGGCAGCCCCCCAGTCCCCGCGCCGGCTCACGGCCGTGCCGATTCCTCCCTTCCAGCGAGGATTACGGAAAAACCTTCAAGGACATCACCAGCCTCATCAACAACACCTTCATCCGGACCGAGTTTGGCATGGCTATCGGCCCGGAGAATTCGGGAAAGGTAGGAGGGGGCGGTGTGCCGGGATGCTGGTGAGCCAGGAGCCCGACGGATCCCGGTGGTTTTTCTCCCGGAGCTCCCGGCACGGCTGAGCCCCCTCCTTCCCCGCACCCAGGTCATCCTGACGGGCGACGTCTCCGGCAGCAGCCGCGGCGGTAGGATCTTCCGTTCATCTGATTTTGCCAAGAATTTTGTCCAGACGGATCTGCCCTTCCATCCCCTGGTGCAGATCACCTACCACCCCCAAAACTCGGACTGCCTGCTGGCCCTCAGCACCGAGGTGAGGGCCGGGGAGCCAGGATGGGACCCTGGCTGGGGATGGCGAAGGCTCCCGGTGGGGCTTCCCCAAGGATGAGCCGGATCGTGGCTGCGTATCCTGGGCTCCATCCCCGGAGGATGCGTGTGGCTCCGGGATGGAGTTGGGGACGCGCTTGGGGATGGTTTTGCAGCCCCAGAGTTGGGGGGGAGGCTGTTGGGGGGCCATAACCAAGCTCTCGGCTCTTGCAGAACGGCCTCTGGGTCTCCAGGGATTTCGGAGAGAAGTGGGAAGAGATCCACAAAGCCGTCTGCCTGGCCAAGTGGTGAGTGGCCACCCACTTTGCTGGGGGGCAAATGATTTACGGGAGGGGGGGCTGATCGCAGCCTGAGCAGGCAGGGGGACACCCACCCACCCACCCACCCAAACCCCCTCGGAGCGATGCCACAGCCAGAGATGAATCTGCCGGCGGTGGCGTCTCGGGCCACCACGTCCCACCTGCTTTTTGGTGTCGTCCCCTCCCCTCTTCTCTTCCTCAGGGGTGCGAACAACACCATCTTCTTCACCACCTACCTGAACAACTCCTGCAGTAAGGCCCTCTTGATCGCGAGTCACGTCTCTGGGGTCCCCATCACTTTGGGGGCTCTGCGGGGGGCTCCCGGCAGAAAAGCTGGGATTAGCTGGGAATACCCAGAGCCGGGACGCTGGAGGGGGACACATTGGGACGTTGTGGGGGGATGCAGCTCCAGTGACGGCTGACGAAGCTGGAGGCAGCTCCAGGCTCGTTAATCCACCATCCCTTCTTCTTAAGAAGCTGATCTGGGGTTACTGGAGCTAAAGAAAACCTCCGACTTCGGCAAAGCCTTCAAGGTCATCGGCACCAAGATTTATTCCTTCGGGCTGGGAGGACGCTTTCTTTTCGCCTCCGTCATGACAGAGAAGGTCCTTGTCCCCCTTCCCGCTGCTGCCGGAGAGCAGGCAGCGGTGGCTCGTCCCTGCCTGCAGCTCTCCCCGGCGTCCCCTTCCTCTCCCTGCGAGGAGGATGAAGGACGACGATGCTTTCGTTCCCCAGGGTACCACAAGGCGCATTCACGTCTCCCTCGACCAAGGCGAGACCTGGAACATGGCCCAGCTCCCCTCCGTCGGGCACGAGCAGTTTTACTCCATCCTGGCCGCTAACGACGACCTGGTCTTCATGCACGTGGACGAGCCGGGCGGTGAGTGGGACCGGGCTGCGTGTGACCGGGACGGGGACACATCCCGGGGCCGGGGACAACTGGAAACCTCTCTGCAGCAAGCAAGCCAGCTCCTCGCCCGAGCACGGGGCTCTCCGCGCAGCGGTAGCTCTGCTGTGCCTTGGAGGAAGGACTTTCTCATTAAGGCGTCGCTAATTAGCAGGCTGCTTGCTCCGGTTTGCAGCGCGCGGGGACCGTGACCACGCTGGGGCCGTTTTGCGGCACTCGGGGGTTTCTCCTCTTCCCGAGACGCCCCGGGGGGTTCGCTGGTGCCGATGCCAGTCTGTGGTGGCCTCGGGGGAGCAGCCCCCCCCTCACTGCTGTCCCCGCGTCCCTCTCGCAGACACGGGTTTTGGCACCATCTACACCTCCGACGACCGCGGCATCGTCTACTCCAAATCCTTGGAGCGGCACCTCTACACCACCACCGGCGGGGAGACCGACTTCACCAACGTCACCTCGCTGCGGGGCATCTACATCACCAGCGTCCTCTCCGAAGGTGGGCGGCCGCGTCTCCGTGTCCCCTCCCGAAACCGGGGTTGGGCCTCCCCGGGGATGGAATCGGGGTCCTGGCGGGGGGCTGGAGGGGAGCGTGACCCCGGGCAGGGGGCGGCGAGGACGTGCTGGGCATCCTCCCGACCCCGTCAGCTCTTCCTCCTCCTCCTCCTCCTCCCACCAGACAACTCCATCCAGTCCGTCATCACTTTTGACCGTGGTGGGGAGTGGGTGCCGCTGCGGAAACCTAAAAACACCACCTGCGACTCCACGGCCAGGAGCAGGGAAGAGGTGGGTCTGTCCCTGCAGCGAGGTCCCGGTGCCGTTCCCCTCCGGCTTGGCTCTGCCGTGAGGATGCTCGGGGACGAGCGAATCCATCCTGCAGCTCCCGCCGGAGATGCCGAGGGCGCGGGGCCAGCCGTGCCTGGGCTGTGGGTCGGGCCGTGGGGCTGTGGGTCGCACCGTGGGGCTGCGTGTCGCACCGTGGGGCTGCGTGGCGAGCCCTGAGCAGGCTGGGGGGCCCTGGGGGTGCTCCTGGGGTGAATCCGCCCCCCCCGTCCCCCGTGCCGGTCCCCGCGGGCTCCTGGACCGGCTCTCCTCTTGCGCTTGCAGTGCAGCCTCCACATCCACGCCTCCTACAGCATCTCCCAGAAGCTGAACGTCCCCATGGCTCCGCTCTCCGAGCCCAACGCCGTCGGCATCGTCATCGCCCACGGTACGGAGCCTCACCGGGGCGGGTGGCGGGGACAGAGAGCCTGTGTTTGGGTGGGTGTCCCCCCCAGTTCACGCTGTCCCCCCTCCCAGGGAGCGTCGGGGGGGCCATCTCGGTGATGAGCCCCGACGTCTACATCTCGGACGACGGGGGCTACACCTGGGCGCGGATGCTGGAGGGGCCGCACCATTACGCCATCCTGGACTCGGGCGGTCTCATCGTCGCCATCGAGCACACCAGCCAGCCCGTCAACGTCATCGAGTAGGGGCTCGCTGGTTTTGGGGGGGCCCCCCAAGCAAAGGGGGGACGGGGGGGTGCTGCGGGAGGTGCCTCCCGGACCACCCGGGCGCTGATTGACCCCTCGCGTGCCAGGTTCTCGACGGACGAAGGGCAGTGCTGGTATAAGTACGCTTTCTCCAAGGAGCCCATCTTCTTCACCGGCCTGGCGTCCGAGCCGGGGGCTCGCTCCATGAACGTCAGCATCTGGGGCTTCCGGGGCAACTTCCTCTCCCGCAAGTGGGTCTCCTACACCATCGACTTCAGCGAGCTGCTCAGCAGGACCTGTGAGAGCTGCCGGGGCTGGGGACAACCGGGCTGGGGACAACTGGGCTGGGCTGGGGATGGCTGGGGCTGGGGACAGCCAGGGCTGGGGACAGCCAGGGCTGGGGACAACTGGGCTGGGGACAACTGGGCTGGGCTGGGGACGGCCGGGGCTGGGGATGGCTGGGGATGGCTGGGGCTGGGGACAGCCAGGGCTGGGGACAACTGGGCTGTGGACAACTGGGCTGGGGACAGCTAGGTCTGGGCTGGGGACGGCCAGGGCTGGGGATGGCTGGGGATGGGGACAGCCAGGGCTGGGGACAACCAGGGCTGGGCTGGGAACAACCGGAGCTGGGGACAACCAGGACTGGGGACAGGCGCTGCCAGGGACAGCCAGTGCCAGGGACAGCCAGGGCTGGGGACAGCCGGGGCCGGGGACAACCAGGGCTTGAGACAGCCAGGAGTGGGGACAGCCAGGGCCGGGCTGGGGACAGCTGGAGCTGGGGAAAACCAGAGCTGGGGACAACTAGGACTGGGGGCAGGCGGTGCTGGGGACAGCCAGGGCCGGGGACAGCCAGGGCTGGGGACAACCAGGGCTTGAGACAGCCAGGAGTGGGGGACAGCTGGAGCTGGGGACAACCAGGGCTGGGGACAAGCAGGGCCAGGGACAAGCGGGGCTGGGAACAGCCAGGTCTGGGCTGGAGACAGCTGGAGCTGGGGACAACCAGGGCTGGGGACAAGCAGGGCCAGGGACAAGCGGGGCTGGGAACAGCCAGGTCTGGGCTGGAGACAGCTGGAGCTGGGGACAACTGGGCTGGGGACAAGCAGGACTGGGGACGGCCGGTGCCGGGGGCAGCCAGGGCTGGGCTGGGGACGCTCTTGCCCCCGGAGCCGGGTGCGGGTGATGTTAGCAGAGTCTCTCCCAGGGGAGCGTGGCCCTTGGTCCCCACCGTGGGGACAATGTGATGGGGTGAGCGGTCGGGGTTTCCCCACCCTGCCCCTGGCTCGTGCCGGGCTGCTGCCCCCCGGAGCAGCGTCCCGCCGAGTGCCGCGGTGGTGCCGTCCCGCGGGGACCCCTCCTCGGCCCTGCCGCTCAGCCCGCTCCCTCGCAGGCGAGGACAAGGACTACACCATCTGGCTGGCGCACTCCAGCGATCCCAGTGACCCCAGTGACGGCTGCATACTGGGCTACAAGGAACAATACCGACGTCTCCGCAAGTCCTCTGTGTGCCAGAACGGCCGGGACTACATGGTGACCAAGCAGCCGTCCGTCTGTCCCTGCACGCTGGAGGATTTCCTCTGGTAGCCTCCATCTTGACGTCTCCCACCTTCTGCCCCCGTTTTGGGCCAGATGTCGCCCTCCTTTAGCCCGGCTCCCGCCGGGTCCCCGAGCGGGATCTCATCTGCTTTTCCCCTTCTTCCCGCAGCGATTTTGGCTACTACCGCCCGGAGAACCAGTCAGTCTGCGTGGAGCAGCCGGAGCTGAAGGGACACGACCTGGAATTCTGCCTCTACGGCAGACGGGAGCTGCTCAAGACCAGCGGGTAAAGCTTGGCCGGCGTTGATGCCGGGGCCAGGGGCGGGGATCCTCCCGATCCCCGAAGGATGATCCCACAGGGTGGAAACCCCACATCCCTGGGGAATCCTGTACCCAGCGGGGACAGATCCTGCCCCATCGCCTCGGATGGGGGCTGACGGGCCCTGGGAAGCAGCTGTGGGGTCACCGAGCGTCACCTCCCCATCTCCAGGTACCGGAAAATCCCTGGGGACAAGTGTTTGGGAGGGGAGAGCCCGAGCCGCAAGGAGACGGACATGAAGAAGAAATGCACCAGCAACTTCCTCAACCCCAGCCAGCTGGTAGGTGACGGTGACGGTGACACCGGCCGGGCGCGGTGACGGCTCTGGGCATGGGGCCTTCTCCTGCCTGTACCCGTGGAGCCAATAACTTTGTGATGGGCAGGACTGTCCTGCCTAAATCTGCCCGCGGCCTCTCGCCTGCCTGAATCCCGGCTGGGTGCTGCGGGGACGTCGTGGCTTTTATCCCCCGGGATAAACTGGGGTGCTGGTGGTGTTTGGGCGGGACGTTGGTACCCCCAGCCTCTGGACTCTTCCTCCTCTCCCTGCAGGCAGCGTCCACCAGCTCCACCCCCATCATCCTCGCCGTCGTGGCCGTGCTGCTCGTCACCGCCGTGGCCGGAGTCCTCCTCGTCAAGAAATACGTCTGCGGGGGCAGGTGAGGAGCTGAGCCGTGGCTGGATGCTCCCCCTCCGCCACCGTAGGGCGAGGGTGACGCTGCCCAGCCCCAGATCGCGGCAGAGCACCCCCTCCCCGGGCTGGCTTTGTGCTGGAGAGGCTGCCGAGCGTCCGCGCACCCCGGCGCTGCCCGCGCTGCCTGCACCCAGCTCCGCTCTTCGAGCGGCGTCCCCGGGGCGGGGATGCGGGCAGCGCAGTGACGCGTTCCCACCCCTCCATCTCCGCTCCTGCCAGGTTCCTGGTCCATCGCTACTCCGTCCTCCGGCAGCACGCCGAGGCCAACGGCGTGGAGGGGATGGACGCGCTGGATCCCGGCACGCCGGCCGGCAAGGGCGGCTACCACGACGACTCCGACGAGGTGAGCGCGGCCATCGCGGCGTCCCCCCACGGTGCTCCCCCCGCTGTGGGGGCTGTTGGGTGACAGGACGGTGCCCCGCGCCGGGGACACCGCTGGGTGACAATCCCGTCTCTCCCCAGGACCTCCTGGAGTAGCGGCACGGCGCCGACGCCGGGGACGCCATCGCGCTGCCTGCACCCTCCGCCGTGCAGGCAGGACCCCCCCGCGCCCGCTGCCTGCCGCGGCCGGGGGCGGCTTCGCTGCTGGGGTGGGGGGGACACGCAGGGGTTTAACTTCACTCCAATATTTCCTTCCCGCGCGGGGAGGGGGCTTTTACCGTCTTTTATTTTCCCTTTTTCTGGGCTGTTTTATTTTAAGGACGACGGAGTGGGAGCTGCCGGCCCCCTCTGCCAGCAGCGGCGGCCCCGGGGCGTGGGGACGAGGCCGAGGGGTCACCGCTGCCTGGGGGGGGGCAGCAGCCAGGCTTGCCCACAGCTCCCCCCCCCACCGCTGCCTGTTTCTTCTCCAAAGCAATAGGAACCTGGCTGCCTGCGCCGCTGCCAGCCCCCCCCCGGGCCCCCGCTTTGGGGTGGGGGGGCCCCAGGGCCCGGCTCGGCCCCCCCCCGCGCCGGCCTTGGCCGAGGGAAACGCAGCAATAAGGAATTAAAGCTTGAAGCTCTGGACCCAGGGGCTGGGGGGGGCTCAGCCCCGGCCCCCCCACGCCGGCAGCGGTGCAGGCAGGGCGCAGGCAGCATGGGGGGGGTCGATCCTTCGCTGGCAGCCCCCCCCCCAGCTTGCACCCTGCCAGGTTTTGGTCCCAGCACTGTTACAGTCTCCTTACACTGGAAATGCCCTTTTGGGGGGGGGGGGGGGGGGCTGCACCCCACAACAGCCCCCCCTCAGCTGGGGGGCGGGGGCGTTATGTGCCCCCCCCCAGCCGGGGGGCGGGGGCTTGGCCTGACCCCCCCCGGCTGCAGCGTGGGGTGCAGCGGGATGGGGGGGGGGGGGGGGGGGTCCAGCAGGACAAGGAGATGCAGGGACACCCCCCCCCCAGCCCCTCGCGCCCCACCGTGGCTATCACGATATGGCCGTGCTGTCGTGACGCATGGCTTCCACTCTCTCCCCCCCCCAAGCGATTGGGTGAGATTGTCCCCCCCCCCCAGCACGGCACCCCGAGGGACGGGGGGGGGCCGCGGCCCCAGCACCGCTCGCGTGGGCTGCAGCGGCCCCGGGGACGGGGACGGGGGCGGGGGGGGGACCCCCCAACTCAAAGCCATAGCCCTGGGCCCCCCCGGCCCGGCTGGGGGCGGGGGGGGGCAGCGAGGCCAGTGCAGAGCCCTGTAAATAAACCCGGAGGTGTCATAGCTTTGTACTGGTATTTTTCTGTATATTTGCAATATTTGGGTTATTAGAAATAAAACGGAAACGGACCCCGTGTGCCCTGGTCTGTGTCGGGGGGGGGGACACGGATTATGGGGGGGTCACCCCTTGCAGGGGCGATGCCGGGGGGGGGGACACGGGTCTTATTTTTTTTAGTTAAAAAGACTCTCATTTATTCCGATTTAAGGCAACTGAATACAAACCCGGCGCGGGCGGGGGGCAAAGGGGGCGTCCATGCAAGTCGAAAAGGGGGGGGAACACACACACACACACCCCCCCCACACCCCCACACCCCCCCCCGGGACCCCCGGAGGGGTGGGGGTGGCGGGGGGCGGGCGGCCCCCCCCGGGGGGCTGGGGCGGGATGGGGATGCACCCAATGTCACCGGGGCCACCGGAGGGGTCCCCATGCCTTGGGGGGGGACACACAGATGGGGGGTCCTGCCCACCCCAGCTCTGTGCTTAAGGTATGGGGGGGCTCAGGACCCCCTGCCCCTTTTTTGGGGGGCAGGATACGGCCCTCAGCACCGCTCCGGGGGGTGCCAGGATGGGGGCGAGCCACGCGGGGGCGGCTGGACATGGCGGGGGGGGGCCACCAAGGAGGCTCGGCCAGCGCCAGCGAAGGCGCCGCCGTCCCCAAACCCCCCCGGGACCCCCAGAAAAGGGGATTTTGGGGGGTGGGGGGGTCCTGGCAGGGTGCGGGGGGACGCGGGGCGGCCGTCAGGGCTGGGGGGGCAGGGGGGGGGCCGGGGCTGGGGGGGCCCGGCTGGGGTTTGATGCCGCGCGCCTTCATGTAGGAGATGAACTGGTCGGGGATCTCGGCCAGGACGTCCTTGGCCAGGCGCGCCATGCTCAGCACCGGGCTGCCCGGCCCGGCCACGTAGTCACGGAAGGGGACGAACTGGGGGGGACGAGGGGGGACAATGGGATTGGGGGGGGGCCCAGGGCCTGGTCCCCCATGGCCGGCATGGCCCGGTGTGTCCCCATGGCCCGGTGTGTCCCCACGGCCTGGTGCGTCCCCATGGCCCCCTGGGGTGTCCCTGTGTCCCGCTGTGTCCCCGTGTCCTGCTGTGGTGTCCCTATGCCTTACTGTGGTGTCCCCATGTCCCACTGTGTCCCCATGTCCCGCTGCGGTGTCCCCATGTCCCACTGTGTCCCCATGTCCCGCTGTGGTGTCCCCATGTCCTGCTGTGGTGTCCCCATGTCCTGCTGTGTCCCCATGTCCCGCTGGGGTGTCCCCATGTCCCGCTGTGGTGTCCCCATGTCCCGCTGTGTCCCCATGTCCTGCTGTGGTGTCCCCATGTCCCATTTTGTCCCCATGTCCCGCTGTGGTGTCCCCATGTCCCACTGTGTCCCCATGTCCCACTGTGTCCCCATGTCCTGCTGTGGTGTCCCCATGTCCCACTGTGGTGTCCCCATGTCCCGCTGGGGTGTCCCCATGTCCCGCTGTGGTGTCCCCATGTCCCGCTGTGTCCCCATGTCCTGCTGTGGTGTCCCCATGTCCCATTTTGTCCCCATGTCCCGCTGTGTCCCCATGTCCCGCTGTGGTGTCCCCATGTCCCATTTTGTCCCCATGTCCCGCTGTGGTGTCCCCATGTCCCACTGTGTCCCCATGTCCCGCTGTGTCCCCATGTCCCGCTGTGGTGTCCCCATGTCCCACTGTGTCCCCATGTCCCGCTGTGTCCCCATGTCCTGCTGTGGTGTCCCCATGTCCCACTGTGTCCCCATGTCCCACTGTGTCCCCATGTCCCGCTGTGTCCCCATGTCCTGCTGTGGTGTCCCCATGTCCCACTGTGTCCCCATGTCCCATTGTGGTGTCCCCATGTCCTGCTGTGGTGTCCCCATGTCCCGCTGTGTCCCCATGTCCCGCTGTGGTGTCCCCATGTCCCATTTTGTCCCCATGTCCCGCTGTGTCCCCATGTCCCATTGTGGTGTCCCCATGTCCCACTGTGTCCCCATGTCCTGCTGTGGTGTCCCCATGTCCCATTTTGTCCCCATGTCCCGCTGTGTCCCCATGTCCCACTGTGGTGTCCCCATGTCCTGCTGTGGTGTCCCCATGTCCCGCTGTGTCCCCATGTCCCGCTGTGGTGTCCCCATGTCCTGCCGTGGTGTCCCCATGTCCCACTGTGTCCCCATGTCCCGCTGTGGTGTCCCCATGTCCCGCTGTGTCCCCATGTCCCGCTGTGGTGTCCCCATGTCCCATCTTGTCCCCATGTCCTGCTGTGTCCCCATGTCCCGCTGTGTCCCACCCCCTGCAGCCCCACGTCCCGGTGCCCCCTCCCCACCCCTGATGTCCCAGTGTGTCCCCAAATCCCAGTGCACCCCCACATCCAGGTACATCCCAAGCCCCAGTTCACCCCCTCTTCCCAGTGCAGCCCCCCATATCCCAGCACATCCCCACCGTCCCAATGCCCCCCCAAATGGCCCAGTGCCCCCCCATGTCCCAGTGCACCCCCCTTCATGTCCCAGTGCCCCCCCCGTCCCAGTACATGACCCCCCCAATGTCCCAGTGCCCCCCCATTTCCCAGTGCCCCCCCCACTGTCCAGTCCATCTCATCATCCCTCCATGCTGGGACCAGTCAGTGGACCCCAGGAGCGCCGGGGGGGATTTGGGGTGCCCCCGCCGTGCCCCACCGGCCGGGGGGGTCCCCAGTCCCCGGGGGGGGCGGTGGGTACCTGCACGATGTCCCGCTCGGCCACTTTGCCGCGGGAGGAGATGCGGACGTCGTCACCATCCAGCTCCACCATGGCTGCGAGGGGGGCAAAGGGGGGGGGTCAGCACCCCACCCCCCCCAGGGTGGGACCCCTTTAACCCCCCCAAACCCGAACCCCGCCGCCCCCGAGCGCCGGCAGCCGCAGGCATGCGCGTGCAGGCAGGGGAGCGGGGCTGATTCATCAGCGGCAATTACCGGGGGAGTTTTAATTTGGCTTCGCTGCCTGCCTGCTGGCAGAGCAGCCGGCTGCCGGGGGGGGGGCTGCCCGTGTCCCCCCAAACCCCCCGGGGGCTCCTTCGGCCCTCGCGAACGCCTCCGCTCATAACCGCGCGCGCGCCGGCTTGCGGCGAATCCCGCTGAGCCCTGTCAAACTCAACTCGTATTTCCCCTGCGGCCAAAGGCGGCTGCGGCCCCCCCCCCCCCCGGTCCCTGTCCCCCCCCCGGGGACACGGGGTGGGATGGGGACACCGCGGCCTTACCGTCAAACTCGGCCTGGCCCACCCCGACGATGATGATGGACATGGGGAGCTTGGCAGCCTGCAGCGGCCGGGGGAGGGAGAGAAAATAAAAAAAAAAAGGCTTCAAATTTAATGTTGTGGCCATCAAATGCAGCTCAGTCCTGGGGGGGGGGGGCGTGAGGTGCAGCCCCCTCCCACCCCTGGTGTTAATCCCCCCCCAGCACCCATCAGGTCCCGGGGTGCAGCACCTTTGCCCGGGGCGAGGGGCAGGGAGCCGCACACGGTGCCCCTCGGGGACCCCGGCATCGCTGCTGCCTGCTCCCCTGCCTGCTCCCCTGCCCGCTGCCCTGCCCGCTGCCCGCTCCCCTGCCCGCTGCCCTGCCCGCTGCCCGCTGCCCGCACCGCTGCCGCCGGTGGGAGCGCGGATCATCACGGCGCGGTGTCTGCTCCATTTCTGGCCTCATCGCTGCCAACGCCCGCGCTCGGGGTGGGCACGGGCACCCCGCGCTTCGGGCCACGATGGGCGTCCGGCGCCCGGAGCCGTGACGGGCGTCCCGCGCTCGGGGCTGCAACGGGCACCCTGGGATGGGCATTGCGTCCTCGGGGTCGTGGTGGGTGTCCTGTGCCCGGGGCCGTGACGGGCACCCTGTCCCCGGGGCGATGGTGGCCACCCGAGCGCCACGATGGGCGCCCCATGCCTGGGGCCGTGACGGGCACCCAGTCCCCGGGGCCGTGACGGGCATCCCGTGCCGGTGGCACCACGACCGCCGGTGAAGGGCTCCCCGGGCTGAGCGCGGTGCTCCCGGGGCAGCACCAGCCTCCAAAGCCACCCCCAAAGGGCACCCGCAGCCCTGCCCGCGGCCCGGCACAGCCGTGGGGTGGCACAGCCCCGAGCCCGGCCGTGGCGGTGCCGGGGGCCACGCGGGCACCGGGGCCGGTGCGAGGTGCGGCAGCTGCCGGGGCTGAGCGCCCTGAGCTCCCGGCAGAGCCGCAGTGCGGGGATATTAAATCAGGCAGCAAACAACTCTTCCCAGCGCTGTTCTCCCTCCTGCCCCGGCCGGGAGCTGATCCCAGGGACGCCCGGCACCGGCGGCACCGCGGGCGCTGCCAGCCCCTCTCCCGCCCCAGCATCCCCAGTCCTCCCGACGCCCCGGGTACCGGGGAGCCGCGATGGGGCTGAGCCCCTGCAAGGGAGCTCGGGGGATGAGGAGGAGGAGGAGGAGGAATTCAGCTCCCAGCTCGCCCGGGTGCCAGGCCGAGCGAGGCGGGGGGACGGGGTGGGAAGGCGAGGGCACGGCGCTGGCGAGGGCCAAGGTGCCGCTGGCGCCTTCGAAGAGCCGCCGCGGCACCGAAGTTGCTTTTTTCCTTTCCAGGCCCCTGGTGCGGAGGCGGCCGGAGCCACCCGCCACCCCCCCGCCGGGCCACCCATCGCACCCGCCACCCCCATTGCTCCGGCACCCCGACGGCGTGGGGCACCTCAGGGCGTCTGGCCGGTCGGTGCACCCCAGTTTGGGGCACCCTGTGTCCCTGGCAGATGATTGCACCCCACTATCTCAGGGCACCCCGCATCCCCGGCGGGTTACTGCACCCATCCTGGGGTACCCCAAGCCCCCGCCGGTCCTTGCCCCCTGACATCTCGGGGCTCCCCGCATCCCTGGCTGGTTACCGCACCCATCTTGGGGCACCCTGGGCACCCGGTTGGTTGTTGCACCCGCACAGCTCGCTGCGCCCCGTGCACCCAGCTGGCTGTTGCACCCTGGATGGCTCAGAGCACCCCGACCCCGGCTGGTCCTTGCACCCTGGGGCACCCCAAACCCCGGCTGATCGGGGCACCCTGACATCCCGGGGGTCCCCAGTCCGTTATTGCACCCGCACAGCTCGCCGCACCCCGTGCACCCAGCTGGCTGTTGCACCCCAGACGGCTCGGAGCACCCCGACCCCCGCTGGTCCCCGCACCCGCTCCGGGGGCACCCACCGCCCCGCGGGACTCACGTTGACGATGGCCTCCTTGGTCTGCGCCATGTCTGAGATGACGCCGTCGGTGATGATGAGCAGGACGAAGTACTGGGAGCCATCCAGCACCGCCGCCGCCGAGCTGGGGGGGACCCCGTGAGTGACAGCGGGGTGGGCACAGACCCCCCCGGGGGGGTGCTGGGACCCCCTTACCGGGCGACGTGGTTGACCACGGGAGCGAAGTTGGTGGGGCCGTAGAGCTGGACGCTGCGCAGGCTGCGGTGATACGCCTCCAGCACGCCCTCGATGCCGCTGCACGCCGGGTTGGCCGCGTCACCGTTCTGCAGGACGAGGAACCCCGGTGACGAGGACGATGCCGCCATGTCCCCAACCCCGTGTGTCCCCCCCCCCGCTTTGGGTCAGACCCTCACCAGCGGGAACTCGTGGGACACGCGTCCGTCCGGCGGGATCTTGGCGCCGAAGCCGAGGGCGGGGAACATTTTATCGCTGTCGTAGTCTTGGATGATCTCGCCCACGGCTTTGAGGGCCATGGCGTAGGCGTTGAGCTGGTAGGGGCTCAGGTAGTGCAGCGAGGTGGACTGCGAGGGGTTCCCTGCGCGGGCGGGGGGCTCAGCCGCGCCGCACCCCCCCCCCGCCAGCGACTGAACGAGCCCCCGCCGTTAAATGACGCCGGGGCGGGGGGGGGACGCGGGCCCCGCGCTCACCGTTGGACGCGGTGAAGTCGATGGCCACCGTGAAGTTGATTTGGGTCCTGGGAGGGGTGAAAGCGGCTTTAGGGACCTGGGGTGGGCGATGCAGGATGCGACCCGTGGGTATGGGGGGGGGTGGGGGGGCAGCCCTCGGCCCGCAGACCGGCTTGCACCCAAGGGTGCATCCACCCCCCTCCAATTCCCAGCACCCCCAAATCTCCCTGCGCTGAGCTTTCACCCCCCTGCACCCAAGCTGTGGGTGCTGGGGACACCCTGCCCCGGTCCCCGCCGGCTCGGGTCCAGCCCCCAGGACACGGATGGGGAAACTGAGGCTCGTGTGTCCCCCCCCGCGCTCACCCGCCCCTGATGTAGTCCAGGAAGGTGTGGTCGGACTCCACCGCGAAGGACAGCAGTGTCACCTGCCAGGGACAAGGGGCTGAGCGGGGGACAGCGGCTGCACCCCCGGTGTCCCCTCCCCACGTGTCCCCCCCCCGTCCTCACCGTCCCCGAGTTCAGGTACTTCTTCTTCTTCATCTTCTTCCTGGGGTTCACCACCTGGGGGGGCGGAGGGGAGCTGCTCCCCACGGGAGCCGCGGCACCCCGGGGTGCAGAGGGGCACCGCGGGGACCGTAACGCCCCGGGGCGCGGCACAGGGGGCTGTGGCACCCAGGGGTGCGGCATGGGCACCCCGGGGACTGAAATGCCCAGGGGTGCAGGATGGGGACCGTGACACCCAGGGGTGCAGCACGGGAACCCTGGGGATGGTAACACCCCAGGGTGCAGCATGGGGACCCTGGGGATTGTAAGGCCCAGGGGTGCAGTGCAGGGGGCCGTGGCACCCAGGGGTGCAGCCTGGGCACCCTGGGGACTGAAATGCCCAGGGGTGCAGGGCGGGGACCGTGACACCCAGGGGTGCAGCACGGGGACCCTGGGGATCGTAATGCCCAGGGGTGCAGCATGGAGATGCCAAGGACCATAAAACCCAGAGATGCTGCACAGGGACCATGACACCCATGGGTGCAGCACAGACACCCTGGGGACTGTAATGCCCAGGGGTGCAGCACGGGGACTGTAACACCCACGGGTGCAGCAGGGGCACCCTGGGGTATGGAACGCCCAGGGGTGCAGCACAGGGACCGTGACACCCAGGGGTGCAGCACAAGCACCCAAGGGACTGCAATGCCCCAGGGGCGCAGCACAGGCACCCTGGAGACCGTAGGGCCCAGGGGTGCAGCACGGGGACTGTATCACCCATGGGTGCTGCTGGGCCCCCCCCTCCCTGCCCCGCTCCGCGGCCTCACCTCGTAGACGTTGAACTGGCTCTGTCCCCGCGCCAGCTCCCGGTAGCTGGTGGTGAACTCCCCGATGAAGTCGTGGCTGCGGGGCGAGGGGGGGGTCACCGTCAGCGGGGGCGCAGGGCGAGGTGGGGGGGTCCCCAGGGCCACCCCCCAGCTCACCTGCCGTCGCGGTCCCAGTCGTACACCTCCACCTTGATAGCTCTGCGAGGCAAGGGGGGGTCAGGGCCACCTCCCGGCACCCCCAAAAACCCCGGACCCCCACCCCGGGGGCTGCGATGGGTCCCCGGGGCCGCTCCCGGTGCCCGCTCCCCGTGGGTTTGTTTTGACGCCTCCGTGGGCCTTTTCCTGCTTCCTCCTCCTCCTCCTCCTCCTCCTCCTCAGGCTTTTTCGGTGGGATATTTTTATCTGCCGTTACCACAGCAACG
Organism: Platalea leucorodia; assembly: GCF_965183815.1. Taxonomy (NCBI): domain Eukaryota; kingdom Metazoa; phylum Chordata; class Aves; order Pelecaniformes; family Threskiornithidae; genus Platalea; species Platalea leucorodia. Next base: position 6,038,813 of record NC_138841.1, read on the forward strand.
TCCAACATGGGGCCAAGCCAGCGGCGCGACGCCGCGGAGCTTTGTTCGCCAGGACACGCAGCCGGTGACTCCGGTTTTGGGGGACACCCCCCCCCCCCTGCCCTGTGACGGCGATGAAGCCCATTGCCCAGATGGGTAAACTGAGGCACGCAGCGTGGGCGGGCTGGGACGCTGCAGGGCTTGGGTATTAGCGTAGGTACCACAGAGACTGCGGGAAGAGGGTGCAGAGCGGCCGCCCTCGCCTGCCCCGGAGGACCCGGCGCTCACCGGTCGTAGTCGCCGTTGCAGAGGGCGCGGACGGGGATGGCGAAGGCCTGCCAGACCGGGTTCAGTGTGTTGCGCACCACCTCCGTCTTGTGGCAGATGGTGAAGCTGGGGGGGGGACAAGGAGGGGGGACACAAGGGGGTCACCCCCTGATGGCAACGCCCCCCCCCCCCCCCCCCAGCGGTGATTTTTTGGAGACCCCCCACCAAAGCCAGCCCCAGCCCCACGGGGACATGGGAGGTGTCCCATGGCCAGGGCTGTGTCCCCCCCTGCTGTCACCGCGTTTTGAGGGGGTGTCACCACATTTTGGGGGGGTGTCACCGCGGTTTGGGGGGGTGTCACTCACGTCCCGTCCTCGTTGCTGCGGTAGAAGACCATGAAGGGGTCGGATTTGCCGAAGAAATCCTTCTTGTCCAGCTTGTTGGCGCAGAACTGCAGCGTGGCCACGTCCTGCGGCGGGGACGGGGACGGGGTCACCCACCCGGCACCCCCGGCGACATGGGGGGGCGCAGGGTCCTGGGTGGGTGCTGCTCGGCGCGGGAGCGGGGGCTGACACCCACGGGACACGCCATGGGGATGGGTCAGCCCTGACCCTCATCTTCCTCACCCCGGAGTGAGGAAGGCCCAGGGGGTGCAGCCGGGGGGGGGGGGGTTGTCTCAGCCCCCCAACATGGCACTGGGGTGTCCCCAACCTGTCCCCCGGCTCCCCGGCTCACCCGGCAGTTGCCCAGCTCTTCAGCGAGGAGGATGATGGTGCCGCACTTCTTCTCGGGGACGCCGCTGCTGGGAGGGGCCGTGAGCCGGGGAGGGGGGGACATGGGGACCCCGCTGTCCCCCCCCCACCCCCCGGCACCCCCAAACTCACCCATTGGAGATGGCCGGAGTGGGTCTCCTGCCCCGGCCGTGTGTGGTGACCGTCCCCATCCTGCCGGGACACACAGCGAAGGGTGACAGAGGGGACACCCCCCCCCAAAGCCAGACCCCCTCCCCCTCCCCAAGCCAGACCCCCCCCATGGGGAAACTGAGGCAGGGGCCGGGGAAGGGACACGGGGAGCCGGGGCAGCCCGGAGCCGGGGCTGTCGGCACCGGGCTCTGGTCTCCATCCCGGACACCCGGATAAGGACCCGGGCGCCCCGCCAGCACCGGGGTGAGGGGGACGTGGGGACACCGGGCAGCCAGCCCGGCGCAGGGCCCCCCGGGGGAAACCGAGGCACGGGGGGCTCACGTCAGGGGCTTCTCCAGGCGGCTGCCGGCCGAGCCCACGATCTCGCCCAGGGTGCAGAAGGCCTGGCCCAGGAAATCCTGCCGGAGCCGCGGTGTCACCGGGGTCTGTCACCGTCCCCGTCCCCAGCCCTGCGGTGCCGGGGGGGAGCGGTGGCGTCCCCGCACTTACGTGCTTGGAGAGGTCGGGGCTTTTGGAGTCCACATCGTACCTGGGGACAGGCGGGGACACGTGGCTGAGGCAGCGGGGACGGGGTGGCCTTGGGGACGGGGGAGGGACAGGGATGGGGATGGGATGGGACAGGATGGGGACAGGGACAGGTATGGGGACAGGGATGGGATGGGATGGGATGGGATGGGGATGGGGATAGGGATGGGGATGGGGATAGGGATGGGGACAGGGATGGGGACAGGGATGGGATGGGATGGGATGGGGACAGGCATGGGGACAGGGATGGGATAGGATGGGATGGGATGGGATGGGATGGGATGGGGATGGGGATAGGGACAGGGATGGGGACAGGGATGGGATGGGATGGGATGGGATGGGATGGGGACAGGCATGGGGACAGGGATGGGATAGGATGGGATGGGGACAGGGATGGGACACAAACGGGGATGGGTTGGGGATGGGGACAGGGATAGGTATGGATGGGGACAGGGACAGGGACGGGGACAGGGACAGGGATGGGGACAAGGATGGAGACAGGGATGGGATGGAGATGGGATGGGGACAGTGATGGGGACAGGGACAGGAATGGGATGGGATGGGATGGGGATGGCACAGGAATGGGGACAGAACAGGGAGGGGGACAGTGACAGGGACTGGATGGTGACAAGGACATGCCTGGGACAGGGACGGACGCCAGCTCCCGCCTGGCACCCCCAGGCACGGGCTGGGCCACCGCACCCAGCCCCGCAGCGGGGGGGCTGTGCCGGGGCGCGGGGGGGGGGGACAGCCTTGGGGACAGCGGGGACACTCACAGGTCGAAGCGGAGGTTCTGCTTCTCCTCGAAGAAGTAGTCCAGGACGAATTTGCGCAGAAAGTCGGGGTTCAGGGAGTTGTCGATGACCTCGGTCCGGCCAAACTGGGGGACATGGGGACACCGGGGTGATGTGGGGACATCCGGACATGGGGACACGGGGACAGAGGGACACCTGGACATGGGGACATAGGGACACCAGGACACCGGGACATGGGGATGGGGACAGAGGGACACCAGGGGGACATGGCAACTTAGGGACACCGGGACATGGGGATGGAGGGACACCTGGGGGACATGGCGACACCCAGACTTGGGGACACCCAGACATGGGGACATAGGGACACTGGGATGGGGACGGAGGGACACTGGGGGGACATGGGGACATCTGGACATGGGGACAGAGGCACACCGAGACATGGGGATGGAGGGACACTGGGGGGACATGGGGACATCAGGACATGGGGACATAGGGACACTGGGGGGACACGGGGACATCCAGACATGGGGACACACAGACATGGGGACAGAGGGACACCGGGATGGGGATGGGGATGGAGGGACACCAGGGGGACATGGGGACACCCGGACATGGGGACACACAGACATGGGGACATAGGGACACCGGGATGGGGATGGAGGGAAACCCAGGCATGGGGACATAGGGACACCGGGATGGGGACATGGGGACACCCGGACATGGGGATGGAGGGACACCAGGGGGACATGGGGACATGGGGACAGAGGGACACCAGGGCATGGGGATGGGGATGGAGGGACACCAGGGGGACATGGGGACACCCGGACATGGGGACACACAGACATGGGGACATAGGGACACCGGGATGGGGATGGAGGGACACCCAGGCATGGGGACATAGGGACACCGGGATGGGGACATGGGGACACCCGGACATGGGGATGGAGGGACACCAGGGGGACATGGGGACATGGGGACAGAGGGACACAGGGACACCTGGATATGGGGACACCAGGACACAGGGATGGGGACGGAGGGACACCGGGGGGACATGGCAACATGGGGACACCCGGACATGGGGATGGGGATGGAGGGGCACCGGGTGGACGTGGGGACATAGGGACACAGGGACACCTGGATATGGGGACACCGGGACATGAGGATGGGCACGGAGGGACACCGGGGGGACATGGGGACATAGGGACACGGGGATGGGGACGGAGGGACACCAGGGGGACATGGGGACATAGGGACACGGGGATGGGGACGGAGGGACACCGGGGGGACACGGCGACATGGGGCCGGGGACGTGGGGACCCGCGGTGACGCGGGGGGCGGGAGGGAACGCGCGGGCCAGGCACGGCGGGACCAGGTGCCCCTTTGTCATCCGGCGCGGGGCTGGCACCGCGTCCCGCCCCGCCCCCGCCTGCTCATTAAGGCCCGAAGCCCCTCAATTAACAGCCGTTAATTACAGGGCGCCGGCGGGGGGCGGGAGGGAGCGGGGGGGCCGGGGCACCCCGAGGGGCGTCCCCGAGTGTCCCCTCCCCGGGGACAGCCAGCACCCATTGGCCAGCTGGCTGCACGCTGACGGCTGATTGGCTGGCTGCCTGCACCCCAACACGCTCCCCAGCTCCCCAGCGTGCTGATTGGCTGGCTGCCTGCACCCCAACACGCTCCCCAGCTCCCCAGCGTGCTGATTGGCTGGCTGCCTGCACCCCACCATGCTGATTGGTTGGCTGACCAGCACCCCAACATGCCAATTGGCCAGTTGGCCAACACCCCAACATGCTCATTGGTCAGTACCCCAACATGCAGTTGGCCAGAATCGGACATGCTGATTGGCCACCGGGCCAGCACCCCAACGTGCTGATTGGTCAGCACCCCAACACCCTGACATGCTGGTTGGCCACCCGGCCATCACCTTGACGTGCTGATTGGCCAGCGGGCTGACACCCCAACAATGCTGATTGGCCACCTGGTTGGCATGCCTACATACTGATTGGCCAGCACCCCAACATGCCGATTGGCTGGCTGGCTGGCACCCCAACATGCTGATTGGCTGATTGGCCACCGTCACCACCGCCACACCGACTGTCCGTCCGTCTGTCCGTCCGGGCGCTCACCTCCCGCCACTGCTTGCTGCCGGGGCGCTGGGTGTAGAGCACGCAGACTGCGGGCAGAGGCGGCAGCGGTCAGGGGGCCCGGCACCCCCAACACCCCCCGGACACCCCAACACCCCCTGACACCCCGACACCCCCCGGCACCCCCTGACACCCCCCAGCACCCCCCGACAGGCCCCAGCACCCCCCAGACACCCCCCGGACTCCCCAATACCCCCTGACACCCCGACACTCCCCGGCACCCCCTGACACCTCCCTGACACCCCCCTGACAGGCCCCTACACCCCCCAGACACCCCAAGACACCCCCCGGACCGCCTGACACCCCCCAGCACCCCCTGACAGGCCCCAGCACCCCCCCGACACCCCCCAGCACCCCCCAGCACCCCCCAGACACCGCCTGACAGGCCCCAGCACCCCCCAGACACCCCCCGGACCGCCTGACACCCCCCAGCACCCCCTGACAGGCCCCAGCACCCCCCAGACACCCCCCGGACTCCCCAACACCCCCTGACACCCCCCAGACACCCTGACACCCCCTGACACCCCCCAGCACCCCCTGACACCCCCCGGACTCCCCAACACCCCCTGACACCCCCCAGACACCCTGACACCCCCTGACACCCCCTGACACCCCCCAACACCCCCCAGACACCCTGACACCCCCTGACACCCCCCAGACTCCCCAACACCCCCCAGACACCCCCCAGACACCCCCTGACAGGCCCCAGCACCCCCTGACACCCCCCGGACTCCCCAACACCCCCTGACACCCCCCAGACACCCTGACACCCCCTGACACCCCCTGACACCCCCCGACACCCCCCGACACCCCCCAGACACCCTGACACCCCCTGACACCCCCCAGCACCCCCTGACACCCCCCAGACTCCCCAACACCCCCCAGACACCCCCTGACAGGCCCCAGCACCCCTCAGACACCCCCCGGACTCCCCAACACCCCCTGACACCCCCCAGACACCCTGACACCCCCTGAGAGCCCCTGACACCCCCCAACAGGCCCCAACACCCCCAGACACCCCCCAGACTCCCCAACACCCCCTGACGCCCCCTGACACCCCCCAGACACCCTGACACCCCCTGACACCCCCTGACACCCCCTGACACCCCCCAGCACCCCCTGACACCCCCTGACACCCCCTGACACCCCCTGACACCCCCCAGCACCCCCTGACACCCCCCGGCCCCTACTCACGCGGGTCCGACTTGGAGAAGGTGTCCTTGTCCAGGAGCTGCCTGCGGGGAGACGGGGCTGTGAGAGGGAGCGGGAGTGCGAGCGCGAGTGTGAGCGCGAGTGCGAGTGTGAGTGCGAGCGGGAGTGCGAGCGCGGCTGTGCACGCCGGGCTGCGGGTGTGCGCACATGGCTGGGTGCGCTGGGGCGCACGGCTGCGTGCCAGGGTGTGCACAACCGTGTGTCGGGGTGCGCGCGGCCGCGTGTCGGGGTGCGCGCGGCCGGGTGTGCTCCATGGTGCGTGTCAGGGCGGGCACAACTGTGTGTTGGTGCGCACAGCCGTGTGTCAGGGTGTGCATGGCTCCGTGTGCTCCATGCCACGTGCCGGGGTGCGTGGCTGTGTGCCAGGGTGTACCCAGCCGGGTGTTGGGGTGCCCAGCTGGGTGCCGGGGTGCGTGGCCGTGTGTCAGGCTGTACCCAGCCGGGTGTTGGGGTGCCCAGCCGGGTGCCGGGGTGCGTGGCCGTGTGTCAGGCTGTACCCAGCCGGGTGTTGGGGTGCCCAGCTGGGTGCCGGGGTGCGTGGCCGTGTGTCAGGCTGTACCCAGCCGGGTGTTGGGGTGCCCAGCCGGGTGTTGGGGTGCCCGGCCGCGTGCCGGGGTGCAGGGCCGTGTGCCAGGCTGTACCCAGCCGGGTGTTGGGGTGCCCAGCCGGGTGCCGGGGTGCGTGGCCATGTGCCAGGCTGTACCCAGCCGGGTGTTGGGGTGCCCAGCCGGGTGTTGGGGTGCGTGGCCATGTGCCAGGCTGTACCCAGCTGGGTGTTGGGGTGCCCGGCCGCGTGCCGGGGTGCGTGGCCGTGTGCCAGGCTGTACCCAGCCGGGTGTTGGGGTGCCCGGCCGCGTGCCGGGGTGCGTGGCTGTGTGTCAGGCTGTACCCAGCCGGGTGTTGGGGTGCCCGGCCGCGTGCCGGGGTGCAGGGCCATGTGCCGGGCTGTACCCAGCCGGGTGCCGGGGTGCAGGGCCGCGGCAGGGGACCCCCCGCGCCCCGTCACCCCCCGCCGCAGCTCGGAGCAGTGTCCCACCGCCGGGACTCTCCGGTCTCCGATGGAGTGGGAGGAAAAATAGGTCGGAGCGGCCGCAGGCGGCGCGGCCGGGGGGGCACCCGCTGCAGCCGGGGGGCACCCAGGGGACCCCCAGCCCCCTGACCCTGACCCCCAGTTTGCAGAGGGGGGTACGGAGGGGGCCGGGGGTGTCGGTGGCAGTTCACCCTCCCCGGCCCCCCCCGTTTCGTCCCCCAGCACCCACAGCAGAGCCCCCAGCACCCATGTGCGCCCCCCCCCCCATCCCGGGCTGGCACCCACATTAGGGGGGGACAACAGGACCGGGGGGGATCCCACCTCGGGGGGACACTGGGGGACACTGGGGGGCAGCCTGGGACCCTCGGAACCCCCCCAATTACCCCCCTTTGTGCACCCCCCGTCCCCAGAGCCCCCCACTCCCCCCAGCTCTCCCAGTACCCCAAACCCCCCAGCGCCCTCTGCTCTCCCAGTGCTTCCCAGTGCCCCCCCATCCTCTGCCAGTGCTCCCAGTGCCTCCCAGTGCCCCATGCCCCTGAGTGTCCCCATGTTCCCAGTGTCCCCCCCCGAGCCCCCCACTCCCCCAGTGCCTCCCAGTACCCTATACCCGCAATACTGCTGGCTCTCCCAGTATCTCCCAGTGCCCCCCCCACTCAGTGCCCCCCATGCCCCAGTACCTGACACCCCCCGTGCTCCCCCCACTCTCCCAGTGCCTCCCAGTACCCTACACCCCCGAGTGCCTCCTGCTCCCCCAGTGCCCCCCAGTGCCCCCCACTCCCCCAGTGCCTCCCAGTATCCATAACCACCGTCTCCTACTCCCCCAGTGCCTCCCAGTGCTCCCCATTCTCCCAGTATCCTACAATGCCAACTACCTCCTGCTCCCCCAGTGCCTCCCAGTATCCTACAACACCGACTGCACCCTGCTCCCCGCTGCCTCCCAGTGCATCCCAGTACATCCCAGTGCCTCCCAGTATCCTACAACACCGACTGCACCCTGCTCCCCGCTGCCTTCCAGTGCTTCCCAGCGCCTCCCAGTATCCTACAACGCCAACTGCCCCCTGCTCCCCGCTGCCTCCCAGTGCTTCCCAGTGCCTCCCAGTATCCTACAACACCGACTGCCCCCTGCTCCCCGCTGCCTCCCAGTGCTTCCCAGTGCCTCCCAGTATCCTACAACACCGACTGCCCCCTGCTCCCCGCTGCCTCCCAGTGCTTCCCAGTGCCTCCCAGTATCCTACAACACCGACTGCCCCCTGCTCCCCGCTGCCTCCCAGTGCCTCCCAGTGCCTCCCAGCGCCCTGCAACGCCAGCGCCCCCCGCTCCCCGCCGCCCCCGGTGCCCGGTACCTGCAGGACACCGTCAGCTCCACCCGGGTGGCCGGGACGGGGCCGGGGCCGGGGCCGCTGCCCGCCTCCGGGGCGCCCAGGCCCGCCATGCCCCGGGCTCCGCCGCTGCCCGGCACCGGCACCGGCCGCGGCAGCGGGATGGGGACCGGGATGGGGACCGGGATCGGGGATGGGGACGGGCTCCGCCCCGGCACCGCCCCCGGCACCGCCCGGGGCTCCCGGCCCCGCACCGAGGGGCTGCCCCGGTGTTTCCTACGATCCCGCCCCCGGGGACCCCGGGACCGCCCCCGCACCGCCCCCGCACCGCCCCCGGCCCCCCGCCATCGCCCCCGGCCCCCCGCCATCGCCCCCGGGCTCGCCCCCGGATCCTCGCCATCGCCCCCAGCCCACCGATCCCGCCCCCGGGCTCGCCCCCAGATCCCCGGTACCACCCCCGGACCTCCGGTACTGCCCCCGGTACCCCCCCGGTACCTCCCGGCGGCTCCCGGTACCCCCAGTGCCCCCCCGTACCCCGGCACCCCTCGGGGTACCACCCCACTCCCCGGGGAGAGTTCCCAGTCCCCCCAGTCCTCCCTTAGCCAGAACCCCCCCACAGTGCCCCCTCACCCCCATCACCAGACCCGGGGTCCCCCAGTGCCTCCCAGTAGCTCCCAGTACCACCCCCACACCATCCCCAGTATCACTCAGGGGCTCCCAGTACTGTCCCAGGTCCTCCCCTGGGACCTCCCAGTCCAGCCCCCAGTGCTCCCTGTGCCTCGGCCATGGGGACGAGGGGGTGCTGGGGCAGGGCTGTACTGGGAGCACTGGGCAGACTGGAGCCCCCAGGCCTGCTGCAGCCCAGGTGTTATTGTAGGTCCTACAGAAACAGCAAAGGGCTCTGGGGCACTGAAAGCCATCGGGGGGGGGGGGACGACGACACGGGGACACCAAGTGCTGGGGGGGACACACACACAGTGCTGGCATTGGGACCCCCGTGCGCGGGGACACCGCCTGCCAGTTTGGGGGTCCCCAGTGCTGGGGGGGGGCAGCACCACCCCCCTGCTCCCACCCACCCCCTTGGCCCATGATGGGGGGTCCCAGGACACTTTTTTTGGGGGGGGGGGGGGGGACGGGACACGGTCCCCTGTCCCCAACCACGACGGGGCCATCACAGCCCCTCCAAAAAAAAACCCCACTACGAGGAAGGGGGGGGGGGTCACCACCATTTCCCACCTCTTTTATTCCAACCGAGCGCTACAAAATGGAGGGGAGGGGACGGACAGACGGACACCCCCTACCCCGAAGGAAAAGCCTTGATGACCTTGACATCGTCGAGGGGCCGGTCCTGGGCGTTGGTCTCCACCATGGCCAGGCGGCCCAGCACCCCCATGCCCTGGCAGACCCTCCCGAAGATGCTGTGCTTCCCGTCCAGCCACTGCGCCGGGCCCAGCGTCAGGAAGAACTGGCTGCCGTTGGTGTCCGGCCCCGCGTTGGCCATGGCCAGGATGCCGGCGCCTGGGGATGGACAGACGGATGGACGGACGGCGTTAATGTTCTGTGTTTTGGGGGGTTTTGGAGGCGGGGGGGGGGGGGGGGGTTTGACCTGGTATCGTGGGAGATATGGCACCACGTGGATGGGGTCTTGGGGGAAATGCCAACCCATGGACGGGGTCCTGGGGGACATGGGGGACGTGGCACCCCGTGGCCAAGCTCCTGGCATCATGGGGGACATGCCACCCCACGGAGAGGGTCTTGGGGAACATGCCAGCCCATGGGTGGGGTCTTGGGGGTGTGTGAGACAAGTGACCCCGTGGCCATGGTCCTGGCGTCATGGGGGACTCACCAACCCATGGATGGGGTCTTGGGGGACATGGAGGACATGCCACCCCATGGATGGGGTCTTGGGGGACGTGCCAACCCATGGCCAAGCTTCTGGCATCGTGGGGGACATGGCACCCCATGGATGGGGTCTTGGGGGACACGCTACCCCATGGCCAAGGTCCTGGGATCATGGGGGACATGCCACCCCATGGACAGGGTCTTGGAGGACATGGCACCCCACGGACAGGTTCTTGGGGGACATGCCACCCCATGGACAGAGTCTTGGAGGACATGCCACTCCATGGCCAAGCTTCTGGTGTCATGGGGGACATGGCACCCCATGGATCGGGTCTTGGGGGTGTGTGAGACAAGTGACCCCATGGCCAAGGTCCTGGCGTCATGGGGGACTCACCAACCCATGGGTGGGGTCTTGGGGGACATGGAGGACATGCCACCCCATGGATGGGGTCTTGGGGGACGTGCCAACCCATGGCCAAGCTTCTGGCATCGTGGGGGACATGGCACCCCATGGATGGGGTCTTGGGAGACACGCTACCCCATGGCCAAGGTCCTGGGATCATGGGGGACATGCCACCCCATGGACAGGGTCTTGGAGGACATGCCACCCCATGGCCAAGCTTCTGGTGTCATGGGGGACATGGCAGTCCATGGCTGGGGTCTTGAGGGAGATGCCACCCCATGGCCAAGGTCCTGGCATCATGGGGGACTCACCAACCCATGGATGGCATCTTGGGGGTCATGCCACTGCATGGATGGGGTCTTGGGGGACATGAGGGACATGCCACCCCATGGACAGGGTCTTGGAGGACATGGCACCCCATGGATGGGGTCCTGGGGGACATGGGGGACATGCCACCCCATGGATGGGGTCTTGGGGGACCTGTCACCCCACGGCCAAGGTTCTGGTGTCATGGGGGTCACGCCACCCCAGGGCTGGGGTCCTGGGGGCCATGTCACCCCACGGATGGGTTGTTGACCTCCTGGTGACGGTTTCTCTCACCGGTGAACTTCAGCTCGGGGTGCAGCTCGTCCTCGAACTGTTTGCCGTAGATGGAGGCACCGCCGCGGCCTGGGGAGGGGGAGAGGGGGGCTCAGCCGGGACCCCCGCCCGGCACGGGAGGGGCCACGGTGACGGCGGAGGGGGGGGGTCTCTTACCGGTGCCGGTGGGGTCCCCCCCCTGCACCATGAAGTCCTTGATGACGCGGTGAAATTTGGTGCCGTTGTAGTAGCCGCGACGGCAGAGCTCGGCGAAGTTCTTGCAGGTGCGGGGGGCGTGTTTCCAGTACAGCTCCAGCACCAGCGGGCCCATCCTGCCGCCACACCAGCACCGGCACCGGCACCGGGGGGGGGGTCACCCCATGGTGCCCCCCCCCCCCAACGGGGGCTCAGACCGACCGGGGGGGGACACGGGGCGGGCAGGGGGGCAATGGGGGCTGCCCGGTACCGGGGGGGGGAGGGGGGGGGGCAGGGGCTGCCTGGTACCGGGGGGGGGGGGACCCAGGGGCTGTCCGGTACCGGGGGGGGGAATTCGGGGCTGCCTGGTACCGGGGCAGTAGGGACACCTAGGGGTTGTCCGGTACCGGGGGGGGGGGGGGGGCAGGGGTTGTCCGGTACTGGGGGGGGGGAATTGGGGGCTGCCCGGTACCGGGGGGGGGGGGACGACCCAGGGGCTGTCCGGTACCGGGGCGGGGGGGGGCAGGGGTTGTCCGGTACCGGGGGGGGGAATTGGGGGCTGCCCGATACCGGGGGGGGGAACCCAGGGGCTCTCCGGTACCGGGGCAGGGGGCAGGGGCTGTCCGGTAGCGGGGGGGGGGGGGTTCAGGGGCTGCTCAGTACCGGGGCGGGGGGGGGCAGGGGCTGTCCGGTAGCGGGGGGGGCAATTGCAGGTTTCCCGGTACCGGGGGGTGGGAACGACCCAGAGGCTGCCGGGTACGGGGGGGGGGGGGGAGGGGCTGCCCGGTACCGGAGCGGGGGGACCGGGGGCTGTCCGGTACCGCGGAAGGGACACCCAGGGGCTGCCCGGTACCGGCGGGGGCTGCCGGGGGCTGCCCGGTGCCGGAGAAGGGGCCCGGGGCGGGCCGGGGGGGTGGGAGGGGCCGCCCGCTGCCGGTCCCGGTCCCGGTCCCGGTGGGAGCGGCCCCGCCCCTTACGTGGTCTCCATGGAGACGGTGGGCGGCTGCCAGGAGTCGGGCGGGACGGCGGCCATGCTGCCGCTGCCGGCGGGGCGGAAGGGCGCCGCGCTGCCGGTCCCGCCCCCTTTCCGGCGGGGACCAATGGGAGGGCGCGGTTGGCGGGGCGGAGGCGAGGGAGGCGGGCCAATCCGGGCGGCGGGCGGGCGCGACGCTATTGTGACGCAGGGGAGGGGGAATTCGAACGAGGGCCACGCCCCCGCCGCCGGGACACGCCCCCCTCCGCGCGCGCGGGCGGCGGTGAGCGGGGAAGGGGGGGGGGCGGGAGCGGAGCGGGGGAGAGCGGGGGGGGGGATGGGACCCCCGGGAGCGGGGTGCGGGGCTGGGACCCCCCCAGCGGGGGCTGGGATCCCCCGGTGTGGGGCTGGGACCCCCCGGTGTGGGGCCGGGACCCCCCGGTGCGGGGATGGGACCCCCCTAGTGGGGGCTGGGATCCCCCGGTGTGGGGCTGGGATCCCCCGGTGTGGGGCCGGGACCCCCCCAGGGCTCATGGTGTGGGGATGGGACCCCCCCCAGCGTGGGGCTGGGGTCCTCCGGTGCGGGGCTGGGACCCCCCGGGAGCGGGGTGTGGGGCTGGGATCCCCCGGTGTGGGGCTGGGATCCCCCAATGGGGGCTGGGATCCCCCGGTGTGGGGCCGGGACCCCCCCAGGGCTCATGGTGTGGGGATGGGACCCCCCCCAGTGTGGGGCTGGGGTCCTCCGGTGTGGGACTGGGACCCCCCGGCATCGGGGTGCGGGGCTGGGACCCCCGGTGTGGGGCTGGGGTCCTCCGGTGCGGGGCTGGGACCCCCCGGGAGCGGGGTGTGGGGCTGGGACCCCTCGGTGTGGGGCTGGAACCCCCCCAATGGGGGCTGGGACCCCCCCAGGGCTCATGGTGGGGGGCTGGGACCCCTCGATGTGGGGCTGGGGTCCGCCGGTGCGGGGCTGGGACCCCCGGTGTGGGGCTGGGACCCCCCCGGGATCGGGGTGCGGGGCTGGGACCGCCCCCGGTGTGGGACTGGGGCCCCCCGGTATTGGGATGTGGGGCTGGGACCCCTCGGTGCGGGGCTGGGACCCCCCAGGGTTCGGGATGTGGGGCTGGGATCCCCCCAATGGGGGCCGGGACCCCCCCCAGGGCTCATGGTGGGGGGATGGGACCCCCCCAGTGTGGGGATGGGGCCCTCCGGTGTGGGGCTGGGACCCCTTGGGATCGGGGTTTGGGGCTGGGATTCCCCCCCGGTGTGGGGTGGGGTCCCCAAGGGGTTGGGGTGTGGGATTGTGCCCCCCCCCCCGGGCTCAGGGTGTGGGGCTGGGGTCCCTGGGGATCAGGGTGCGGGGATGGGACCCCCCCACTGTGGGGCTGGGGTCCCCTCGTGCGGGGCTGGGACCCCCCCTGGGCTCAGGATGTGGGGCTGGGACCCCCCCCGGGGGCTGGGACCCCCCCCGGGCTCAGGATGTGGGGCTGGGGTCCCCCAGGGGTTGGGGTGTGGGGCTGGGACCCCTGGTGCAGGGCTGGGGTCCCCCAGGGGTTGGGGTGTGGGGCTGGGACCCCCGGTGCGGGGCTGGGGTCCCCCAGGGGTTGGGGTGCGGGGCTGGGACCCCCGGTGCGGGGCTGGGGTCCCCCAGGGGTTGGGGTGCGGGGCTGGGGGTTCCCCGGCTGGGGGTCCCCTGCTTTGGCCCCCCCAGGCCGCACCGTGCCCGCGCCGGCGGTGCCGTCCCCGGTGGCACAAAGCCCCGATTGTCCCTGGCACCGGCGGGTGCCGTCCCTGGGTGCTGGCCGGTGCCATCCGGGTGCCCCACCGGGGGTCCGGGACCGGGGGGGGACGGGGACACGGGTGGGGTCCGTGGGTCACCCCCCCCTCGCCACCAGGCCACCCCTGTGCCGGTGCCGCGGGCCGAGGCGGAGGCGATGGCCGAGGAGCGAGGTAGGGACAGTGCCAGCACCGCGTCCCCCCCGTGTGTCCCCCCCCGGTGCTGGGGGGCCGGGGCTCACCCCCTGTGTCCCCCCCAGATGTCCGCTTTGTCACCGAGGAGAGCTTCGACTTCGGGTTCCTGTCCCCTTCCGACAGGTGAGGTGGGGACGTGGGGACATCCCGCCCCCTTAACGGCGTCATGGGGGACATGCCACCCCATGGCCGGGGACACTGGGGACATGCCACCCCATGAACAGGGTCCTGGGGGACATGGGGGACATGCCACCCCATGGCCGGGGACACTGGGGACATGCCACCCCATGAACAGGGTCCTGGGGGACATGAGGGACATGCCACCCCATGGCCGGGGACACTGGGGACATGCCACCCCATGAACAGGGTCCTGAGGGACATGGGGGACATGCCACCCCATGGCCGGGGACACTGGGGACATGATGTCCCATGAACAGGGTCCTGGGGGACATGGGGGACATGCCACCCCGTGGCTGTGGGCCTGGGGAACGTGTCACCCCAAGGCCAGGGACACTGGGGACATGTCACCCCATCCATGGGGTTCTGGAGGACATGGGGGACATGCCACCCCATGGATGGGGGCCTGGGGGACATGGGGGACATGCCACCCCATCTGTGGGGTCCTGAGGGACATGTCACCCCATGGCCAGGGACACTGGGGACATGCCACCCCATGGATGGGGGCCTGGGGGACATGGGGACATGCCACCCCGTGGATGGGGGCCTAGGAGATGTGCCACCCCATGGCCTGTGTCCTGGGGGACACGGGGGACATTCCAGCCCATGGCCAAGGTCCTGGCATCACGGGGGACTTGTCACCCCATGGCCAAGGTTTTGGGGGACATGGGGGACATGCCACCCCACGGATGGGGTTACAGGGGACGTGGGGGTCGTGCCACCCCACGGATGGGGTTTTGGGGGACATGGGGGACATGCCACCCCACGGATGGGGTTACAGGGGACATGGGGGACATGCCACCCCATGGCCAAGGTCCTGGTATCGTGGGGGACACGCCACCCCATGGCTGGCATCCTGGGTGGCGGGGGGGGGACACATGCCACCTCCTGGCCATGCCGGTGGGTGACACGGGGGTGAC
Organism: Platalea leucorodia; assembly: GCF_965183815.1. Taxonomy (NCBI): domain Eukaryota; kingdom Metazoa; phylum Chordata; class Aves; order Pelecaniformes; family Threskiornithidae; genus Platalea; species Platalea leucorodia. The sequence goes on from NC_138841.1 coordinate 6,054,021, forward strand.
ACGGGACGTGGCTAACGCTGGCCTTCACCCCGCAGCCGGGAGGAAGATGAGGAGGACGAGGACCCGGCGGGGGCCGGGGGGGACAGCGGGCGCTGGAGCCCCCTGCGCGGCGCCCGGCTGGAGGAGATGGTGCGGGAGGCCACGCGCCTGGCGGCGCAGCTGGAGCGATGTCACCTGCCACCCCCGGTCCCCTCGGGTGCCCCCCGCAGCCCCCGCAGCCCCCGCCGCGAGACCTTCGTGGTGAAGGACAGCCCGGTGCGGGCGCTGCTGCCCACCGTCGAGTCGCGGGGGTCCCCCGCCACCGCCGCCGTCACCCGGACCCCCGCCAAGCCCCGGGGTGTCACCGCGGCCACCAACGGCACCCGGAAGGTAGGTGACACCTTGGGGGGGCCCGGCGCTCCCACGCCAGGGCTGAAGCCCCCCCCCCAACCCCATCTTGGGGTGGGGGTCTCCGAGTGCCACCCTCACGTCCCCAAGAGGGCCACCGCGGCCGGGTGGCGGGCAGCCGGCGAGCGGTGTCCCTGTCCCCCCTCCAGGTCTCGCCCAGCTGCCACCCGCCAGCGGCGCCGAAGGGACCCCCCGCTGCCAGGGTGGCCCCCCCCAGCCGGGCGGGTGCCCCCCGGCCTTGCCCACCCCAGGGGCAGGGGGCTGGGAGCCGGGGCAAGGCGGAGCCCCCGCGGGTGGGGACAGCAGGTACCGGCTCTGCGGGGGACACGGGGACGGGGACCGCGATGGGGCCGGGGACAACCCGGGCGTTGGGCAGCTCCTTGGGCAGGGGGCTGTCGCGCCATGGGGCACCCAAACCATGGGGACCCACGCCATGGGGCACCTGTGCCAAGGGGCACCCACGCCATGGGGCACCCAAACCATGGGGCACCCACGCCATGGGGCACCCACGCCATGGGGCACTTGTGCCATGGGGCGCCCACATCATGGGGCACCCAAACCATGGGGCACCCATGCCATGGGGCACCCGTGCCACGGGGCACCCAAACCATGGGGCACCCAAACCATGGGGCACTCGTGCCATGGGGCACCCAAACCATGGGGACCCACGCCATGGGACACCCAAACCATGGGGCACCCACGCCATGGGGCACCCGTGCCATGGGGCACCCAAACCATGGGGCACTTGTGCCATGGGGCACCCAAACCATGGGGCACCCACGCCATGGGGCACCCACGCCACGGGGCAGGAGAAGGGGAGCCAAGCCCCACCAGGGATCCAGCACCCTGGGGCCCAGCGGGTGCCAAAGCCGCCCCCACGCCCCTCCGCGGGCTGGGGGGGCTCAGGGTGCCCCCGCCGCGCCCCCACGCCCCCCTCTCTCCCCAGGCCAGCCGAAGGCGAGGGGGGGCGCAGCCCCCTGCCCCCCTGCCGCCCGCCAGCCCCGCGCCAGGGCCGCCGCCATCCCCGTCCCCTCCGGCCACCCCCCGGCACCCAGCGCCATCCCCCGGGCGCCCGGCCGGACCCCGGCGGGGGGGGCAGCCCCGGGCGGGAGGGCACCCGCGCCCAGAGGTAAGGATGGGTGCTGCTGGGGGGGCACACACACCCACAGGGGGTTGCCCCCCCCCCCCGTGCCTCAGTTTCCCCAGGCCCCACGGCTGCTCTCCCCTTTGCAGGTGCGGGGGCGGCGCGGGCGGCCCCCCCCGGCCGCTGGCTCGGGGTGCAAACCCGGGCCCCCCCCCAGCCGCCTCCGCCCCCCCCGGAAGACGGCGGTGAGCAGCACCCCGAGGTGACCCCCCCACCCACCCTGAGGAGCTCGGGGTGCCCGGACCCCCCCGTCCTGGTGCATGGGTGAGGAAGGGGGGGGAACTGGGGAAACTGAGGCACGGGGGGGGGTGGGGGCAGAACTGGGGCCCCCCAGGGAGGAGGCAGAGGCGCAGGTTGGATTTTGCTTTAATTACAAAAGGTCACGGCAGCAGTAGGAAACCCCCCCCCACCCCCCCAGCACCCAAGGGTCCCTCACCCCCCCCAACACCCCCCCACCGGCTGCCACCCACCCCTGGGTGCCACCGCCTGCGCCTCACCCCTGGGGCGGGCAAAGTATTGGGGGGGGGGGCAGAAATCCCTGCACCCCCAACTCCCCCCCCCCCCCCCCCCGAGCCCCCCCCGGGGGAGGGTGGCACCATGGGGGGGGAGGGGGGGTATAGCCTTTTTTTTTTTTTTTTTTTTTTTGTATTTTCATGTCTTTTTTAAATAAAACCCTCCACCGGGCAGGGGGCTGTGGGTGATGCTGGGGGGGCAGGGTGGGGGGCACCCAATGCCACGTCCCCCCCCAGGGTGCCAACAGGGTGGGGGGGCAAATCCCTGCCAGGATCCAAAGTGCAATGGGGGGGGGGTGTGTGTCTGTGGCTCTGTGCCCCCCCATCTCGGTGGCCCCCCCGCCATCTCGGTGGCCCCCCCCATCTCGGTGGCCCTCCCCATCCCGGTGCCACCCCCCCGTCCCGGTGTCCCCGGCGCGGTGACACGGGCCGGGGGTCCCCGTTAGATGGAGGTCTCGTCGCTCCTGGAGGGGGGGGGGGGGGCGGGTGGACGGACGGACGGACAGACGGACAGACGGGCAGGGGGTGGGCACAAGGGGGGGGGGGGGAATAAAAAACAAGACAGACAGATGCGTGATGGGGGGCAAGGCGGGTGCCAGGGTGCCCTCCGCGCCCGCAGCACCCAGCGCTCGCCCGGCCGGGGGGAGATGGAGGGGGGGGGGAGCCCCCCGGCCCCCACGGGTTAATGGAGAAAATTAAAAAACAGAAATCTGGGGGGGGGGGGGGGCGGGGGGGAGAGAAGAGGGAGGGTTAGCACCCGCGGGCAGGGAGCCCCCCGCGCCCACCCCCACGCCAGCCCGGCCCCCCACGGGCACCCCAACACCCCATGGGCACCCAACGGGCACCCCATGGGCACCCAACAGCACCCAACGGGCACCCCATGGGCACCCCAACACCCCATGGGCACCCAACGGCACCCAATGGGCACCCCATGGGCACCCCAACACCCCATGGGCACCCAACGGCACCCAACGGGCCCCCCACGGGCACCCCAACACCCCATGGGCACCCAACGGGCACCCCATGGGCACCCAACAGCACCCAACGGGCACCCCATGGGCACCCCAACACCCCATGGGCACCCAACGGCACCCAATGGGCACCCCATGGGCACCCCAACACCCCATGGGCACCCAACGGCACCCAACGGGCCCCCCACGGGCACCCCAACACCCCATGGGCACCCAACGGGCACCCCATGGGCACCCAACAGCACCCAACGGGCACCCCATGGGCACCCCAACACCCCATGGGCACCCAACAGGCACCCCATGGGCACACCAACACCCCATGGGCACCCAACGGCACCCAATGGGCACCCCATGGGCACCCCAGCACCCCATGGGCACCCAACGGGCACCCCAACACCCCATGGGCACTCAACAGCACCCAATGGGCACCCCATGGGCACCCCAACACCCTGTGGGCACTCAACAGCACCCAATGGGCACACCAACACTCCATGGGCACCCAATGGGCACTCAATGGGTACTGTTAGACCTGATGGGCACCCAGTTGGCACCGTGGCACCCAATGGGCACCCAATGGGCACCCAATAGGCACACTAACACCCAATGGGCACTGTTAGACCTGTTGGGCACCCAATGGGCACCGTTGCACCCAGCTGGCATCTAATGGGCACACCAACACTCCATGGGCACCCAATGGACAGTCCATGGGAACCCTCACACCCAATGGGCACCCTCACACTCAGTTTGCACCCACTGAGCACCCAATGGGCACCCTGATACCCAACAGGCACCCTCAAACCCATTGTGCACCCCTACACCCAATGGCACCCAATGGGCAACCTCAAACCCATAGGCACCCTTGCACATGATGTGCACCCAAAAGGCACCCTTGCACCCAAGGGCTGCCCAATGGGAATCCTGGCACCTAATGGGCACCCAGTGGGCACCCTTGCACCCAATGGGCACCCAAGAGGAACCCTGGCACCTGACGCTCACCCAGCAGCCACCCTTGCACCTAATGAGCACCCAATGGGCACCCTTGCACCCAACAGCCACTCTTGCACCCAATGGGTGCCCAATGGAAACCCTGGCACCTAACAGGCACCCAACAGCCACCCTTGCACCCAATGGGCACCCAAGAGGAACCCTGGCACCTAACAGGCACCCAACACTTGCCCTTGCACCCGATGGCTGCCCAAGGAGCACCCTTGTACCCAACAGCCACCCTTGCACCCAATGGGTGCCCAATGGGAACCCTGGCACCCGATGGTCACCCAACAGCCACCCTAGCACCCAATGGGCACCCAAGAGGTACCCTGGCACCTAATGGGCACCCAACACTTGCCCTTGCACCCGATGGATGCCCAAGGAGCACCCTTGCAACCAACAGCCACCCTTGCACCCAATGGGTGCCCAATGGGAACCCTGGCACCTAACAGGCACCCAACAGCCACCCTTGCACCCAATGGGGACCTGAGAGGAATGTTGGCACCTGACAGTCACCCAACAGCCACCCTTGCACCCAATGGGCACCCAAGAGGAACCCTGGCACCTAACAGGCACCCAACACTTGCCCTTGCACCTGATGGGTGCCCAAGGAGCACCCTTCAGCCACTCTTGCACTCAATGGGTGCCCAATGGGAACCCTGGCACCCGATGGTCACCCAACAGCCACCCTAGCACCCAATGGGCACCCAAGACGTACCCTGGCACCTAATGGGCACCCAACACTTGCCCTTGCACCCGATGGCTGCCCAAGGAGCACCCTTGCACCCAACAGCCACCCTTGCACCCAATGGGTGCCCAATGGGAACCCTGGCACCGACGGTCACCCAACAGCCGCCCTCGCACCCATCGGGCACCCTGGCACCCGCCGGTCGGGCACTCACTCGGAGCCGGAGGAGTCCTCGTCCACGGTGCCCGCCTTGATGCTCATGGCGATGGGGGTGACGCCGCTGAGCTGCTCCTGCAGGGTCTGGCGGGGGCGGGGGGCCGGGGTGCCCCCCACCCTGCTGCCCTCGCTGCCCGAGGAGGCGGCGGTGCCCGCGGGGGGCGGCGGGGGGGGCCCGAGGCGCTGGGTGCTGCCCCGCTCGCTGATGGGTGGCAGGCACTTCTTCTTCAGGATGCCTGCGGGGGGGGGGGGGGGCCATCACCCAGGGGTTTTGGGGGGGGGGGGGGTGGCCCAACCTCGTGGTGCCCCCCCACCCCATGGCACCCGCTCGGGTGCGGGGCACCCCGTACCTTTGTGGGGATGGGGCAGCAGCGGGGGGTCCCGGGGCGGCGCCTCGCCGTTGGGGCGGGGGGGGTCGCCCCCGGGGGGGTCCCTCGCCCCCCGCCGGCTCCACCCGCAGGGTCTCGCTGCCCCCCGGCCCCTCGCTCTCGCTGGCCGTCGTCACGAACTCCCCCGGCCAGTACGGCCCCGGGGCCCCCAGGCTGTCACCTGCGGGCGGGGGGGCGCTGGGACGGCAGGGCGAGGGACCCCCACCCATCCCCACTGGGTGCCCCCCATCAGCACCCCAGGCTGGGTGAGGGACCCACGGGGTGCCCCCCATTGGCACCCCAGAGAGGGCAAGGGACCCCCCATCTCTACTGGGTGCCCCCCTGCCGCCCTGGACAGGGCAAGGGACCCCCCCAAACCCATTGGGTGCCCCCCATTGGTACCCCAGACTGGGTGAGGGACCCCCCCAAACCTACTGGTTCCCCCCTCAGCACCCCAGACAGTGCAAGGGACCCCCTGTATCCACTGGGTGCCCCCAGACAGGGTAAGGGACCCCCCAAACCGACTGGGAGCCCCCCCATCACCGCCCCTGAGCCCCTGGGTGCCCCCCATCCACATACAGACAGGGTAAGGGCCCCCCCATGCCCACTGGGTGCCCCCCATCCACATACAGACAGGGTAAGGGCCCCCCCATGCCCACTGGGTGCCCCCCATCAGCACCCCAGACAGGGCGAGGGACCCCCTGTACCCAGTGGGTGCCCCCAGACAGGGTGAGGGACCCCCCCTGTACCCACTGGGTGCCCCCCCAGCACCCCAGGCAGCGCAAGGGACCCTCCCAACAGACTGGGTGCCCCCCATCACCACCCCAGCCAGGGCACGGGACCCCCTGAGCCCACTGGGTGCCCCCCATCGACACACAGACAAGGCAAGAGACCCCCCACATCCCCACTGGGTGCCCCCGGACAGGGTAAGGGACCCCCCCAAACCGACTGGGTGCCCCCCCATCACCGCCCCTGAGCCCCTGGGTGCCCCCCATCCACATACGGACAGGGTAAGGGCGACCCCCCCATCCCCGCCGGGTGCCCCCGGGCAGGGTGAGGGCCCCCCATCCCGGCTGGGTGCCCCCGGGCGGCGTTACCGGGGGCGGGCAGGGGGGGCCCGGGCAGGGTGTCCCAGCCGGCGGCGGGGGCCTCGTCCTCGCTCTCGGAGGAGTGCGTGGAGCCGTAGGAGCCGCTCCGGTCGTCCTCCAGCGACAGGTCACTGTCCGAGTCCGTGTCGTGCTCTGCGGGGTGGCGGGGGACAGCTCAGGGGGTGCCCGGGGACACCCCCCCCCCCCCCCCCAGCCGGGCCGAGGCCGGGCGCGCTCGTTGCACGCATGGTGGCCTTACCCTCGGGCTGGTCCTGGGCGTCGAGGAAGAGCCCCCCGGCCTCGGCCAGCGCCCGCTGCCCCGGGCTGCCCGCCAGCCCCGAGTCCTCCCTGCCAGAGAGGGGACACCTGCACCCAGCGGCACCCAGCGGCCACCCCGCCACCTTGCCACCCTGGCACCCTGCCGTCACGCCACCCACCCCAGCACCCCACCGCTCCACCCCCACGCTGCCCCACCGCCTCGCCACCGCTCTGCCACCCACCCTGTCACCCCCGCCCTGCCACCGTGCCACCAACCCGTCACCCTGCCACCCCACCAGCCCGTCACCCCATCACCCCACCAACCCATCGCCCTGCCATCTTGCTGCCCCGTTATTGTGCCACCCTGCCACCATGCTGCCATGCCACCCCACCACCCTGCCACCGTGCCACTCCTCCATCCATCCCTCCACCCTGCCACCCCACCAACCCGTCACCCCGTCACCCCACCAACCCGTCACCCCGTCACCCTGCCACCCCACCACCCCATCACCCTGCCACCCCACCAACCCGTCATCCTGCCACCCCACCACCCCGTCACCCTGCCACCCCACCAACCCGTCACCCCGTCACCCCGTCACCCCACCAACCCGTCACCCCGCCATCTTGCTGCCCCGTTACTGTGTTATCCTGCCACTGTGCTGCCACGCCACCCCACCACCCTGTCACCCCACCACCCTGCCACCGTCCCACCCCTCCATCCATCCCATCACCCTGCCACCATGCCACCAACCCATCACCCTGCCACCCCGCCACCCTACCACCCCAGTACTGTGCCACCAGGCCACCACGCTGCCATGCCACCACCCCATCACCCCATCACCCTGCCACCCTGCCACCCCAGTACCATGCCACCCTGCCGCTGTGCTGCCATGCCACCAACCCATCGCCCTGCCACCTTGCCACCCCAGTACCGTGCCACCCTGCCGCTGTGCTGCCATGCCACCAACCCATCGCCCTGCCACCCTGCCACCCCAGTACCGTGCCACCATGCTGCCATGCCACCCAACCAACCCACCACCCTGCCGCCCCAGTACCGTGCCACCCCGCCACCACGCTGCCATGCCACCACCCCATCACCCCATCATCCTGCCACCCTGCCACCCCAGTACCGTGCCACCCTGCCGCCATGCCACCACCCCACCACCCTGCCGCCCCCGCCTGCACCCTGCCACCCCTCGACACGTCACCGTCCCACTGCGGTACCGGCGCACGAAGGGGATGTAGCTGTGGTGGCTCTTGCCGGAGCGCGCGGTGCTGTGCAGGGAGCCGGTGGAGCCGCCGGCGGGTGCCGGGTACAGCCGCCCCGCCACGTAGGTGCTGTCGCAGCCATAGGCCTGCCACGGGGACGGGGACATCACGGCCGTGGCGGGTGGCAGCCCCTCGCCCCCCTGGCCCCCCCCGGGCCCCCCGGCACTCACGGGGGTCAGGGTGGATTTGGTGGCCAAGGCGGGGTCGTGGCCGCGCCTGCGGGCGCAGCTGAGCCGCAGGCTCCGCCGCACCTCCTTGCTCAGCACCACGCAGAAGAGGAAGATGAGGGGGCCCTGGGGCGAGAGGGGGGCGCGTGGGCATGGGGGGTGCCAGCTGCACGCTGCGGGGGACCCCACCGGCACCCCAGGCTGGTTGAGGGTCCCCCCCATACCCACTGGGTGCCCCCCGTTGGCACCCTGGACAAGGCAAGAGATTCCCCATGCCTGCTGGGTGCCCCCCACTGGCACCCCTAGCTGGGCGAGGGACCCCCATGCCCACTGGGTGCCCCCCACTGGCACCCTGGATATGGCAAGGGCCCCCCCCACACCCACTTGGTGCCCCCCATTGGCACCTTGAACACAGGGAGGGACCCCACATCCCCCCGGGTGCCGCCATCGGCACCCCAGCCAGGGCAATGGACCCCCCGTCCCCACTGGGTGCCCCTGGACAGGCTGAGGGACCCCCATCCCCACTGGGTGCCCCCTCATCCACATACAGACTGGGTGAGGGACCCCTCTCAAACCCACTGGGTGCCCCCCCTCGCACCCCAGACAGGGCAAGGCCTCCCCCCATGCCCAATGGGTGCCCCCATTGGCACCCTGAACATAGTGAGGGACCCCCCCGTGCCCACTGGGTGCCCCCCATCAGCACCCCAGCCAGGGTGAGGGACCCCCTCTACCCACTGGGTGCCCCCCCAGAACAGGTGAGGGCCCTCTGGCACCCACTGGGCACCCACCAGGAGAGGGGCTCATTCCTGGGGTGCCCCCCACCCCATCCCCCCCCCCCCCCGTGCCCCCGTGGGTGTCCCCAGCTGGGCGGCCACAGGGGAGGGGCACGGTGCCAGGGGACGCGGGGGTACAGGGACGTATCAGGGTGCGGGGGGGTACAGGGTGACACGGGTATGGGGGATGGAGCTATAGGGAGCTATAGGGTGCTACAGGGTGCTATAGGGTGCTATAGGGAGGAAAGAGCTGGAGTGGGCAGAGGGGGATGGGGTAAAGAAGGTGTAAGGGGGTGCAGGGGCACAGGGGGGTAGGGGGGCATGGGGGGTGTAGGGGCACAGGGGGGTACAGGGGACATGGGGGGTGTAGGGGCATGGGGGGGTATAGGGGGCATGCGGGGTGTAGGGGCACAGGGAGGTATAGTGGGGCATGGGGGGTGTAGGGGCATGGGGGGGTATAGGGGGCATGGGGGGTGTAGGGGCATGGGGGGGTATAGGGGACATGGGGGGGTGTAGGGGCATAGGGGCACAGGGGGGTATAGGGGACATGGGGGGTGTAGGGGCATGGGGGGGTATAGGGGGCATGCGGGGTGTAGGGGCATAGGGGGGTATAGGGGACATGGGGGGTGTAGGGGCATAGGGGCACAGGGGGGTATAGGGGACATGGGGGGTGTAGGGGCATAGGGGCACAGGGGGGTATAGGGGACATGGGGGGTGTAGGGGCATGGGGGGGTATAGGGGCACAGGGACGTATAGGGAGCAGAGGGGATGCAAAGGATACAGGGGCTGCAGGAAGGTGTAACGCATGTGGAGATACAGGAGCATGCAGAGGTATACAAGCATAGGGAAGTATAGGGGGCACGGGGAGCTATAGGGGGCATGGGGGAGCTATAGGGGGCATGCGGAGGTATTGGGGACATGGGGAGGTATAGGGGACATAGAGAACTATAGGGGCATAGAGACGTATGGGAGCACGGGCTGCAGGGGGGGTACAGGGGGCAGAAGGTACGGGGAGGGGTGGGGGCGCGGGGGCACAGAAGCTGTGTGGGGGGCGTAGGGGTGGGGGGGTGGGGGGGGGGTATGGGGGCTATAGGGGGACCCCGGGCACCTGGAGGCAGTTGGAGATGGCGAAGAGGTAGTGGAAGAGGAGGGCGTCGCTGTTGACGGAGAGCAGGGCCAGGAGCCAGGCCAGGCTGGGCAGCGCCAGCACCACCACCGCCGTCTGCAGCCCGGAGCTGGGGGCACCGCCGTCAGCCCCTGCCCCGCGGCCCTGCCCGCGGCCCTGCCTGCTACCCTGCCTGCTGCCCTGCCTGCTACCCTGCCTGCCACCCTGCTGCTGCCCTGCCCGCTGCCTGCCTGCCACCCTGCCCGCTGCCCTGCCCGCGGCCCTGCCTGCTGCCCTGCCCGCTGCCCTGCCCGCGGTCCTGCCTGCGGCCCTGCCCGCGGTCCTGTGCTCCCCCCATGGGCACCACGTCTGCCCTGCCACCCATGGGTGCCCCACATCCTTCGTGTGCCCCTGCCACCCGTGGGTGCCCCCAGCCCCCCCGTGCCCCCCACCCCCCCCATGGGTGCCCCAGCACCCAATGCTCCCCCTGCCACCCATGGGTGCCCCAGCCCCCTGTGCCCCCCTGCCCGCCATGGGTGTCCCAGCCCCCCATGCCCCCCACCACCCATGGGTGCCCCAGCCCCCCGTGCCCCCCACCACCCATGGGTGCCCCACCGCCCGCGTGACTCACGCCGTTGCCCTTCTTCTCGAAGCCCTGCGGGCTGGCGCAGGTGGCCCTGGCCGCCAGCACGAGGAAGAAGATGCTGACCTGCGGGTGCGGAGGGGTGAGCGGGCGGGGGGCGGGCACCCATGGGTGCCCCCGGGCGCCCCCCCCAGGCCCCCATACGCACGGCCACGGCGCAGGCGATGGGCCCCGCCAGGCTCCAGACCAGGCTGTCGTGGATGGAGAGCCAGCAGAAGTCGGGGTTGCCGTAGCCCTCGGGGTCCAGCCCCACCGCCAGCCCTGCCCCCACAGGCGCGGCTCAGGGGCGGGGCCGAGCCGCAGGGGGCGGGGCTAAGGCGGGAGGGGCGGGGCTAAGGCAGGTGGGGGCACGGAATGACATGGGGGTGGGGCAGGGCTGGGGCGGTGGCTATGTGTTTGGGGGCGGGGCTATGACCTGGGGGCATGTCTAAGAATATAGGGCGGGGCTATGCTCTTGGGGCGGGGCTATGGTGGATGAGGGCGGGGCTATACTCTGGAGGGGCTACACACAATCGGGGCATACTCTTAGGGGCGGGGCTAGTCCTGTGGGGGCGGGGCTATACCCTTAGAGGCAGGGCTATGCTGCTGGGGGCGGGGCTATGAACTTCGGGGGTGGGGTCAAGGAGAGGACCCCTACCCTGCACTAGACTGATTGGAGGAGATGGTTCAGGGGCGTGACCAAACACCAGAAGGGGTGTGGCCAAACCATAGAAGGGGTGTGACCAAACCTAGAAATGGGCGTGGCCAATCCCTAGAATGGGACAGGGCTAAAGCCTAGAAGGGGCGTGACCAAACCCTAGAAGGGGCGTGGTCAAACACTAGAAGGGGTGTGGTCAACTATCTAAAGGGGCGTGTCCAAACCCTATAAGGGGTGTGGCCACCCAGAGCGTGTTCACCCAGGTGGAGGTGGGTGCTCCCGGGGGGGTCGGGGTCGGGGGCGTGGCCAAGGCGAGGGGGCGTGTCCCGGCGCAGTGGGCGTGCCCTCACCGGTGATGAAGGCGGGCAGCCCCCAGCCCAGGACGTGGTAGAAGCGCATGGGCCCGCGGTCGACGTGGCGGGGCTCGCTGCGGCGCCGGTAGAGGTGCAGCCCCTCCAGCAGCGCCCAGCCCACCGCGCTCATGTACAGGAACTGCAGCAGGATGGCCACCACCGTGCACGCCAGCTGCGCCCCGCCCCGCGTCACTGCCCCGCCCTGCCGCGGGGAGCCACGCCCCCCCGGCAGCCACGCCCACCCCCGCCCCGCCCAGGCAAACCACGTGCACTGCCTCCCCGGAGCCCCGCCCCCTCTGCAGCCCCGCCCATGAAAGCCACACCCCTCACTGTAGCCCCCACCCCTACATTAGCCCCTGGGAGCTCCACCCCTTTGATGGCCCCACCCCTTTGAGAGCCCCACCCCTTTTGAGAGGCCCCACCCTCCTTGGGAGCCCCACCCCCTTGAGAGCCCCACCCCTTTGAGAGCCCCACCCCCTTTGAGAGCCCCACCCTCCTTGAGAGGCCCCACCCTCCTTGGGAGCCCCACCCCTTTGAGAGCCCCACCCCCTTTGAGAGCCCCACCCTCCTTGAGAGGCCCCACCCCCTTGAGAGCCCCACCCTCCTTGAGAGCCCCACCCCCTTGAGAGCCCCACCCGCTTGAGAGCCCCTCCCCTTTTGAGAGCCCCACCCCCTTGAGAGCCCCACCCCTTTGAGAACCCCACCCCCTTTGAGAGCCCCACCCTCCTTGAGAGGCCCCACCCCCTTGAGAGCCCCACCCTCCTTGAGAGCCCCACCCCCTTGAGAGCCCCACCCGCTTGAGAGCCCCTCCCCTTTTGAGAGGCCCCACCCCCTTTGAGAGACCCACCCTCCTTGAGAGGCCCCACCCCCTTTGGGACCCCCACCCTCTTAGGCCCAGCCCACCACAGCCCCACCCAACTGCTTGGCCCCCACCCACTTCAGCCCCGCCCCCAGCAGCCCCACCCACCACAACCCCTTGGGGGCGGGGGCTCCCCACGGCCCGCCCCCCACCCCGCCCCCCCGCGCACCGGCAGCTCGGCCTGGTTGATGCCGAGGAGGAAGAGGAGCTGGGCCAGCAGCAGGGCGGTGGCGGCGTGGCGGCGGATGCTGTGGCGGTTGGAGCGCAGCCCCCGCAGCCCCCCCAGCGCCAGCACGGCCAGCAGCAGCCCCGCCAGCCCCACCCCCAGCGAGGCGTAGGTCAAGGCCGCCAGCGGCAGGATCTCCCCGTTCTGCGGCACCCCGAGACACACCCCTCAGGGAGACACGCCCACCGGGGACACGCCCACCGGGGACACGCCCCTCCAAGCCACGCCCCCCCCCCCCCGAGCCATGCCCCCTCCTTATAGGCACACAGTGCCTGGGCCCGGCTGCTGGGAAGCCCTGCCCACAATGCCACACCCATGGGAAACCCCGCCCACGTCGCTCAGCCCCGCCCCCCGGGAACCCCACCCACCCTGCACGGCCCCACCCCTCCATGGAGCCCCTCCCACCTTGCTCAGCCCCACCCCATAGGCCAACCCCCTTGACCCCTCCCCTTCTCCCAAGCCCCGCCCACCCCCTTGCCCCCTCCCCCTTACTGCAAGCCCCGCCCCTGCCACCTTACAGCCCCGCCCCCCAGCGGGGCCCCTCCTGCCACCCCCGTCCCCTCTGTGCCCCATGTCCGCGCCCCAGGGCCCTGCCACCGGGTCACCCCCACGCTCTGGGTCCCCCCATGTCCCCCGGGTCCCCCCGTGTCCCCCATGTCCCCCGTGTCCCCCGTGTCCCCCCCGGGCCCCCCCGGGCCCCACCTCGCGGCGGGAGATGTCCATGAGGACGGCGAAGCTGGTGAGGTGGTGGCACTGGCAGCTGACGTGGCTCCGGTTGCGGAAGACGACCTCGCAGCCCCGCGCCGACCAGCCGCCCGCGCCGCCCGCCCTGCGCCGGCACCTCAGCCACCGCCCGGACACCCAGGCCACCCAGGGACACCCGCCGGCACCCTCGGCCACCGCCGGGGACACCCACCCCGCCTGGGGACACCCACCGGCACCCTTGGCCGCCGCCAGGGACATCCACCCCGCCTGGGGACACCCACCGGCACCCTCGGCCACCGCCAGGGACACCCACCCCACCCGGGGACACCCGCCGGCACCCTCGGCCGCCGCTCGGACACCCACCCCGCCCAGGGACACCCGCCGGCACCCTGTCCCTGCCACCCACCCATGGCACCAGGGGCTGGGCTGGCCAGCGCGGCCCTGTCCCTCTGGCACCCACTCGTGACACCAGGGACAGGGCTGCCACCCCACAGCCCCGTCCCCATGCCACCCGCCTGGCCACCAGCACCAGGGATGCCACCCCACAGCCCCGTCCCCGTGTCACCCACCAAGGTCAGGGCTGCTGGACACGGCCCCGTCCCCCTGCCACCCACCCGTGCCCCCCAGGGACAAGGCTGCCCACCATGTGCCACCCCCTCCCTGCCCATCGGGGCACCCACCCCGCCCCGTCCCCATGTCCCCCCAGGGTGTCCCCCCGGGGTGTCCCCGTCCCCCGCTCACAGCAGGGAGTGGTTCCAGAAGACGCAGATGGGCTTGGAGCGCTCCTGGGTCTCCAGCAGCCGGAACTGGAGGGTGATGGGCTTGGCCAGCACCCGCGGCGCCCGCGCCCCGCCGGCGTGCACGCTGATGCTCACCACCGGCGTGTTGATGATGGGGCGCTTGGGCACCCTGGGGTGCGGCGGGGTCAGGGCCCCCCCCCCAGGCAGGGTGCCCCGCTGTGCCCAGGCCCCCCCAGCACCCCACGGGCACCCTTTCCCGGGGATGCCCTGGGGGCACCCCTTGTCCCCAAGGTCCCAGCACCCCAGAGACGCCCTCCCTCGCCCTGGCACCCACGGGCACCCTGCCCAGCCCCCTGTGCCCCCTCCCCTGGGCACCCCATGGGCACCCTCCCTCTCCCAGCACCCCAGGGGCACCCTTTCCAGTCCCTCCCCGGGGATCCCTGGGCACCCTGGGGGCACCCCCGTGGCCCCCCATCTCCCAGCACCCCAGAGATGCCCTCCCTTGCCCTGGCACCCCACGGGCACCCTCCCCAGCCCCCTGTGCCCCCTCCCTTGGGTACCCCATGGGCACCCTCCTCAGCCCCTCGTGCCCCCATCCCTGGGCACCCCACGGGCACCCTCCTTGCCCCCTCCCATCTCCCAGCACCCCACAGATGCCCTCCCTTCCCCTGGCACCCACGGGCACCCTCCCAGCCCCCTGTGCCCCCTCCCTTGGGCACCCCATGGGCACCCTCCCTGTCCCAGCACCCCACGGGCACCCTCCCAGCCCCCTACGCCCCCCATCCTTGGGCACCCCACGGGCACCCTCCCTGTCCCAGCACCCCAGGGGCACCCTTTCCCGGGGATGCCCTTGGGCCACCCCCTGTCCCAGCACCCCAGAGATGCCCTCCCTCGCCCTGGCACCCACGGGCACCCTCCCCAGCCCCCCGTGCCCCCCGCTGCCCCCTGGTCCCGCGGGCACCTGAGGCTGCGCTTGTCGGTGTCGTACTGCTCGGGCAGGAGCCCGGCCAGGGTGCGGTAGATGATGACGCTGGCGATGGCCTGGCCCTCGCTCAGCGCCGGGTGCCGCTTGCGCCGGGTCACCAGGGTCACCTCCTCCTCCTCCTCCTCCTCAGCCTCCTCTGCAGCCTCTTCATCATCCTCCTCCTCCTCCTCCTCCTCCTGCCCGCCTGCGCCCTGTGGCGGCTGCCCGTGCCCGGCGGAGGGGTCTGGGGTGCGCAGGCAGGGGTTGGCATGATGCTCTGCCAGCGCCGCGGCCGTGCCAGTGTCCCCAGCCCTGCCAGCCCCATGCCCATGTCCCCAGCCCTGCCAGCCCCACGGCCGTGCCAGTGTCCCCAACCCTGCCAGCCCCATCCTGAGGTCCCCAACCCTGCGAGCCCCATGCCAGGGTCCCCCCAACCCTGCCAGCCCCATCCTGAGGTCCCCAACCCTGCGAGCCCCATGCCAGGGTCCCCCCAACCCTGCCAGCTCCACTGCCACATTGGGGTCCCCAACCCTACCAGCCCCATGCCAGGGTCCCCAGTCGTGCCAGCCCCCCCTGGCCAAACGGGGGTTCCCACAACCCTGCCAGCCCCATGGATGCAACAGGGTCCCCAACCCTGCCAGCCCCACCCCGGGGTCCCCATGGATGTGCGGGGGTCCCCCCCAGCCTGCGCCAGCCCCCCGGGACTCACGCCTGCCCTCGGGGGCGCGGAAGACGCTGTCGGGCAGGATGACGGTGGTCTCCAGGTCGGGGGGCTTCTCCCCCCGCAGCGCCTCGTACCGCGGCAGCCGGGCGCCCGCGAAGCTGCCCTTGTCCAGCCGCACCACCGACACCACTGCGGCACCGCGTCACCCGGGGCCCCGCGGCACCACGCGTGCCCGGCGCCCACAGCACCCGGCACCCACGGTGCGGGTCCCCGGGTACGTGTCCCCTGGGCGCACGCGTGGCAGCGTCCCCAGTGCACGCACGTACACAAGCGCCCGTGTTCCTGGGCACACGTGTGTCCCCCGGGCACACACGTAGCAGGGACACGGTACTCGTGTCCCCAGGCTGCACGTGTCCGTGTCCCCAGGCACACGCGTGTCCCCAGGCACACGCATGCCCATGTCCCCGGGCCCACGCAGAGCCGTGTTCCCTGGCACATACCCATCCCCTGGGCGCACACATGCCCACAAGCCTGGTCACACGTGTGTCCCTGGTCACACATGTGTCCCCAGACACATACATGTCCCCAGTCCTCAGCATGCAGTGGCCCACAGCCCCGGTCACACACACGCCCATGTCCCCAGGGGCACAGGTGTTCTTGGGCACACACGTGTCCCCACGCACACGCATGTCCATGTCCCCAGCACACGTGTCCTTGGGCACATGCATGTCCTCCAGGCACACACAGGTGTCCTTGGGCACACACATGCCCATGTCCCCAGCACACACGTGTCCTTGGGCACACGCATGTCCCCAGCACGTGCATGTCCATGGGGATACGCATGTCCCCAGCACGCACACGTCCCCCGAGCACACGCGTGTCCCCAGCACACACGTGTCCTTGGGGATACGCGTGTCCCCAGCACGCACACGTCCCCCGAGCACACGCGTGTCCCCAGCACACACGTGTCCTTGGGGATGCGCGTGTCCCCAGCACGCACACGTCCCCCGAGCACACGCGTGTCCCCAGCACACACGTGTCCTTGGGGACGCGCGTGTCCCCAGCACGCACACGTCCCCCGAGCACACGCGTGTCCCCAGGCACACCCATGCCCACGTCCCCAGCACCGCCTGCCCCGGGCGCACGCCTGTCCCTGTCCCCGGGGGCCGCGCTCACCGATGTTGGGGGTGACGATGGTGAAGGGGCTGAGGTAGGTCTGGGGCATGTTCTGCGCCAGGGCGCTGGCGTAGTCCTCAAAGTGCTTCAGCAGCCAGGCCGTGCCCCCCTCCGTCTGCTGGATCAGCTCCCAGTGCCGCTTGTTGCTGGCGTCCAGCAGGGCGCTGCCCACCCGCAGCAGGTTCTGCCGGGACGGGCAGGGGTGGGCAGCGCCGCCGGGGGCCCGTCACCGGGCTGTCGGGGCTCCTGCACCAGCCCACGCTCCCCGGTGGATAATGGTGTGGAGGGGGCACCCTGCCAGCTGCTTCCAGCCGTGCCCTGCCCCAGCACGCACCCCCTTCCGAAAGGCTGCCCATCACCCCGGCATCCAGCCTCCTGCACCAGCCCCTCCGTGAGGGTGCCCATCACCCCGGCATCCAGCCTCCTGCACCAGCCCCTCCGTGAGGGTGCCCATCACCCCGGCATCCAGCCTCTTGCAGAGGCCCAGCTGCAAGGGTGCCCATCACCCTGGCATCAGGCCTCCTCCACCAGCCCACCCTCCACTGCAGCTCCGGGCATGGAGGGGGCACCCGGGCACCTTTCCAAAGGCTGCCCATCACCCTGGTGTCTGGCCTCCTCCACAAACTCCCCACCCGCCATGAAGGCGCCCATCACCCCAGCATCGTCTCCTGCAGCAGCCCACCCCTGAGGGTGCCCATCACCCCGGCGTCAGGCCTCCTCCACCAGCCCACACTCCCCTGCAGCTCCGGGCATGGAGGGGGCACCCCAGCACCCTTCCAAAGGCTGCCCATCACCCTGGCATCGGGCCTCCTGCCCCACCGCCCCGCACCCCGGCCAGGCGAGTGCCCATCACCCTGGCATCAGGCCTCCTCCACCAGCCCATGCTCCCCTGCAACGCCGGGCATGGAGGGGGCACCCGGGCACCTTTCCAAAGGCTGCCCATCACCCTGGTGTCGGGCCTCCTGCCCCAGCCCACCCCTGAGGGTGCCCATCACCCCGGCGTCGGGCCTCCTCCACCAGCCCACGCTCCCCTGCAGCTCCGGGCATGGAGGGGGCACCCCGGCACGTTTCCAAAGGCTGCCCATCACCCCGACGTCGGGCCTCCTGCCCCACCGCCCCGCACCCCAGCCAGGCGGGTGCCCATCACCCTGGCGTCGGGCCTCCTGCCCCAACCCACCCATGAGGGTGCCCATCACCCCGGCGTCAGGCCTCCTCCACCAGCCCACCCATGAGGGTGCCCATCACCCTGGCATCCAGCCTCCTGCCCCAACCCACCCCTGAGGGTGCCCATCACCCTGGCGTCAGGCCTCCTCCCCCAGCCCACCCTCCACTGCAGCTCCGGGCATGGAGGGGGCACGCGGGCAGCTTTCCAAAGGCTGCCCATCACCCTGGCGTCGGGCCTCCTCCCCCAGCCCACCCCGAGGGTGCCCATCACCCCGGCGTCGGGCCCCACCTCGGTGAAGTGGACGTCCTGGGTGGCGGCCAGGCGGAAGCCGCGCTGGGCGCTCTCGTGCTGCAGCAGGCGGCTGGCCAGCCGGTACGCCAGGCGCAGGTCGCTGCCGAAGTAGGCGGCCGTGCGGCGGGTGGCGTCGTGCAGCTGCAGGGCCACGCGGCGCGACTGCGCCGGGTCCAACGCCGAGTCGTTCCGCGCCAACCGTTCCGCCTGGGAGGGGGTGGCACCGTCAGCGGGGACGCGGTGGTGGCGGCGTCCCCCCCCCCCGCATCCCCCCCCCCGCGCTGCTCACCCAGCCCCGGAGGGCGGCGAAGGCCAGGGAGCTGCAGTTGAAGAGGTTGGGGGGCAGCCAGCCCTTGTGCTCGTCACAGTGCCGCACCGCTGTGCCTGCGGGGACACCGCGGTGTCACCGCCCCTGCCCCGGCCCAGCGGTGACACCACCGGGTCACGCCACGCCACCCCGGCCCCGTCCCAGCTGTACCACCACCCTTGTACCCCGTCCCAGTGGTGCCACCACAGCGTCACCACCCTCGTACCCCATCCCAGCGGTGCCACCGCCCTTGTACCCTGTCCCAGCGGTGCCACCGCAGTGTCAGCCCCATCCCAGCAATGCCACCGTGGTGTCACCCTCTCTCAGCCCCATCCCAGTGGTGCCACCACAGCGTCACCACCCTCGTACCCCATCCCAGCAGTGCCACCGCAGTGTCACCACCCTCGTACCCTGTCCCAGTGGTGCCACCGCAGTGTCAGCCCCGTCCCAGCAATGCCACCGTGGTGTCACCCCCTCTCAGCCCCATCCCAGTGGTGCCACCACAGCGTCACCACCCTCGTACCCCATCCCAGCAGTGCCACCGCAGTGTCACCACCCTCGTACCCTGTCCCAGTGGTGCCACCGTGGTGTCAGCCCTGTCCCAGCAGTGCCACCGTGGTGTCACCCCCTCTCAGCCCCATCCCAGCGGTGCCACCACAGTGTCACCACCCTCGTACCCCATCCCAGCGGTGCCACTGCCCTTGTACCCCGTCCCAGCGCTGCCACCACAGCATCACCACCCTCGCACCCTGTCCCAGCGGTGCCACTGCAGTGTCAGCCCCATCCCAGCAATGCCACCATGGTGTCACCCCCTCTCAGCCCCATCCCAGCAGTGCCACCACCGTGTCACCCCCCTGCCCTGTCCCAGCAGTGACACCATGGTGTCACCTCCCAGCCCCATCCCAGCGGTGCCACCATGGCATCACCCCTCCGAGCCCTGTCCCAACGGTGCCACCGCGGTGTCACCCCCCCATCCCTGTCCCAGCAGTGTCCCCCCCACCCCATCCCAGCGGTGCCACCATGGCATCGCCCCCCTGACCCCATCCCCGCAGTGCCACCACGGTGCCACCCCCCACCCTGTCCCCGTGTCCCCCCACCTACCGACGGATCCCTTGGGGCAGGGGGCAGCGGCCGGCAGCCCGAAGCGGGTCCGGGGCCACCAAATGCTGGCCTCGATGGCACGGGGACAGCTGTCGTAGTTGACTGCGGGGCAAAGCGGGGCATCCCACCAGGGTGACAGCAGTGGCACCCGCTCGCCGGCACCCAGGGTGACAGCAGGGTGTCACAGGGTGACAGCGGTGGCACCCGGTCACCGGCACCCACCTTCGCAGCCGCTGGCCGTCACCTCGGCGAAGGGGTTGTCACAGCGGTCGCAGTGGCGGCCGATGACGCCGGCCTTGCAGGGACACTGCCCGCTGGTGGCATCGCAGAGACGGGACAGGGACCCGGTGGGGTAGCAGTCGCAGAGCAGGCAGGAGTCGCTGCCCGCCGGCCGGTAATGGTTCTCCTGGGGTGACACAATTTGGGGGATGTCACGGTCCCCTGGGGCCACCGCGGGCACGGGGCGCTGGGGACGGGGACGCACCTTGCAGCGACACTCGCCCGTCGTCTTGTTGCAGTCGGGGTCGAAGCCCTTGGTGACGTCGCAGCTGCAGGGACCGCAGGTGGGGTGGCCCCACCACCCCCGGGGACACGGCTGGGCCTCCCTGCCGGGGTGGCACCGCACGCTGGGGCACTGCCACCCTGCCCGTCCCATGCCCACCCCGTCCCTTGCGCGGTCACCGTGCCACCATCGCGCGCCGACACGGAGGGACGGGGCGCGCGCGAGCGCGACGGGCGCCCGTACGGGCGCCCGTCGCGCTCGCGCGCGCCCCGTCCCCCGCTGCCACTCACTTGTGCTCGCAGTAGGGACCGAAGTGACCTTGGGGACACTCGCACGTGTAACCGTGCGCCGAGCCCGGCTTGCGGGCGCAGGTGGCCGGGGACTGGCAGGGGTTGAGGGCACAAGCGTTGACGCAGCTGTCCCCGAAGTAGCCTGGGTACGAGGATGGGCACGGTTGGGGACGTCGTAGGGAAAGGGGTGTCACCGGAGAGGGTGGCAGTGCCCAGGTGACAGTGACGGGGGGGGTGGCAGTGCCCTGGGCACAGTGATGGAGGGGCAGTGGCCAGGGAGGGTGGCAGTGCCCGGGTGGCAGCGCCCAGGTGACAGTGACAGGGGGGTGGCAGTGCCCTGAGCACAGTGATGGAGCTGGCAGTGCCTAGGGAGGGTGGCAGTGCCTTGGGGACAGTGACAGGGGGGTGGCAGTGCCCTGGGCACAGTGATGGAGCTGGCAGTGCCTAGGGAGGGTGGCAGTGCCTTGGGGACAGTGACAGGGGGGTGGCAGTGCCCTGGGCACAGTGATGGAGCTGGCAGTGCCTAGGGAGGGTGGCAGTGCCTTGGGGACATGACGCAGTGGGCAGTACCCAGGTGACAAAGGGTGGCAGTGCCCAGGCAAGGTGGCAGTGCCTTGGGGACAATGATAGGGGTGGCAGTGCCCTCGGGACAGTGACAGGGAGGGTGGCAGTGCCCTGGGGACAGTGATGGGGTGGCAGTGCCCAGGTGACAGTGACAAGGGGGTGGCAGTGCCCTGGGAAGAGTGATGGAGCTGGCAGTGCCTAGGGAGGGTGGCAGTGCCTTGGGGACAACGATAGAGGTGGCAGTGCCCTGGGGACAGTGATGGGGGGGCGGTGCCCAAGTGACAGTGACAGAGAGGGTGGCAGTGGCCAGGGAGGGTGGCAGTGCCCTGGGCACAGTGACAGGGAGGGTGGCAGTGCCCAGGGAAGGCGGCCATGGCGGTGGCAGCAGTGGCAGCAGTGCCGGGGGTGGCAATGCCCAGAGGACAGTGAGGGGTGGCAGTGAGGGGGTGGCAGTCCCTGGGGGTGGCTGTCCCTGGGGGTGGCAGTGAGGGGGTGGCAGTGAGGGGGTGGCAGTCCCTGGGGGTGGCAGTGAGGGGGTGGCAGTGAGGGGGTGGCAGTCCCTGGGGGTGGCAGTGCCGGGGTGGCAGTGCCGGGGTGGCAGTGAGGGGGTGGCAGTGAGGGGGTGGCAGTGAGGGGGTGGCAGTCCCTGGGGGTGGCAGCGAGGGGGTGGCAGTGAGGGGGTGGCAGTCCCTGGGGGTGGCAGTGCTGGGGTGGCAGTAAGGGGGTGGCAGTCCCTGGGGGTGGCAGTGCCGGGGTGGCAGTGAGGGGTGGCAGTGCTGGGGTGGCAGTGAGGGGGTGGCAGTGGCGGGGTGGCAGTGAGGGGGTGGCAGTGCCGGGGTGGCAGTGAGGGGTGGCAGTGAGGGGGTGGCAGTGAGGGGGTGGCAGTGGCGGGGTGGCAGTGAGGGGGTGGCAGTGAGGGGGTGGCAGTGGCGGGGTGGCAGTGAGGGGTGGCAGTGAGGGGTGGCAGTGGCGGGGTGCCCGCGGGCGCTCACCGGGGTGGCAGCGGCAGGAGAAGCTGTCCCAGTCGTCGCTGCAGGAGCTGTGGGGCGGGCAGGGCCCCGAGTCGCAGGGGTCGGGCAGGGCGCAGCCCCCCTCCACGTTCACCTGCGCCGCCTGCGCCACGCTCAGCGCCACCGCGCTGGCCGCCGTCTCGCCCACGCGCACGCCCTGCGTCACCGCCGCGTCGTCACCCCCCGCCCTGCCTCAGTTTCCCTCGCTGGAGCCCGAGCTGCCCCCCCTCCCGTGCCACCCCGTCCCCATGTCCCCGTGCCACCCCCGGGAGTTACACCCGTGCCCCCGTGCCCGCATCCTTGTCCCCGTGTCCCCGCAGCCCTGCGCCCGTGTGTCCCCGTCCCCATCCGATGTCCCCATGCCAACGCCCTGTGCCCGTGTCTCCATGTCCCTCTGCCCACGTCCCCACGCCCTGCGCCATGTCCCCATGCCCACACCCCCGTCCCTTTGCCACCACCCCGTGCCCGTATGCCCCGTCCCCAAGCCCCGTGTCCCTGTGCCCAAACGTCCCATGTCCCTGTGCCCATGTCCCTGTGCCCGTGTCCCCGTGCCCATGTCCCCACATGCAACCCATGTCCCCCTGCCTGTTATGTCCCACGTCCCCATGCCGCACACCCACAGGCATGCCCCTGTCCCCATTCGATGCCCCCATGCCCTGTGCCCACGTCCCCATGTCCTTAACCACGCTCCTTGCCCACATCCCTGTGCCCGTGCCCATGACTGCACAGCCATGCCCACGTCCCCGTGTCCCTGTGCCGTGTCCCCATGCCCCCCACCGCCATGCCCACGTCCCCATGTCCCTGTGCCCGTCCCCATGCCCCCACAGCCATGCCCACGTCCCCATGTCCCTGTGCCACGTCCCCATGCCCCCACAGCCATGCCCACGTCCCCATGTCCCTGTGCCACGTCCCCATGCCCCCACAGCCATGCCCACGTCCCCATGTCCCTGTGCCACGTCCCCATGCCCCCACCCCCATGCCCACGTCCCCATGTCCCTGTGCCACGTCCCCATGCCCCCCACAGCCATGCCCACGTCCCCATGTCCCTGTGCCACGTCCCCATGCCCCCACAGCCATGCCCACGTCCCCATGTCCCTGTGCCGTGTCCCCATGCCCCCACCGCCATGCCCACGTCCCCATGTCCCCGTGCCGTGTCCCCATGCCCCCACCGCCATGCCCACGTCCCCATGTCCCTGTGCCCGTCCCCATGCCCCCACAGCCATGCCCACGTCCCCATGTCCCTGTGCCACGTCCCCATGCCCCCACAGCCATGCCCACGTCCCCATGTCCCTGTGCCACGTCCCCATGCCCCCACCGCCATGCCCACGTCCCCATGTCCCCGTGCCGTGTCCCCATGCCCCCACCGCCATGCCCACGTCCCCATGTCCCTGTGCCGTGTCCCCATGCCCCCACGGCCATGCCCACGTCCCCATGTCCCTGTGCCGTGTCCCCATGCCCCCACCGCCATGCCCACGTCCCCATGTCCCTGTGCCCATCCCCATGCCCCCACAGCCATGCCCACGTCCCCATGTCCCTGTGCCACGTCCCCATGCCCCCACCGCCATGCCCACGTCCCCATGTCCCTGTGCCCGTCCCCATGCCCCCACAGCCATGCCCACGTCCCCATGTCCCCGTGCCGTGTCCCCATGCCCCCACAGCCATGCCCACGTCCCCATGTCCCTGTGCCACGTCCCCATGCCCCCACAGCCATGCCCACGTCCCCATGTCCCTGTGCCGTGTCCCCATGCCCCCACAGCCATGCCCACGTCCCCATGTCCCTGTGCCACGTCCCCATGCCCCCACAGCCATGCCCACGTCCCCATGTCCCTGTGCCACGTCCCCATGCCCCCACAGCCATGCCCACGTCCCCATGTCCCTGTGCCGTGTCCCCATGCCCCCACAGCCATGCCCACGTCCCCATGTCCCTGTGCCGTGTCCCCACGCCCCTTTGCCGGCACCCCCACGCCCGATGTCCCGTGCCCAAGTCCCCCTGCCCACGCCGCCCTGCCCGTACCTGCAGGCAGCCGCGGAAGCCCTGCTCCACGGTGCCACCGTCGCCCGCCAGCCCCCCGACGCTCAGCGTCCGCAGCCGCAGCCCCTGCAGCTCCCCGGCCATGTCGGCCACCGCCTGCGGGCGCGGGGCGGGTACTCAGACACCCATGGGTGCCACGGTGGTGAGCAGGGCGGGGTGCCCGCCCCGTGCCTCAGTTTCCCCTTGGGGTCCCACCCTACCTGGTGGCGGCCGTAGTCGAGGGCGAGGAGGAGGAGGGTGGCGGGCGGGGGGCGGCCGGGGGCCCCCCGCAGCTCCAGCTGGAGGTGGTGCCAGTCGCCGTCGTTGACCTTGGCGTGGGGCAGCCGCAGCCAGGCCAGGCGCGAGCCCCCCTGCCAGACGCCCGCCTCCGCCTGCCCCTCGCTCAGCTGCCGAGAGGGGCGTCAGGGCCATGGCCCCCCCAGGAGAATCCCCCCGGGACTGGCCCCCCGGCCAGCCCCCCCAGAGGGCAATACCCCCCCAGGGGCAGCCCCCCCAAAGGAGGACCCCCCCCAGCACTGGCCCCCCGGCCAGCCCCCCCAAAGGGCAATACCCCCCCAGGGGCAGCCCCCCCAAAGGAGACCCCCCCAGCACTGTCCCCCCGGCCAACCCCCCCCCCCAAAGGGCAATACCCCCCCCGGGGGCAGCCCCCCCAAAGGAGGACCCCCCCTAGCACTGTCCCCCTGACCAACCCCCCCGAAAGGGCAATACCCCCCTCAAGGGTGGTACCCCCCGGCGCTGCCCCCCCCCCAGGGCAATACCCCTATGGCAATACCCCCCCTAAAGTAAATACCCCCTGGGAAAATACCCCCTCCCAGGGCAATAACTCCCCCCCAAGGACAAAATTCCCCCCCGGCGCTGCCCCCAGGGCGATCCCCCCTGCCGATCCCCCCGCCACGGCCATACCGCCATGGCCATAACCCCCCTGCGGCAATACCCCCCCGGCACTGCCCCCAGGGTGACACCCCCGTGCCAATCCCCCCGCCACGGCCATACCCCCATGGCCATAACCCCCCTGGGGCAATACCCCCCCGGCGCTGCCCCCAGGGTGACACCCCCGTGCCGATCCCCCCGCCACGGCCCCCCCGCCCCGGCCCGCCGTGGCACACCTGGATGGTGAGGGTGGCGTGGGGGCCGGCGCTGGCCCGCAGCAGCAGCCCCCGGGGGTGGCGGGTGCGGAACATCAGCCCCAAGTGCCAGGGCAGGGTGACGGGCAGCGCCAACCCGCTCCAGGACAGCCGGCTGCTGCCCAGGAACCGCTGCGGACTCGCCATCTCTGCGGGGGGACGGGGCGTGGGGTGGGTGCCGGTCCCCCCGCCGACCCCCCGTGCCCGCCCCGGTGCCCCCCGGTACCTTCCTGGCAGGTCTTGCCCCCGAAGCCCAGCGGGCAGCGGCAGCTGAAGCTGTCCCACTCGTGCACGCAGGTGCCACCGTTGTGGCACGTGTTGGCGTCGCACAGCGTCTTCTTGGCGGGACAGCCTGCGGGGGGGATGGGAGGGCACGGGGTTGGCACCCACCCCCCCCCCCATCGCCCGGGCCCCCTGCCCCCCAGCCAGCCCCACGGCCCGCCATGCCCCAGCCCCACGGCCCCGTGCCCGGGGGGGCACCCAGACCCTCGGGCACTGGGTCCCAAGTCCCCCCGCCCATTCTCCAGCCCCACGGCGCTGGCGTGGTGCCACCCCCAGACCCCTCTCCAGCCCCACAGTGGCCCCCCATGCCCAGAGGGCGCAGAGACCCCAGCCCCATGTGCCCTTGACCCCCTCCAGCCCTGGCACCCCCCGACCCCATGTCCCCATGCCCAGGGGACACAGCCCCCCCTACGCCCCCTGCACCCCCATCCAGCCCCACAGCCCTGGCACCCCCCCGACACCAGACCCCCCACCCCATGCCCAGGGGACCCAGCCCTAGGCCCCCCGGGCCCCCCGGGCCCCGCACCGGGCAGGGTGCCGTTGTTGGCGATGAAGGCGGCCATGTCGACGGGGCGCTGGTCGATGTGGAGGTGCCGCATGCACCCCACGAATTGGCGGCTGCGGATGGGGAAGCTCTCGGGCAGGGTGGGCACGCCGCCCAGCAGCAGCGGCCCCGTCAGATCCAGCGACCTGCAGCACCCGCCGTCACCCATGGGGACCCCGAGGGACCCCTGAGGGACCCCCAAGGGACCCCCGCCCCACCACCACCCCATGGGGACCCCAAACCCATGGGGACTCTGAGGGATGCCAAGGGACTCCCACCCATGGGAACCCCAAGGGAACCCCCACCCCACCACCCATGGGGATCCCAAAGGACCCCCAAAGGACCCCCAACTCCCCACCCATGGGGATCCCAAGGGACCCGCAAGGGACCCCCCACCCATGGGGACTCCAAGGGACCCTAAGGGACCCCCCAAAGGATGCCCCCACCCATGGGGACCCCAAGGGACCCCCAACCCCCTCCACCCACAGGGACCCCAAGGAACTCCCAACCCTCCACCTATGGGGACCCCAAGGGACCCCCAATGAATCCTCAGCCTCCCACCCATGGGGACCCCAAGGGACCCCCAACGCTCCATCCATGGGGACCCCAAGGGACTCCCCCACCCATGGGGACCCCCCACCCACCCACCTCCTCACCCATGGGGACCCCAAGAGACTCCCAATCCTCCACCTATGGGGACCCCAAGGGACCCCCCACTTGCCCGCCAACCCATGGGGACCCCAACGGACCCCCAACCCTCCACCCATAGGGACCCCAAGGGACCCCCAACCCTCCACCCATGGGGACCCCAAGGGACCCCCAAGGGCCCCCCCCCCCCCGGGACCCTAAGTGACCCCCAAGGGACCCCAACCCATGGGGACCCCAAGGGACCCCCAACCCTCCACCCATGGGGATCCCAAGGGACCCCCCACTTGCCCGCCAACCCATGGGGACCCCAAGGGACCTCCCCCTCACTTCTTGCTGCCGGACTGGGTGCCCTGGGCGGCGCAGGAGTAGTTGCCCAGGCGGGGGCCGAAGCGCAGGGCCATGCCGGTGTCGCAGTCGTCCACCGTCACCACGGCCACCTTCTGCTCCGAGGGGCCCTGGGGGAGCCCCGACCGCCCCAGCACCGGCTGGGGGCAACGCCTGAGCGCGGGGCCCCGCTGCCCCCGGCCCCGCAGCCTTCGTCCCGCTCCTCCTCCTCCCTCTTCCCTCCAGCCCTGCTGCCCCCGCCGGCCCCCAGACCCCCACCCTGCTCCCCCATCCCTCCGGCCCCCCAAATCCCCACCCTCCGCCCCTCTGACCCCCAAACCCCACACCTTGCTCCCCTCCATCCCCTCTTCTTCTGTCCCCCCAAAACCCCACCCTGCTCCCCCATCCCCCCATCCCCCCAAATCCCCACCTCCATCCCCCCAAAACCCCCTCCCCACTCCCCTCCATCCCTCCGTCCCCCCAAATCCCCACCTCCATCCTCCCCATCCCCCAAAACCCCCTCCCCCGCTCCCCCCATCCCTCCATCCCCCCAAAACCCCCTCCCCACTCCCCCATCCCTCCGTCCCCCCAAATCCCCACCTCCATCCTCCCCATCCCCCCAAAACCCCTCCCCGCTCCCCCCATCCCTCCATCCCCCCAAAACCCCCTCCCCACGTCCCCATCCCTCCATCCCCCCAAATCCCCACCTCCATCCCCTCCGTCCCCCCAAAACCCCCCTCCTCACTCCCCTCCGCCCCCCGCATGCCCCCACCTTGTTGTAGTAGTGGAGCTGGACCCGGTGCCACTGCCCGTCGCTGACCCCGCCCGGCACGAAGGGTGACACCGTGGTGGTGGTCTCACCTGCGGGCACCGGCGGTCGGGCAGCAGGCACAGCCCGGGGAGGGGGCACGGGGCGGGGGGACGGGGCCACAGCAGGGCCAGGGGATGGATGGATGCCCGGGCTGCAGCGCCAGGCAGTGACTGGGATCCGGTGCCAGGCAGTGCCAGGGGTGCAGCGCCAGGGATGGGATGCCCAGGGCGCAGTGCAGGCAGTGCCAGGAATGCCACGCATGGGATACAGTGCCAGGGATGGGATGCCCGGGATCCAGTGCCAGGCAGTGCCAGGGATGCAGCAACAGGATGGATGCCCGGGGTGCAGCGCCAGGGATGGGATGCCCGGGATCCAGTGCCAGGCAGTGCCAGGGATGCCACGCATGGGATACAGTGCCAGGGATGGGATGCCCAGGCCGTGTGCCAGGGATGCAGTGCCAGGCAGTGCCGGGGATGCACAGCGCGGGATGCAGCACCGGGGATGCAGTGCCAGGGATGGGATGCCCAGGATGCAGCGCCGGGGATGCAGCGCCAGGCAGTGCCAGGGATGCACAGCGCGGGATGCAGCGCCAGGGATGCAGTGCCAGGCAGTGCCAGGGATGCACAGCGCGGGATGCAGCGCCGGGGATGCAGCGCCAGGCAGTGCCGGGGATGCAGTGCCAGGGATGGGATGCCCAGGATGCAGTGCCAGGGATGCAGTGCCAGGCAGTGCCGGGGATGCAGTGCCAGGGATGGGATGCCCAGGCCGTGTGCCAGGGATGCAGCGCCAGGCAGTGCCGGGGATGCGATGCCCGGGAGGGAACGCCGGGGATGCCGTGCCGGGGCGCGGCGCGCGCGGTGCCCGTACCTGCCGAGAAGGTGAGCTGGACCTGCTCGCCCACGATCTCCAGCGCCACGAAGTCGTGCTTCTCGTTGAAGCGCCCGTTGTAGAGCAGGAGCCCGTCCCGCTCCTTGGTGGCAAACCTGGGGTGGGGGACGAGTGCCAGGCTCTGCCCATCACCCCCAGCCCCCCGCCGTGCCCCCCAGGTGCGCCCCGCCACCCTGTGCCCACCGGGGTACACTGGCACCCATCACCCCCTGCCCCCACGGGCTGCCCCCCACCCCATTGCCCCCATACCGAGGGCCACCCCGCCACCCCCCACCCCATTGTGCCCACCCTGTGCCCGCAGGGTGCCACACCGTCCCCTGTCCCATTGCTCCTGCCCACGCCCATGGGGTGCCCACCAGATGATGCCAATGGGGCACCCAGCACCCCACACCCCAAATGATGCCCATGGGACACCCATCACCCCACACCTCATCACCCCATCTCATGCCAACTGGACACCCATCACCCCACACCCCATCTGATGCCCATGGGACACCCATTGCCCCACACCCCACTGCCCCATCTCATGCCAACGGGGCACCCAGCACCCCACACCCCAAATGATGCCAACAGGGCACCCAGCACCCCACACCCCATCTGATGCCAATGGAGCACCCATCACCCCACACCTCATCTGATGCCCATGGACACCCATTGCCCCACACCCCATCGCCCCATCTCATGCCAACGGGGCACCCAGCACCCCACACCCCATCTGATGCCCACGGGACACCCCCCACCCATCCGCCGCCCGCGGGCCCCCCCGGCCGCCCGCCGGGGCTCACGTCAGGGCGAGGGTGAAGTGGAAGCGCTGGCGGATGGTGTGGGGGGTGTCCCGTGGGCATCAGATGGGGTGTGGGGTGCTGGGTGCCCGTTGGCATGAGATGGGGCGATGGGGTGTGGGGCAATGGGTGTCCCCAATGGGCAATCAGATGAGGTGTGGGGTGATGGGTGCTCCATTGGCATCAGCTGGGGTGTGGGGTGCTGGGTGCCCTGTTGGCCAATCATTTGGGGTGTGGGGTGCTGGGTGCCCCGGTGGCATGAGATTGGGGCAGTGGGGTGTGGGGCAATGGGATGTCCCATGGCATCAGATGGGGTGTGGGGTGATGGGTGTCCAGTTGGCATGAGATGGGGTGATGAGGTGTGGGGTGATGGGTGTCCCATGGGCATCATTTGGGGATGTGGGGTGCTGGGTGCCCCATTGGCATCATCTGGTGGGCACCCATGGGCGTGGGCAGGAGCAATGGGACAGGGGACGGTGTGGCACCCTGCGGGCACAGGGTGGGCACAATGGGAGTGGGGGGGTGGCGGGGTGGCCCCTCGGTATGGGGCAGGGGCAATAGGGTGGGGGGCAGCCCGTGGGGCAGGGGGTGAATGGGTGCAGTGTACCAGAGATGCCAATGGGGCACCCAGCACCCCACCACCCCAATGATGCCCATGGGACACCCATCACCCCACACCTCATCACCCCATCTCATGCCAACCTGGACACCCATCACCCCACACCCCATCTGATGCCCATGGGACACCCATTGCCCCACACCCCACTGCCCCATCTCATGCCAACGGGGCACCCAGCACCCCACACCCCAAATGATGCCAACAGGGCACCCAGCACCCCACACCCCATCTGATGCCAATGGAGCACCCATCACCCCACACCTCATCTGATGCCCATGGGACACCCATTGCCCCACACCCCATCGCCCCATCTCATGCCAACGGGGCACCAGCACCCCACACCCCATCTGATGCCCACGGGACACCCCCCACCCATCCGCCGCCCGCGGGCCCCCCCGCCGCCCGCCGGGGCTCAGTCAGGGCGAGGGTGAAGTGGAAGCGCTGGCGGAGGCCGCGGAAGGTGAGGAAGGAGCGCGGGGGGAAGCTGCGGGTGCTCATGGTGCAGAAGGGCTTCTCGTAGTGCCCGGGGGGGCACCTGGCAGCGGAACCCCCCCACCAGCAGGTTGAGGCAGGTGCCCCCGTTGCGGCAGACCCCCGGGCGCAGCGGCCCCCCGGGCGCCTCAGCTCGCACCGCTCCCCTGCGCGAGGCCCAGCTGGCACCCGGCCACGCGCCCAGGGCGCCGGGCACCCCCGGCACCCCCCAAAATGGGGGGGGGGGTCCCCTCTCCCATCCCACCCCCCATCAGCTCCCAGAGTGGCTTTATCCCAGCTCCATCGCCGTGGCAAACCACCTCCCGTCGCCATGGCAACCAAAATCAAAGCCCCCTCCTCCACCAGCTGGCACCCCCCACCCGGGTGTCCCGTGGGGGCTGGGGAGGGCCAAGGTGTCCCCAAGGCAGGCAGGGCGCTGTCCCCAGTGCCACCAGTCTCCCAGTGACACCCCCCCCCCCCAGGCCAGCCATGGTGGGGAGCAGATGGCCGGGCCACTGCGGTGGGGACAGGGTGTTTCCCGCACCCGAGGTGTCCCCAAGGTGTCCCCAGGGTGTCCCCAGGGTGTCCCCAAGGTGTCCCCAGGGTGTCCCCCCAGGCTCTGCCCCCACCAGTGTCCCTGTCCCCCCCCGCCGACTCCTGCAGGGACCACACTGGGGTGGAGGGACAGAGGGGACAGGGAGAGGGGACATGGAGGGAGACGGGTGGACGGGGGGGACAGGGGGGACATGGAGAGGGAACAGGGAGAGAGGGCGGAGGGAGAGGGGTGGGGTGGAGGGGGGAGGGAGGTGGAGAGGTGGAAGAGAGGAGGAAGATAAAGGTGTTGGGGACAAAGGGGAGGAGGGAT